>NC_090646.1:610683890-610999297 GCF_040937935.1 Hyperolius riggenbachi | reverse complement strand
CCACTCCAAAGTCTTCATTTTGTTTTTCTTCAGCCATTCAGAGGTGGATTTGCTGGTGTCTTTTGGGTCATTGTCCTGCTGCAGCACCCAAGATCGCTTCAGCTTGAGTTGACGAACAGATGGCCGGACATTCTCCTTCAGGATTTTTTGGTAGACAGTAGAATTCATGGTTCCATCTATCACAGCAAGCCTTCCAGGTCCTGAAGCAGCAAAACAACCCCAGACCATCACACTACCACCACCATATTTTACTGTTGGTATGATGTTCTTTTGCTGAAATGCTGTGTTACTTCTACGACAGATTTAACAGGACACGCACCTTCCAAAAAGTTCAACTTTTGTCTCGGCGGTCCACAAGGTATTTTCCCACAAGTCTTGGCAATCATTGAGATTTTTTTTTAGCAAAATTGAGACGAGCCTTAATGTTCTTTTTGCTTAAAAGTGGTTTGCGCCTTGAATATCTGCCATGCTGGCCGTTTTTGCCCAGTCTCTTTCTTATGGTGGAGTTGTGAACACTGACCTTAATTGAGGCAAGTGAGGCCTGCAGTTCTTTAGATGTTGTCCTGGGGTCTTTTGTGGCCTCTCGAATGAGTTTTCTCTGCGCTCTTGTGGTAATTTTGGTCAGCCAGCCACTCCTGGGAAGGTTCATCACTGTTCCAGGTTTTTGCCATTTGTGGATAATGGCTCTCACTGTGGTTCGCTGGAGTCCCAAAGCTTTAGAAATGGCTTTATAACCTTTACCAGACTGATAGATCTCAATTACAGTACTTTTGTTCTCATTTGTTCCTGAATTTCTTTGGATCTTGGCATGATGTCTAGCTTTTGAGGTGCTTTTGGTCTACTTCTCTGTGTCAGATAGCTCCTATTTAAGTGATTTCTTGATTGAAACAAGTGTGGCAGTAATCAGGCCTGGGGGTGACTACAGAAATTGAACTCAGGTGTGATAAACCCTAGGTTCTCAACATGCGGTACGCGTACCCCAGGGGGTACTTCTGATGGTTCCAGGGGGTACTCGGGCTTGATAAACTTAACCAAGAATAACCAATTTAGAGTTTTAGAAAATTATAAATCTTATTTAAACAACACCAAATTAGTATTTTAGCTAATTAAAAGCAATAGTAAATACTTGGAAGTGGTTTAGAACCATTATCATGCACTACGATTCAATATATATTTGTTAAGGGGTACTTGTCATAATGGTTACTATGCCAGGGGGTACTTGGTGAGTACACGGATTTTAAAGGGGGTACATACCAAAAAATGTTGAGAAACACTGTGATAAACCACAGTTAAGTTATTTTTTAACAAGGGGGGGCAATCACTTTTTCACACAGGGCCATGTAGATTTGGAGTTTTTTTTCCTCACTAAATAATAAAAACCATCATTTAAAACTGCATTTTGTGTTCAATTATGTTATCTTTGACTAATAGTTAACGGTTTTTGATGAGTAGAAACATTTCAGTGCGACAAACATGCAAAAGAATAAAAAATCAGGAAGGGGGCAAATAGTTTTTCACACCACTGTATATGAACTGGGCAAGCACAGAATGCTCTCGGCTGCTGGAGTGTAATCAAGGAGGCATGCACCCGGGCCGCACATGCAGCTTTCGAAGGGGCAGCTGAGTGGAAAGACACTGAGAGACCAAAAGGACTACACAGGCTGGAAGAAGCCCCAGGTAAATTAAACTGGCCACCTTTGTTTTCCTTTAGATTTCCTTTAAAGTGGAATGGAACTCTTGCAAAGGAGGGAAGGAACACATAGAGAAATGCTCCCTTGTATGTATTTAGAGAGTGTGAAATAGCCAAGCCCGTTCGGACGGCGTGTGCCTGCATAGTACAGCGGTTTGATTGGGCTCGACTATTTCCGCCTGAGCCCGAAGGAAAACTGCTGCTGAGAGCTAATGCACAAGATAAATAAGGAGAGATAATTCATGAGATAAACAGATAAGAAGAGATTAATCAGGAGTTAAAGTGAACGTCCGGACTAAAAATCGACTCAGCAGCACTGAAAAGGCCTGGTGTTTCTTTAACAGTTTCACAGCATCAGAACTTTGTTTCTCTTATCCAAGCCTCATTTTTAGCTGCATAGAAGAAAACTGCCCGGGCTTTTTTACCCTGATTCTGTGCAAAGCATGATGGGATTTCTGATGTTGTTGTTCTCGTTCTGCTGTTTTGGTGCAAATTTTTCTTTTTTTACATTTTGAATTTGTCATTTAAAGCCTAGCGTGTGCAGCTGGGAGGGGTTATCAGGACACAGGACATTTGGAACTGTGTTTCCTGCTCCTTGTCACCTCCTTTCAACCAAAAAGATGGCTGCCCCCATGACAAAGATGGCAGCCCCCATGAATCACAAACATTTGCCTGTTCTTTTAAAACAGGGTGGGTAAACAATTATATTACCTATCTTTTCTAATTAACATAACTAATGTAACTTAATGACAGTATGTTTGTTTAGGCTGAAGTTCCCCTTTAAGTCAAGTTATGGAGAGATAAATCATGAGTTTATGTTAGATAAACCATGAGTTAAAGAGAACCCGAGGTGGGTTTTACTAATCCTATCTGCATACAGAGGCTGAGTCTGCATATAATGCCCAGCCTCTGTTGCTATATTATCTCCCCCCAAGCCCCCCCCCCCCCCCCACGCTCTGCTGTGCCCCCAAAGTAAACCGCCGTGCTAGCGACACACAGCGTGTCGCCAGCAGGCTGTTTACATGTACACTGTCACTCTCCGCCGCTCCCCCGCCTCCAATCAGTGGGGAGGGAAGGGACGCAGGCGGGGAGCGGCGAGATAGAGGAGGCGGGGGAGCGGCGGAGAGTGACAGTGGCCATGTAAACAGCCTGCTGGTGACACGCTGCGTGTAGCTAGCACGACGGTTTACTTTGGGGGGCACAGCAGAGCACAGGGGGGGGGGGGGGGGGGGGGGCTTGGGGCATATAATATAGCAACAGAGGCTGGGCATTATATGCAGACCCAGCCTCTGTATGCAAATAGGATTTGTTAAACCCACCTCGGGTTCTCTTTAAGTCAGTTAAAGAGAGATAAACTGTGAGTAAATAAGTTATGTGGGATAATTCTTAAAATAAGTTTATTGTATGAACCCACTTATGTTATATGAATGGACACAGGCCTGCTGTCAAGTGATGAGGCTGGAAGCATAGTTTGGAGCCTGCAGGTTGCGTGCTCACTACAACATACCCCAAACAGTGGCTTCTGCTGCCTGCAGGAAAAGATTCTTTGAATGCCTCGTCAAAGGAAATGCCACTGGGTGTCACCAAGTCAAGGCATTCCACATCGATTATGGATCGTGGGCAGGAGAAGATAGAAAATGCCACTTAAGACAAACTTACATTTTGCATTATATATTTATTTCTATTCCTCACTTCAGGGTCATAGGCCGGGTGCCAGCCAGAGAGAATGAATACATCATCTCATAATTCAATAAAGAGCATTGGCAATAGACCAGGGGCTTCTGGCAGTACATACAACATAACAAAGAATAAGCCATACATGACTGCAGATGCCTCAGGTATATGGGAGACGGAATCTTTCCACTACTGGTATATTATTTTATATACTAAACAGGGTCTACTTAATGAATGCTGAATAGTTTTTCATTTTGGCTGAACTGGTAAGACCTGGGGTCTTCTGTGCCATTGAAGTCTTTAATTAAAATGTTTGTACAACATTCCAGCCTAATCTGGCACATTGTCGAGATCTCTGGGCTGAGGCTTGTGCTGCCTGTGCCAGACGAGACTCATGCCAAACTAAGCATGGCTTGGAGGAGTTCCTTGTGGCAGTTTATCTTGAGGGAATCTCTAATAGGATCCAAGAGCTCGCATGTCTACCAATATAAACACTACGCAGCTAATGTAGATGTTAGAAATGCCCTAAAATGAACAAAGGTTAACAATGCTTTGTTTAACACGCTGCATCCTTGTTATGTGTTCAGGTCACTTAGGGTTGAGCTATAGTCATGACCAAAAATATTGGCACCCTATGTTTGTATCAGAAAACCCACCGCTTCTTCCAGAAAATTGTTGCAATTACAAATGCTTCTGTATTGTCATGTTTATTTCTTTTGTCGGCACTGGAACAACACTAAAAAGCCAAGAAATAAACAACAAAGATCTGAGACATTCCACTTTAAAATGATAAAAAAAATGGCTTGGACAAAATTGTTGCCAGCCTCAACTTATTACTTGTTTTTTACTTGGTAGAACACCCTTTGGAAGAAATAACTGATGTTAATCACTTTTCGCTTGCCAGCTGCTCCAGGTCTTTCAAGTTTGAAGTGTTCCTTCTCCCAGCTGCTGATTTTGGATCTTTCTTCAGGTGCTCTACTGGCTTTAGGTCTGGACTCATTGCTGAACACTTCAGAACTCAACAGTACTTTGTCTTAAGCTATTTCTGGGTACTTTTTGAAGTATGTTTTGGGTCATTGTCCTGCTGTAAGACCCATGACCTCCGGCTGATTTTTTGATACTAGGCCTTATATTGTGCCCGAAAAATTATTTGGTAATCTTCAGATTTTAGAAATACCATGCGCACAGTCAACATTACCAGTGCCTGCACCAGCAAAACAACTTCAAAACATCAGTGAACCTCCTCCATGTTTGACTGTAGAGAATGTGTTCTTTTCTTTGATCCCACAGCGAGTCCGCTTTCTCCCAAAGCTGGTTCATACAGCCTGGTTCCGATTAGAGCTGTGCACAGCTCGCAGTTCATTTGGATGGGGGCGTGTGGCAGCTCGCCCCTCTTATGCCCTCCAAGGGTGCCATTAGTGGCTGGAGAAGGGTATTGCAGGGGACAATACTTAGGCTGCACTTTTGCTGAAACAGTCAATGGCTGCTCGGATTTGAGGTTCCAAATGATTGCTCATTCCTATTTAGTCCGCTCTATTCAGTGTACAACTGCATGTAATCATGCATAGTTGCCTTAGTGCTACTCTGCGTGGTGTACTATTTTTGGATTGCTTTGTGAACGACCCTTGCCTAAACCCTGGACGCTGTTTTGGATTGTCACCTGGACCGACCATTGTAATTGCATCCAACCTGATCTTGTCCCATCCTTAGATGCCACGCTTGTCTGATCTCCCATGTATGACCGCCGGACTGGTACTGACTTGGCTATTGCTCTATGATTTCATGCCTTGCTACTCTGACTTGCTGTTGCTCACTTCTTGGATTGCCTTTTAGTGTAGGTGTTCGAATTCGGGAGATTGAATTCAGAAACCCAAATTCTCCTGCACACCAAACTTCAGGACCCAGAGAAGTGGACACTTACTTGCAGTTTACGCAGCGCTTCGGCTTCATGAGACTCTGATGCTTCTTCCTTCTAAGCGGATCTCCTACCTACCTTCAGTTTCAATATCCCAATCCCCTCTACAGTCTTCACCCTATGTGGCATCAGGGCCAGTCCTAGACTTTTTGCTGCCTGAGGCAAATATGTCAGGATGCGCCTCCCCCGCATAGGCAAACACAGGGGGGAGGGGGGGGATTACAGCTGCCCACAATCCCCCCTCAGACCAGGGCTGGTGCAGTGTCTGGGGACCGGCACAGGTTGAGACACCAGAATGTCTGCAGGTATCCTGCAGCTCACAGCCCCGCCCCCTTTCTTTCCCTGCTACAGTTGACTTTGGATGTAGCAGCAGCGTGTGTACAGAGCATGATGCAGCAGTGTGTGTACAGAGCATGGAGCAGCAGTGTGTGTATAAAGCATGGGAGCAGATCGGACATTTAGGAAATAATTGTCAGATAGTAAATTGCATTATGTGTACCCGGCATGATGTCCTACCATATTAATATACTGTATTGTGTGTGGCTGATGGAGACCTTTCAGGAATCCCACCTTTGAAAATCTTGGGTTTGCCTGTCCCCTCCCGATTTGGAATGATCACACAGCACCCGACGATTTACTCTGCTCCACTTGGTGCTTTCACATGACATTCTGCAACTCAACACCAGAGCCGGATTAAGACCACACGGGGCCCCAAGCAGAGCAATAAATGTAGGGCCTCCCTCCTCAGCCACCCTGTTGAAAGGATGTCCCCCCAGTATAGGTGGCCGGATGTCCCTGCAGTATAGGTAGTTGGATGTCCCCCTACTATAGGTAGTAGCCAGATGTCCTCCCAGAATAGATAGCAAGACAACCCCCCCAGTAAAGGTAGCCAGATGTCCCCCCAGAATAGATAGCTAGACAACCCCCCTGTAAAGGTAGCCAGATGTTCCCCCAGTATAGGTAGCCACATGACCCCCCCACTATAGGTAGCCAGATGACCCCCATATATATAGCCAGCTGTCACCCCCCAGTATAGGTAGCCAGATGTCCCCCCACACAGGCAGCCCGCTATTTCCACAGTATAGGTAGCCAGATACCCACTAAGTATGGATAGCCAGACGACCTCCCTAGTAGAGGTAACCAGATCCAAATTTCTCCCAGCCAGTGTCTCACAGGTGGGTCACATGATAAGAGACCCTAGCTGTGGCCATGGAGAACAGACACTAAAAAGCACTGAGGAGAATCTGCACCGAAGATGTGGCGCAGGAACGTGGAGAGGTAAAAGACACATACCTCCCAACATTTTTAGGCATCGGGACACTTAGGCCACACCCCTAACCACACCTCGTAGTCACGCCTACCATACAGTTTTTTTTGAAGAATTTTTTTTTTATTAATATTTTAACCCCTTATATTTTTTAATAAATATTTCCCTCATATATCCTGCCCGTGGGTGGGGAGGAGGGTGAGGGTGCCCGTGGGTGGGGAGGAGGGTGAGGATGGCCGTGAGTGGGGAGGAGGGTGAGGATGGTCGTGAGTGGGGAGGGGGGTGCCACTGTAGAAGGTAAAAGAAAAAAATAATTAAGGTGCGAGCTGCGTCGAAGTGGGATGCGGAATGCCGGCATTACATTTCTTCCTACCTCCCTCCCTTGGAATCTGCCCCCCTGTGCCCCCCCTGCTAGCAGAGTAAAGTGCGCAGTGGAGTGGGCTGTCATCTTACCGGCGTCCATCCATAAGTACCAACATCTGGCTTCACTCAGCTTCCTGTGATGTCACAGGAAGCAGTGTGAAGTCGGATGCCGGTACTCGTGGATGGGCGCCGGTAAGATGACAGCCCGCTCCGAACTCTGCTAGCAGGGGGGACACAGGGGTGGGGCAGATTCCAAGGGAGGGAGGGAGGTAGAAATGTGATGCCTGCATCCCGCATCCCACTTCGGCTCAGCTGGCACCTCAATAATTTTTTTCACCCTCTCTGACCACTGCCGCCCGGAACTTGGGGGGGTCATACCGGGATAGCGGGAGAGCCCCTCTAAATCAGGACAGTCCCGCAGGATTCGGGACAGTTGGGGGGCATGTAGACACTTTGCTCACACTCTGCGAGTTGCATCTTTTTTGCTGCCGGGTAATGCCACAGCGTGTCAAACTAACAAGATTCTCGTCAGAGCATGGCTGTGGCCATGCTCAGGTATAACTCGGGTGATTAAACTAAGGCTAATTAGCTCAGCAATGACAGGAACCAATTGTAAACATCACAACCAGAACTCTAGACTGGGAGCACACTTACCTGTGTTTTCTGCCCAGGAAAACTGAGAACCAATGTAAATCAATGAAAGGGCTAGTGCACACTTCAATGAGTTTTTCCTATCCAGAAAAAAAACCTGACAGCAGTGAAGCAAAGTGTGGATTTTCTATATCAATTAAAGTAGCTTCTGTGAAAAAAAATGCCTATGATTTCCCACATACAGACACACATGGGCCTCGATTCATAAAGCATTTCCGCATGAGGAAATGCAGAAAGCCGCTCGCTTTACCGACCACACAGCAAAATATGTATTCATAAAGGCTTTTTCCGCATGAAAAGCCGACATCCACAAGCAGAGTGATCAATCACCGCCTTGCGCGGTGATTATCACAGCAAAAGTAACAAATGTCAATTCATAAAGATTAGAGGTAGCGGTATGCGGACGGGTATTACCGCTACCTCTGATGTGGCGAGAAGCGTGCGGAATCCGTTGCAGTGAATGGGACAGACCTCCCAAGCAGCTGCAGAGAGAACACCGCACGGAGGGATTCCGCCTGCTTCTCCTGTTTCCGCATGCGTAGGACAGCCTAACGCCTGCCTACAGCGGAGTATCTCCGCACGCCTGTCACAACAGGCAACATTTTTATGAATTACCTCCCTGAAGGCGGAAATACCGACAGCGGTGTTTCCCCGCTCGACTTTCCCCGCTCGCAGGCACTTTTATGAATCGAGGCCATGGTGTGCAAAAAACGCATGCAGAAAAGCGCACACAGAAAACTGACAAGTGTTCTCCCAGCCAAAGGCTTTTTAGAAGAGCAGTTTGTCTAAATGATGATGTGCCTGTATCCTTCCTGGCTAGCAAGCAGATTCTGAATGCTGGATTGAACTGGACAGAGATCACACAAATAACATTAGTCTTTCCAGCCCCTAGCCTGTGTCTGACAGCTTTACAAGCTAAGAAGAGGGGGCAGGATCCAGGGGGGAGAGAAACACTGTATGTGTCTTATATGTTACAGAGAGCATTCCTGCAGACTTCGTTTTTAATGGACCATAAAGAGTTACATGAACAGGGGCAATAAATATTTATTGGGGTGGCCGGGGCCCTTGACCTTTCACTAGATCAAAGCAACTGCCTCTATTGCCTGGTGAATAATCCGTCTCTGATCAACACAACAGTACACTAGCTGGCTGTGAGTCTGTGACAAACAAACTGCTCACCTTCAGCCTGTCGGCCATCCTCTATTCCTCCTCAGACAGGACAGCAGTGCCACCTCCTCCCTTCTGTTTTGCAAGTCAAATGAAACACTGCTGCTCTCCTGCCTCCTCTTCCTCCCTCACTGTCAGATTCCTCACACAGCACAACAAGCTGCTTTTCCCCACGATGACCTCTTCACCTCGCTCTCCTCTCACTTCTACTCCTACTCTGACTGTATGCTGTTAGTGTAAACACAGTACAAACAAGCTGCCCCTGTAATCTCTGCGCTTGATGCAGGTTTTGCACCTTGCTTTATGAGAGAACCGGCCCTGTGTGGCATGTTGTTGCTCAGCCGAGGGGAGACTTAACGCATCGTCCCAGCACTCGGTTGCACCCAGGCCTTATGTGCGCAAGGTATTTAGACTGAGGCAAAAAAGGCGAAAGTACCATCAGAAACACATGAGGCAAATAGAGGCAGCAGGGTAGTAGGCAATTTGAATCAGCAACAGAAAGTCAGAGTAGCAAGCCACAAAATCTTAAAGCAATAGCCAATCCAGTAATCATCTAGAACCCATATGCATTTCAAGCCAAGGTAGATTACAAAGTCCCTTGCAGAAGAGGCACTGATGCAAAACACCACCATTTTCTTGTCTGAACCAAAGTAACATTTATTTATTTATTATTTATTTATTTATTGTATTTATAAAGCGCCAACATATTACGCAGCGCTGGACATTAATTTAGGTTACAGACAATATTTAGGGGTGACATACAGCAATATGACAATACAGGAATACAAGAAAGACCAGATCACGCAGCACAGTATGAGTACCAGGTAATGCTTAGTCAGTCACTGGATGGAGCATGGAGATTAGGCAAGTTAGATTCACTCAGATGCATAGCATGGGTGCACAGTAATGGAGGTGCATGATCAGGTAGGACACAAAAGGAGTGAGGACCCTGCCCAAAGGCTTACAATCTAGAAGGAGAGGTAAGGACACGAACGGTAGGGGACCAGAGTTCAGCTGTAGGTTTAGAGCACTTGTGAGGGGTAGTAGGCCAGAGTGAAAAGGTGAGTTTTGAGGGCTTTCTTCAGTGTTCTCCCCAGAATTTTTTTTACAGCTGGGTGGCATGAAATGGTAGCCGGGTGGCATGAAAAAGTAGCCAGGTGGGACGAGATGAGAGACTGCAGGGCCAGTGCTTCTGTGATCAACCCTGCTTACAGCATAGGAGGAGGTGACAAAAACTAGCCGGGTGGAGCACCCGGCTAAAAGAGCCTGGGGAGAACACTGCTCTTGTAGATGTTGAAGGAGGGGGCTGCCCTAATGGGTGGAGGTAGGGAGTTCCATAGTGTTGGAGCAGCTCTTGAGAAGTCCTGGAGGCGTGCATGGGACCGGGTGATGCGGGGGGCGGTTAGGCAAAGTTCATTGGAAGAGCGGAGTGAGCGGCTAGGTGTGTACCTCTGAGTAAGATCGGAAATGTAGGTTGGACAGGTTTTGTGGACAGATTTGTAGGTCAGACATAGTATCTTGAATCTGATTCTGGACTGGATAGGAAGCCAGTGGAGGGATTCTAGGAGGGGATCTGCCATGGTGGAGCGATGGGAGCAGTGGTAACATTAAAGGAGAACTCTGTTCAGGAGCAGCAGGGAGCAGTGGTAAGAGGCTCTACCTGATCCGACTAGCCCCTCGGATTAGGTACTATGTTATTTTTTTTTACTGAGTTTGGGATTGCTTTATAGGACAACTGAAGTAAGAAGTATATGGAGGCTGCCATATTTATTTCCTTTTAAACAATACCAGCTGCCTGGCAGCCCTGCTGGTCTATTTGCCTGCAGTAGTGTCTGAATCACACCAGAAACAAGCATGCAGCTAATCTTGTCAGATCTGACAATAATGTCAGAAACACCTGGGGCTTGATTTACTAAGAGGTGCTAACCTACTTAGCACGTCTAAAGTCTTAAGGCGCGCTAACCACGGTGCTAAGTAGGTTAGCACAATTTTCTCAATCAGATCATGCGCTAAGTACCGCGCGCAAAGTTTTATACATATAGAAGTAGATTAATACGTGATCTACTTACATAGCACATGTATTGTACTGTCTACATTTTGATTTCAGTGAATTTTATATAGTAAATGAAGAGAATTCTGTTCTTGGTGTTTTGCCCACAGTTTGAGGCCAAATACTGATGTAATTTCTTCCCTTAACTTTTTTTCTTTTCTCCTCCAATCACTGAGTCACCTCATCCTTGCTTGTAAACACAAGTGTTACAGCTAGGCAGGGAAATAAAGGGAAGAGGAGGAATGTATTATAGATAAAAAGAACCCCCAGCATGCAACTGAATGGCAATGGCTATTAAAGTGCTCCTAAGGTATGTAATAACTCCAAACCATAACAGCAGAAGAAGGTTTGCAAGTTTTAAATGCAGGATTAGCATCTTTATTACTTAATACACTCAGACCAGTTGCTGTTGAAATTTGACTTTTATGGTGACGATACCACTTTAAGTTAATTTCACTACAGTTCCTCTTTACGTTTTGGCTCCAAGTTGCATGCATCCTCCTAATTTACTGCATACAGCCGGGCAGGTCCTTTTAATATATTTATTGCACAATGTACGGGCGTGCGATGTACAAAACGCTGGGTGTGGCTGTTTTATGCAAATTTGTTAGTGTAGTCATTAAAATGTACAAGGCCGAATGAGGGCTTTAACGTATGTCATACAAGAACAGTATAAATTCATCACTACTAGAAACAGAAACTACAGAAAGTTTTAATTGTTTAGCCATTGCGTCAGCGCATCTTGCTGGAAATGCAGCCTGCAATGAAAGAGTTAAGCTAACCCAGCTGTCATAACGTAGCCTTTGTGAAAAAAAGCTTATTAAAATGAAGCTAAGCCACCTAGATGCTATTCTGAGACTACCTGAATGTACATGAACCAATGCGTGTTTAGACAAACTAGAAAATAATGTGATCTTGTCACACAATCTTTAGAAATGCTTGGCTGCCTGGAATCTCTGCAGTAACTGTGCAGCCTTGCCCTCGCAGGCACTTCACATTCCTGTATGAGGGCCTGTCATATTCTCACAGGGGAACATTTCAAATAGAGCCTTGTGCAATGATTCACATTTCTTCTTCCTGGGCTGTTTTTCGCCCCGTGAATTGATTGCATTCTGTGCAGCAGTAAATGGACATTACAGCTGAAAGGAGCAGGCCTCGCTGATCAGTAACATGCATATGTTCTGTGTCTTATGCATATATTTCAAAGCGTGTAGCCCTGAAAGCTGCCGCAGCACTCTTTAACCCCTTCTTTTCCAGATCTGGCTTCCATTTTGGATCCTATGTGGCCGGACTGATCAAACCTGGAGCGCAAAAAAAAACTTATGATATAATGAATTGTATTTGTAGCATGGACAACAAATAGAACATCAATTTTATTTTTAGTTATATGGCTTTTTATTTTTTTTATAACATTGCATCATTCTGTCATATTTGCAGTTTAGAAACAACACTCTGTCTTTCAAGCAGAAATAATGACCCCTTGAACTGTCCTGCAGTAAAACCAGTGGCGTAGCTAAGAAGCTGTGGGCCCCGGTGCAAGTTTTACATTGGGGCCCCCCAAGCACTATATACATAACACTTGATATGGCGCACCAAAACCAATCAAGGATAAAAACAATGTCAGAGGTGTAAGAAGGGCATGGGAAACAGTGTGTTAATAATTATTACTATTCAAAGCATCTATAGAAGTGATTATTACCAGCACAGGACTAATAAAGAGCAAATACTGTGATTGAGGGAGGGCCCCTGTGGCCCAAGGGCCCCAATGAAGTCGAAACCTCTGCACCCCCTATTGCTACGCCACTGAATAAAACCTTATCGCAAGCAGTCTCTTGGCTGTTTAAAGGGAACCCGAGCCGAGAGAGATATGGAGGCTGCCATATTTATTTCCAGTTGCCTGGCAGCCCTGCTGATCTTCTGGCATAAATAGCGTGAGTCAAAACCCTGGAACAAGCATATGGCTAATCCAGTAAAACCTACGTCAGCTGAGTCAGAGTACCTGATCAGCAGCATAGTATGGATACAGAGGCGTCAAAAAGATAAAAAGTTTAAAACATGAGGAGACAGCGGTGCACTTACCTCCTCCAAGCAGACACAAAACTTGCCAATGTGTTTTTCAAATAGAACAAGCTTATTTACATACTGTGGGGGACAATGCAATGCGTTCCGCAGGTTTGATCCCGCTTCATTAGGCAATAACAATGGAGTAATAGCATATGTGGTCAGTAGAAGAGCCAAGCACCTTTGTCTCACAGTGAGCAGCTGCCACTGCTCACGGAAGGGGACTTGTTGACAGCACACATGGATTAGGGTTTATTCCCCCATAGAAATGTTTTATTTGCCAAAACTATAATGGAAAAAGTGTTTCGTTTTGCTAGGTTGCCCCCCTAGATATCTCAAGACTGGTGATATGGACCCAAAAAGTTTGGCCACCCCCCCTGTCCTAAGTGATATTTTCACATAAAATTATTTTATTGCCACCAGTGAGCAAGGAAATACTCTTTTTCACCTACTTTTTGATAGTAGCAAAAAAGTTTCTGTACCGTGTTAGCCAAACAAATTATATAGGTAGAAAAAAAACAACGTTTTGTAAGAAATAATACCTTTTAATGGCTAACTAATAGAGTTAAATGATGCAAGCTTTCTGGGATCTAGTCCCCTTCTTCAGGCATATTTCCAGATGTAAGCTGAAGTAAAACACTGATGCAGATAAATGGTAAACACGAAGATGACAGTTGTGTTGGTTACTGTTTATCCGTTAGGTGTCAGGTGATCAGCAGGCTGGAGCCAGTGAGTTAGTGCAACCATACATGAAATCCAGCAGGTTTCTGAAGATCATGAAGCCAAATCAATCATGTTACATAAGGTGTCATGAATCCTGTTCCACAATTTAAACCTTCTGTTAATGTCTTGAACATTTTCATAAATTTGTACTCAGAAACTTTTCTTGATTGATCATTTTTGAAGTTACCCTTAAGAACAAGTACTTTTAGATCTTGCATGCTGTGTCCTGGTTCACAGAAGTGTTGGCCCACTGGTGTGTCCATTTTACCCTCATTAATTTTAAAGCGGTGATGGTTCATTCTTGTGCGCAGTTTTTGTCCTGTTTCTCCTATATAGATTCCTCTTGAGGGGCATTTCATGCAGCGTATCATGTATACAACATTGGATGACTCGCAGGAAAATTGGTCTTGTATTTGATGATATTTCTGTGAGTTTGGTATTTGTATTTGGCTTGTGCTCAAGATATAAGGGCAGGTCTCACACCTTGTGTTATTGCAGGGTAATGTGCCTGGAGTTTCTGGTGTAGATAATGCACTTCTGATAATCATTTGTCTCAAATTGGGAGGTTGTCTGAAAGCAAGCAGTGGTAAATCAGGAAAAACATCCTTCAGGCGTTTGTCTTTATGAAGTATCGGTTGTAGGGCTTTTGATATCTTCCTCAGTGTCTTTAATTTTGGGTTGTAGGTTACCACAATTGGGATTCTGTTGTTTTCAGTCTTTGGGGTGTACTTCAACAGTTCCTCTCTTGATTTTAAAGTTGCTCTGTGTATTTGATCATCAACGATTTGTGCATGATATCCCTGATCTATGAATATTTTACGTAGTGACATAAGTTGTCTGTCTCTGTCCTCTGAATTAGAACATATTCGGTTATACCTCAGAGCCTGGCTGTAAACAATAGATTTTTTGGTGTGTTCCGGGTGGAAACTCTTCCATTTTAGGTAAATATGCCGGTCAGTTGGTTTACGGTATATGGATGTTTGTAAAATTCTATCTTGTATATAAATTGTGGTATCCAGGAAACTGACATGGGAGGTTGAAAAGCTGAGCGTTAACTTGATGTTCTTGTGGTACTCTGAGAAGTTTTTGTGGAATCTGATTAATTCTTCCTGTGATGCTGTCCAGATTAATAGGATATCGTCTATAAATCTGAAGTAAGCCCATGGTTATCACCTACTTTTTGGTAATTGCAGAGTGCTGAAAAGTTATTTTAAGCAGAGATGAGGAAGGATCTCCTAGGAGAAAACTAGGGAGCAATAGGGAGTTGGATCAGGCCTTTTCTCTCCTAACACGTATTTGAACATGCAAAATAAGCCAAAAACAGGAACTCTGGCAACCGGAAGTCTCAACTAACCGGCATGCCAGAGGGGATAACGGGGACTACGTTTTGAGAGTTTTGCAGGGGTTTTTGCAATGATTAAAATACTTACTGAGCCTCCAGTGGTGCCTTCTAACCTGCATGTAGCACCCATGCACGGCTCCTGCCTTGTCACATGATCCATCGCTGGTCATGTGACATGCTGGGAGCCGCTCATGGAGGATGCTGGAAAGCCGCCGGGAGCTGGAGGGGGGGGGGGAGGTGTGTGCTTTTTTTAAGCCAGTTCAGGGAATGGGCAAGCACATTTGTCCAGCATCAGGTGATACCCACCGGTGCCGGATATCAGGGACTTTGCTGTAATTTAGCCTAGGACACCAAAACAAACATTTGTGGCTTAAACTGATTGGTGATACTTAAAGGGACTCCGAGCAGTAAATAAATACAAAATTGGAACTTACCGTACCTGAGGCTTTCTCCACCCCATCGTAGGTCGGGAGGTCCCTCGGCGTCCCTCTGGCTCCTCTTCCAGGGCCCGGCCAGAAATGGCTCCTGGCGACACTGGGCCCGAGTGTTGGGCACCTTTTTCCTGAAAGATGACGTCAGTCGTCACCACACACCTTGCGTCATCACGGCGGCCAGTGTGACACTACTGCGCTTGCTCGATCAAACCGCGCTTGCGCAGTACTGTCACGCCGGCCGCTGTGATGACGCAAGGCGGCCGGCATGGTGACGACTGACGTCATCTTTAAGGAAGAAGGTGCCCGACACTCGGGCCCAGTGTCGCCGGGAGCCATTTCTGGCCGGGCCCTGGGAAGGGGGCCAGAGGGACGCCGAGGGACCTCCCGACCTACGATGGGGTGGAGAAAGCCTCAGGTAAGTTCCAATTTTGTATTTATTTACTGCTCGGAGTCCCTTTAATCTATTCCTCTCTCATAGGTATTAAAACGCAGCTCCATTTTTTATTTCAGTAATCCTTCTTTCTTCTACTCCCAAATGATCCCCGTGATTGATGTCATCGTCTTTAGGTAACAATTAGGTGGCTGGTGAATATTCATCATCGCCCTTCTGCCTCTGTTGTGATGCCTCCTTCCAGCAGGGCTTCATGCCTGTGCATATAATATGAACAGTTCACATTTTTCTTTCTGCATAACAGTAAGTCTTCATAAAGTGACCGAGCCCTCACCCTGCTGAGCCAGTTTTTGCAGGGAAGAAACACTAGAATGGTCACATATTTGCATATGTCAATGTGATTTAAAGTGAAACTGTCACAATCTGTGCCACACACCCTCTGACCCACCTTTGTACCACAATCCTGAACTCTGGGGAAACCCCTTTCACCCCACAGTGTGTTCAGTAGTACCTTTCATAAAAAGAGGTACGGCCGGCAAATACCTTTTCTAAAGCTGAGCGTCAGTGGTCATGTGACCATGCGGATTCTCCGAACGTCTAGTGCAGTGATGGCTAACCTTAGCACTCCAGCTGTGACAAAACTACAAATCCCATCATGCCTCTGCCTCCCCGAGTTATGCTTAGAGCTGTCAGAGTATTGCAATGCCTCATGGGACTTGTAGCTCCACCACAGCTGGAGTGCCAAGGTTATCCATCACTGGTCTAGTGTTATTAAGGGACCACTCCAGCAAAAAAAAAGTAAGCAGTTAAAATCTGACAGAACCTAGTCTATTTCCTCATGGGGGACTTTCTGGTTTTTCTTTGATTTCAAAAGCATTTCCTGAACGGCAGTTTCTAAGTCTAACTGACAAAATAGTGTGCAAGTGAGTAAGGAAGCTGGCTGGTATTTTACTATTTTTAGTTAAACTGCCACTCAGGTAATGCTTCTAATACAAAGAAAACCCTGAGAACCCCCTATGAGGAGATGGAATAGTCCAAAACCTGTCGGTTCTGTCAGATTTAAACTGCTTACTTTTTTCACTGGAGTGGTCCTTTAATAATAGCGTTAAAGCGGATCAGAGATGAAAAACTAACTATAACAAGTAACTTCTCTATATATCTTATCTAAAGTTAGATAGTTTACACAGCAAATCTAGTTGCAAACAGCTTTAATAGAATATGATTATTTCTTCCTGTGATACAATGACAGCAGCCATGTTGTTTGTAAACATTACACACAGGCAAGCTTATCTACATCTTGAGCAAAAAAACCTAATCCCCCTCCACCTCCCTCCTCCCCTCTGCCTCTGAAATCTCTGGCTAGTAATACCGCCCCTCCTCCTGCCCAGACTGAGCTCCCATGAGCCCTTGCTACTGTCTGAAAGTGCCTTGGCTCTCTGAAAACCTGTGGGCGTGGCTTCTTTAGTTTATAGGGAATTAGAGTATTAAAACAAAAACAAAAAATCATTTGGCTTGAAGAATGCCCTATAAACAATAGGAAAGGAACACAATTATGCAATGAGTAAAAGTTCATCTCGGATCCACTTTAATGTGGAAAGTCCATGAGATAAGCTTTACATGGAGTTCACATAGTACCTCCTACATAGTGTTCTAGAGGAAACCCACTGGAACACAAAGAGAACATACAAACTCCATGCAAATACAGTCCTGGACAAGATTTAAACCTGGGACATCATCGCTGCAATCCGATCAGCTACAGGGATGGATTCAAGGAAACTGAGGCCATAGGCAAGATAGCTACTTTGGCTTCCCCTGATTGCCACCCACTCATTTTGGTGAGGCTCTAAGCACCTACCAACATTACCTTTTGAATGATACAGCTGGGAACATCAGAGTTGGAGAAGGACTTGGGAATACTGGTTGATAAAAAGTTAAGTAACTGTATTCAATTCCAAACAGCGGTAGATAAAGCAAAGCCAATTCTGGGATGCATAAAACGGGAAGTATCTTGAGATGCTAGCATACTACTCCCTCTGTATAAATCACTTGTGAGGTCACATCTGGAGTATGGGGTACAGTTTTGGGCACCACACTATAGTATTCTAGAACACATAAAGAGGGGCAGCTAAATTAATATAGAGGATGGAAGTATTCACTTACCAAGAAAGGTTGAACAAACTGGGCTTATCAAAAAAGATGACTAAGGCTTTGTTCACATCTACAATTAAAATCGCTGATGGGCGTTTTGCATCTTTTTGCACAATTTTTTCCCCCTTCCGGCGCACCACTGCGCGCTACGATTTTGTACAAAGCGCTTTGTAAGCGCTTTTGCAGAACGATTCCGTTTTTTTTTTCGCTTTCTGACGTCAGTCAGGAAGTGAACTCTTTCACCCGGAAATTAATAAATACAATTTATTTATTCATAACAGCGTGAACGCAATCAGTGGATAATGGCCGGATAAAGCGATTTGTGAGCATTTTGCGCATTTCCTATACCTTCCATTGTAGCAACATCGCCCTGAAAATGGTACATGCGGCGCTTTTCTGAACCGAAAGCGAACACAAGGCACTGATATGAACTATCCCATAAGAATTCATTGCACTAGCGATTTTAGGGCATTTTTAAAAACTCGGCGGTGCTATAAAAAAACGCAAAATGCCCTAGGTGTGAACGAGCTCTTAGAGGTGACCTGACCTGAGTAAGGCCTCGTTCACATCTGCTGCGCTGAAAAACGTGTTAAAGCGCATGGTAAAAAACGCATGCGCTTGTGCGCGCTTTAGTCCGCGTTTCTATGCGTTGCGCTTCTTTAAAGCACGTTTTGCTTACTGTAGCAGCAGCAGTTGTCAATAAAACTTTGTTTTTGTATGTAAATGTATTTTTTTCTCCAATTAGGGGTAAAAAACGCATGCGCTTCTATGCGCTTGTACGCGCTTCTATGCGCTAAAAAAAGCAGTGGCTGGATGGTGTACTGGTTAAGTGCTCTGCCTCTGACATGGGAGACCTGGGTTCGAATCTTGGCTCTGCCTGTTCAGTAAGCCAGTAATTCAGTAAGGAGTTCATTGGGCAAGACTCCCTAACACTGCTACTGCCTACTGAGTGCGCTCTAATGGCTGCCTCGCAAGCGCTTTGAGTCCCACAGGAGAAAGGCGCTATACAAATACTGCCATTATAAAAAAGCGGACCCATTCACTTGCATTGCTGTGCGCTTTACAGCTCAGCGCACAGAAATGCGTGCAACCCTACGTTTCTGTAACGCTGCTCAGCGCAGCGCATAGATGTGAACCAGCTACGTTTAGTTAAATGGAAAAATGAATACCTTGCTGATCGCACAGGGCAGTGCGCTGTGGAAAGCGCACAGAAACGGCCCTGATGTGAACGAGGCCTAACATGTATCAATACATCAGAGGGCAATACGAAAGCTTTGCAGATGAGCTTTTTGTCCCTAGGCTTGTGCAAGGAGACATAATCTGTGTATGATGGAAAATGCCATTTAGAAAGGGTTCCTTTACAGTTAGGGCCCATTTACACTACGGCGATTAGCTGGCGATTCTCGCTAATCGTAGAAGCACTACTGCTTTTTAAGGTGCTAGCGCAATACATACTTAATGGCAGTGATCTCACTGCCGCGATTGCTGCCAATCGCGGGCGTTTCACGATTAATGTCAATCGCAAAACGTGTTACCTGCAGTGCTGATCGCAATCATTGGGAATTGCAAGTGTCCAGTGATTTTACCGCGTTAATCAACGATAAAATCATCCGTGCAAAATGGTAGTGCTAAGCGCTACCGATTTGCTACTTTCAAGTGTGAATGGGCCCTTAGAGTGGTTAAAATCTGGAATATTTTTCAGACAATATCTTTCAGGCAATTTCTTTATCTGCATTTAAAGAGGGTTTGATACTTTCCTTGCAGTAAAGGATATCCACGGCTATAATTACTAGGCCATTCTAAGAAAAGTTGATCCAGGTATTTATCTGACTGCCATCTGGAGTTGAGAAGGATTTTTTCCCTTTTAAAGTCAATGGGACTCTGATAAATTGAAAAAAAAGCCAGATACTTACCTAAGGAGAGCGAAGGCTCAGGGTCCTAATGAGCCTCCCCTCTCCTCTCCCGGTACCCTTGTTGCAGCAGCAGCTCCTCCGTTCACATCCCTCGCCGCGGGAGACTTCGGAAGTCTTCGGGAGCCGAGTCCTCCCCGAAGACAGGTGGCTACATACTGTGCATGCACGAGTATGCGATAGAGGGCGCTCGCACATGCGCAGTCTGGAGCGGCCCGTCTTCGGGAGCACTCGGACTCCCGAACACTGACTGCCTAAGCCTCCCTTCGGCAGTGGAAATAGCAGTATTTGACCAATTTACTCAAATACTGCTACGGGGGAGCCAGTGCTTGAACGGGCATGAGAGGAGAGGGGAGGCTCATTAGGACTCTGAGCCTTCCCTCTCCTTAGGTAAGTATCTGGCTTTTCTTTTAATTAATCGGTTCCTATTGACTTTAAGGTTAATTGGCCCAGGCCTTGTAAGGTTTTTTTTATTTTTTTGCCTTCCTCTGGATCAACTGGGATACTGTGAGGATCCGCGCGGCTGCCTGCGCAGGCAGGCAGCCTTTTGACCACTGTTCAGGTCTGCATTCTGCAGGTCTCTGGAAGAGAGACCTTTTGTCAGTTTTGCAGCTTGCTTCTGCTGAGGAATTTGCATACGTTTGTCATGCAAATTGCCTAGCCACATCCTTTGTAGGCTTGCTATATAAAGAGCTATGTTTCCCAGAGTCCTTCGCTGGTCATAAGGGTTAGTTCCTGTGAAACACTCCTGGAGGAGTGTCAGCCTTGCTCTTTGTTTGAAGATTAGCTTAGAGTAATTCCAGGGACTGCACTAACGTTGCCCTAGTGCAGTTAGGATTGCATATCTCTTTTGTCTGTTGCGATTGTCCTGTCCCAGCGGTGGTCGACAGGAAGTCGTTCTGATCTTTGTTCTTGGAGTATAGCTGGAGCAGCGGTTGCTACCAACTATCTCATCTGATCTGTCTTGCCTGGATCGCACTCGCCTTTCGTTAGTGCTGTGGATCCTTCTGTTCTGTCTTCCTGGATCGCACTCGCCTTGCGCTAGTGCTGTGGATCCTTCTGGTCTGCTACTCTGTTCTGTCTCCCTGGATCGCACTGGCCTCCTTTCGCTAGTGCTGTGGATCCTTCTGTTCTATCTGCCTGGATCGCACTCGCTTCGCGCTAGTGCTGTGGATCCTTCTGTTCTGTCTCCCTGGATTGCACTAGCCTCTTTCGCTAGTGCTGTGGATCCTATCTCTCGCTTGCTCCTGTTTTCGTGTGTCTGTCTTGTCCGCTACGAATGCTTGCTGGAGGCTCGGTGAGGTAACCGTTAAGCAAGCGCTCGCGTCCTCTGTTTCATGTTTGTCTGTCTGTGGTTAGTTAGGCGTGCTTGTCTCTATTGTGCTTATCACGTGGAGACCGCGCACGAACGCGTGCACTGTTGCGAATGAGTGCGGTGTTCGCGTTCAGTTAGCGGTTGTTATTTTCCTTGTCTTCTCATTGTATGATTTGCTGTGCCTTTGCTACTCTCGTGCTCTGCCTTGCTGTAGCCTTGTGTCACATCTGGCGATCGCACCTCTCGCGATCGCGTTCCTACTTCATATCTGCTGTGGTGTGTGCACCGTCGCGGGTTGGCGACTGATTTGGTGCACACACATACAATCTGTCTCTGTGCTCATTCTCAATCGCCTCTCTTGCGATTGCGTTTCTGCCCCTCGTACAATTCCTGTCTTGCGTCTGTAGCAGGGCAGAGGAGCTGTTCCTCTGCACTCCACAGCTCCACCTGCCGACAGGAATTCCCCTCTACAGGTGCATTGCACCTTTTGCTGGGTTCCCGCAAATTACACGCTTGTGGAGAATTTCCGCAGTGTCAGCACACGTCTTGTGCGCTGATCACGGAGAGAATTCCACAATCGTTACAGATACAGTGGCCCATATGCAATTAACTTTTTCTCCTATGTTTTGTCCTGTGTGATATTTTGAAAATTGTCATTAAAATGCCTTTTAAACCACCAGCAATTAAGAAAATACTCAAAATAATTTTGACAGTACTTTTTCACCAACTTTTTGGTACTTTTTCAGTTGCAAAGTGCTGAAAAGTTATTTTAAATAGAAGATGAAAAATGATCTCCTAGGAGAATACTCAGGAGAAAAGTTAATTGCATGGATGGAGAAATACACCTTTCCTGATTCAGTCCCATCAATGGATTTGAGCTGTGCCAAAAATGTGTGAGGACCTCGGCCCTTGAGGACTGGAGTTTGACACCTGTGGTCTGAAATTACCGAGTTGCTGTAATGCGGTATTTCTGCCAAAACCTGATTTTCAAGTTCTGTTTTCCGAGTTCCGAAGATTAACTTTTTGGTCATTTTTTGCAGCCTCTGATTGGCCAAATACTTCCGAGTTGTTTCTGCATTCTCTGATTGATCCAATGATTGTTCTGTGATTGGTCTAAAATTAAAATTGTGGTAATGCGGTATTTCCGCCAAAATCCTATTTTCAAGTTCCGTTTTCCGAGTGCCAATGAGCTTCCTTACACACGAGTTCACCAAAGATCGCAGGTCCTTAGTCGCACCAAATCTAACTAAAAAAGCCTAGTGATCATGGACAATATTTGGACATATAAAGACCCAGGCTTCACATAAACAAAATAATGTATTTATTTTTTTTATAAAGTAGATACAACCCCCTCACAGCAGACGTACATCAAAAAAAAATAATTAAACTTTGGACACCTAGTAATACCGGTAGTAAAATATTGGTATTTATACCGATATTTTACTATTAAAGTTTAAAATATCGATATTAAATAGCGATATTTTACTATAGATTAACCTAGCCCTACTCTCACACAGAACCCTCCTCCCTGATGTCTAACCCTAACCCCCTCCCCACAAACTTCCTACCTGACACCTAACCCAACTCTCCCACGTCCGCTCCCCCCCCCCACCCAAATTTCCTACCTGACGCCTAACCCTAACCCGCCCTTTCCCACAAACTTCCTAACTGACACCTAACCTTCCACACCCAGTATTAACCCCCCCCCCCCCCCACCACCACCACCACCAATCCCTGCCTTCCCCCCACGCACTGCAAGAAAAAAAGAAAATTTTGATTTCTCAATCGCTGCCATAGATGCCTATCGAAATATCAGCATTGAGGCATAATTTGGGCATCCGCGGCACCCAATAAATAGCGGGAGCTGATATTTAATTGCTCCTATGGTGCTAGTGGGCACTCAAATTGCCTGCTTTGTCACAACAGTTATTCTGAGGGTTTGTTATAAAGGTAATTTTTTATGTACATTCTTCCTCTACATAAGATTTTATGCAGTTGTGTGTAAGGTGCTTGCGAAACATCCCTAAGGCACAGAAATGCCCAGAAACGGTCCTGGCTAGAAGAACAGAAGGAGATGTACTGTCCACCACATGCACAGTGGCCTTCGCCTCAGGTGGAATTTTGCACAGAACATGCATTGCCATGGAAATGTAAAGTCACGGCGGCCTTTGTCAGGGCCAGTGCTGCATAATGTACAGGCACATTACCCGGCAGTGACAATGCAACAAAGCAGATATAAATGAATAAGATTAACAGCACATACCTTGCTTCTCTTTCCTTCTTGCTAAGCCTCTGAGTCATCCTAACAACCAGCAACAGGATAAATTCCATTATACTTTATAGCAAGGACATGCCGACTTTGTCTGCTGCGAACCTCTCTCTCTTTTTCCTAAGGTTTCTTTCCATCACTTTGGTACATGAGGTGTAGTTCAAAAGCTAAATGAATAATGTCTGCTTTCTGCTTCTTTAGAAGTCAAACTATAGCACGGCCAAATGGAGCATAATATTTTACTATAGGTATGAAAATTGTTTTGAGCTTCCTTTAACAAATGCCCCCGTGGGAAGAGTACAAATGTACTGGCCTGTCAGAAATACTTACCTGTCCTCCAGAATCCCTGTATTCCCCCCAGCGCTGGTCTCGCAGCCAAAAGCCAGGACATTAGTCACTGTTGGGAGAGGTGATGTTTAGACAGACTCAGCTGATTTTTACACTGGTGGGGACACTTCACTGGAGAAAACAATTTCAAGGACGCCTGAATTGAGAAGGATATGCAGGCTGCCATATTTATTTCCTTTTAAACATTACTAGTTGCCTGGCAGCCCTGCTGCTGTAGTGTCTAAATCACACACCTGAAACAAGCATCCAGCTAATCCAGTAAGACTTCCGTCAGAGCACAGGACTTGCATGCTTGCTCAGGGTCTATGGCTGGATAGTGTAATGGTTAAGGGCTCTGCCTCTGAACACCTGGCTTCAAATCTAGGCTCTTCCTGTTCAGTAAGCCAGCACCTATTCAGCAAGGAGTCCTTGGGCCAGACTCCATAACACTGCTACTGTCTACAGAGCGTGCCCTAGAGACTCAAGTCCACCATGAAAATAGCGCAATATAAATGTTATTTGTTGGCTTGTCTCTACAATTATTAGAGGCAGAGGATCAGCAGGACAGCCAGGCAATGTGCATTGTTAAAAAAGAAATCATTGGCCACAATTCCTAAAGTGTTACCAAACAACTTAACGATTGAGAAAGGGAAGAAAGGGATCAGTTTTGTGCAATACTCAAAACCAAGTCACGTGGGTTCGTATACCCTCCTTTTTTACCCACAATTCTGCAGGCTACAACAATCTTGTTCAGAAAAATACCACATTTTTGGGGTATTTACCAACTGCTTATCGAACGGCTATCGCATTCTTTTACACTAGGTTCAGAAATTTACAGACCACATCCCGCGTGCTGAAAAATCTTAGTGAATTCGGGAAAGCAGCTGTAAAATACCGAATGCGGTATTTTATTGTATAAGAAAAATCTACCAACCAGTACTTTGTGAACCGAGGCCATTATGTCAGCCTCTATATTTCTCTTACTTCAGATGTGCTTTAAACAGACACTGTAACAAGAAAAACGTCCCCTGGGGGGTACTCACCTCGGGAGGGGGAAGCCTCCAGATCCTATTGAGGCTTCCCCCGTCCTCCTCTGTCCGACGGGGGTCTTGCTGCAGCCCTTCAAAGCCGGCCCAGCAAATCCATCAGCCTGTTCAATATTTACCTTTCCAGGATCCAGCGAGGGACGCTGTTTCGGCTCTTCTGACGGAGATATGTGGAAATAGCCGATCTCCGTTGGGTCTGCTCTACTGTGCAGGTGCAGGAGACCTGCGCCTGCACAGTAGAGCGGTGCGGCGGAGATCGGCTATTTCCGCCTATCTCAGTGGGAAGAGCGGATACTGCGCCTGCGCTGAAGCCACGGAGGTAAATATTTACATCGCCACCACACCAGGAGGATTTTCGCCACCACCGTGGGGCCAAGGAGGACGGGGGAATCCTCAATAGGATCCGGAGGCTTCCCCCACCCGAGGTGAGTACCCCCAGGGGAGGATTTTTCGTTACAGATTTTCTTTAAAGATTCTGGATGAATTGTTTGAAATTATTTTATCCGTTGATTGGTGTTAGCCGTAACTACAAGTCATGGAGTCCAATGAAAAGAAAATGGTTGTGGCCGAAAGCAGAGAGTGTTAATGGGATGAAAATAATTCTTGCCTGTAATGCCTGAACACTAGATACTTAGAATGTAAGATATCGGGAAGACAGGAATAGCCAAAGGTCATACACGTATCAGAAACAGAGGTACCAAAGGATAAGGCAGAGACAGAGTCGTATAACAGGCCGAGATCATAACATAAATCAGATGACTGTAGTACAAGAAGGATGAGACGAAATCAAAGTGAGGGGCTAGCCGGGTCATACACAGAATATAATATATCAGAAGAATAAGGTAGTTATTAGATATTACAAAATACAAATACAATACTGATCTAACTAGAGTACATATATATCGGCAGTGTCTGCATATATATACTGTATATAGCTCTGCAAGCAAGCTGACTAGGCACAACAGTAAAGGTGCCCATACACTCGTCAGATTGGCAGCAGATAGATAAGAAATGCATCTGATGATCTATCTGATGCGTTTTTAGAACATTTTTTACCAGGATAGAATTCCAATATATTTCAGTTTGAAATCTATTGAAATTCGATCTGATGGCATTTTTTTGCCATCAGATTTCCATTAAGGCCGATGCAAACTGATAAGCAATCTCATCAGATCGACCTAAATTTTCCACCCTGCAAGTTCGATGGAAATCCATCGAAATCGATCGAAATCGGCTGTCGATCGGTCGATTGGCCAACCGATTTGCAATCAATCTATCGATCGATCGATCGGGATCGATCGGTCGGCCAGAAAATCGGCTGAGTGTATGGGCCCCTTAAGGCAAGGTCCAGCGCTCAGCGAACTGATAGCTATAACGGACACTGGACAACTGACAAGTTAGAACTTAAATACTGAGGTAAGTACAGAACCACACCCTCAGAACTTCCAGCCAATCAGCAGCGCTCTTGCGGAATTCAGCAGCGCTCATGCGGACTACTACGTCAGCTGACACACCTCACACCCGCCTTCTTAGCCTATAAAGGCTACTCTGAATCGTGCGCGCCCGCCTAGAGACACGGCCGGAAACGCTGCGCTGACTCACATGCACAGAGGAGCCGGGGATGCCGCCAGATGGAGATGAAGTAAGCAGCGTCCGCCGCTGCCTGGAAACGCCAGAGGAGCCGCCGGCAGCAGCGCCAGATAAGTTTGTAACATTGCCAGCATGCAAAATGTAATGCACATTGCATGAAGCATGGAAATGGGTCAATCCATTGTCTGCATTATTATTTACCACATGTTTGTTTCTTACTTTGTACAACACCAAAGAATATGTTGGCATTTTATAAATCAATAATAATAATCAGATGCACTTTCTGCAGATTTTGATTTGTCTAATTCCAAGCTGCATACAATTATGAACGGTTGCATGTACTCTACACGGTATAGTATGTCAGCCTTGTTGTATAAAAACAATAAACAATTAGGAATCATGAAGAACCATGTGCTGCTAGCAGAGCCGGATTAAGGCTAAATGGGGCCCTAAGCAAAGTAACTGATTTGGGCCCCCCATCATGTCGTAATAGAATCAGAAGATGCAGCTGCACAGCAATATGTCGCACACACCGGGCAGCCGAGCTACTGGTTGCTATGGGCAACAGCCCGCTTTCCTCTGTGGGTGCACAATGCAGGGAATAGCAGCGGCAAAATGCAGAGTGAGAGATGAATGGCTGGGACATTTGGACTCAGGGGCTGGGGCACCCCTGTGAAGAGGGCACCAGATATCACAGCAGCAGCACTTTCCTCCTGCATCTCCAGCCTGGCAATAGCAGAAAGCTCTGGACACCGCCAAACCGGAAGCCGTTCCCCAGACAGAATTACATAACCACCCCCACCACGGAACAACCAATTTCCTCCCAAACTAAACAGCCACCATGCAGCCTCCATCCCAGTGAATACGATAGTCCAGCAGAGAAGGCAGCTGCAGCGGGGGAGAATGACAGCACCAGATGACTCACATTCACCTATTGCGATCCAAGCAATAGAGGTCCCGTCATCCGGAGCCCATCTGTCTCCTCTAGAGTGCTGCCGCTCTGTTACTACTACTATTACTACTTCCTACTTCATGTCTGATCTGAGAATCAGGAAGTTCAGAGCGAGCGGCTGCACTGTAGAAGAGACAGATGGGTTTCAGATGACGGGATCTCTATTGCTTGGATCATGGATAGGTGAGTGAGCGTTTGCCATCTGCTGCTATCATTCTTGCTGCAGCTGTGGTTCTCTGTGGGAAGGGAGGGTGGAGTGGGCAGCGGCAGAGCGCACAGTAGCAGGAGGGGGACCTAGGAGGAGAGCCTGGCTCTGAAGACAATCAGCAGCGCACGGCATCATTTGACAAGACAAGACAAATAACATTTATATCGCGCTCTTCTCCTGGTGGACTCAAAGCGCCAGAGCTGCAGCCACTAGGCCTACTAGGCCTATAGGCAGTAGCAGTGTTAGAGAGACTTGCCTACGGTCTCCTACTGAATAGGTGCTGGCTTACTGAACAGGCAGAGCTGAGATTCGAACCCTGGTCTCCTGTGTCAGCGGCAGAGCCCTTAAAGGGACTCCAAGCAGTGCCTGTGGATATGCTTTTAAGCATACCCACAACTAATTCATTACATCCTCACACCTACCAGCATGATGTTTGTAATTATATCCCCCTGGGTTCCTTATATTTCAATGCATTGTGCTGAATCGAGCTGCCAACTTTGGAGAAAAGTTGTCCTGTGGCTGTGATTTCGATCGTGAAAATATAAAAAACTAAAAGGCATAGAGCAGCCGTTTATATATCATCGGAAAGAGGAGAAAAAGAGCTTTAAAATGATATGCATCTTTCCATAGTTACTGCACTGCTCAGAGTCCCTTTAACCATTATACCATCCAGCCACTGCTGACTTTGGAGAAAAGTCGTCCTGTGGCCACGATTTCGATCGCGAAAATATCGAAAACTAAAAGGCATAGAGCAGCTGTTTATATATCATTGGAAAGAGGAGAAAGAGAGCTTTAAAATGATATGAATCTTTCCATAGTTACTGCACTGCTCAGAGTCCCTTTAACCATTATACCATCCAGCCACCGCTGACTTTGGAGAAAAGTCATCCTGTGGCCGCGATTTCAATCGCGAAAATATCGAAAACTAAAAGGCATAGAGCAGCCGTTTAGATATCATTGGAAAGGGGAGAAAGAGAGCTTTAAAATGATATGCATCTTTCCATAGTTACTGCACTGCTCAGAGTCCCTTTAACTATTATACCATCCAGCCACCGCTGACAGGATGGCAAGGGCTGGTTTATGTGCTAATGGGGCCCCTTTGACTCTGAATGGGGCCCCAAGCGACTGCTTTTGTTGCCTGGTCGGTAATCCGGCCCTGGCTGCTAGTATTAACGTGTACCAGAGACGAGAATGAAAAAAAATGTAAACATACCTGGGGCTTCCTCTATCCCCCTTCAGGCCATTGGCTTCCTCGATGTCCTCCTTGGCTGCCTCAATCCTCCACTAGCCAGTCGAAAAATTCTTCAGTCGGCTTCAGTCGACACATGCGCAGTCCGACCACGCACTAACTCCCCCCATCGTGCTTTCATTGCCGGGAGTGTTTTTTACACCTGCATAAGGGGGCATCCGTACAGGCGCTGTACATGGCATCTACTGAAATTACCGACCGGCTAGCGGAAGATCAAGGCGGCAAGGGAGTCAATGGCCTGAAGGGATTGGAGGAAGCCCCAGGTACACATACATTCTTTTTTTTTGTTCACTTCTCAGGTTTCCTTTAAGGAAATCCTTCCAGACATCTCTTCTTGAAATGATATAACATCCTCCTGGAGGTCTGAGAATGGAATGTAGATGTCAACAGCGATAGCTCCTTGCATGAAAAAATAGCTAGCAGTGCTTTCTCAAGCTTCACGTTATTTCCATTTGTTGCATTTACTGTTCAGGTTCTCCAGTTTTCTTGCTTAGACCTTTTGTTTTTGCCTTTAGCCTTACTTGGAAAGATCTGCCATTTCTTGTATTTGGCTTGTTCTGCAATGATCAGTAGTATTTGTGTGGAATTGGGATGACTTGCAAGCTAGTTATGCAAAACCACATTTATTTTAAAAAACTAAAACAAAATTTAGGCAAACCTTAAAAGATACATCCGGGGTTATAAAAAACCCAACAAGATCTACTTACCTGGGGCTTCCTCCAGCTTCTGGCAGCCTAACTGTCCCTCGCCGCAGCTCCGGTCCCAGCCGATGTCCTGGGGTCCCCTCCATTGCAGGTTGGCGTCTTCTGCGCCTGCCTACGGGAGCGTTCACTTCTGCACAAGTGGTGAGGCCGCGCTCTCGGGCAGGCATAGAAGATGCCAACTAGCGAGGTTGGCATCTGCAAGGGAGGGGACCCCAGGACACGGGAGCTGCAGCAAGAGACAGATAGGCTGCCAAGGGCTGGAGGAAGCCCCAGGTAAGTGGATTTATTATATTGTAATTACCTTGGACGTATCCTATAAAGAGAACCCGAGGTGGCATTTTTAAATCTTAATAGGACACAGAGGCATGTCCTGTGTGCAATGACATGCCTCTGTGTCCTTGTGCTGCCCCCGTCAACTCCCCCAGCCCCCCCCCCCCCCCCGGTTCTGCTGTCTCTCAGGAAAAAAACCCCAGGCTAGCGACAATCTGCTTGCTGCTAGCTTGCTACCTGCACTTGCCACCACTCATTACAGCCTCCACCCAACTACCCCAATCCACCCCCGCCGCCATCCGCTTTCACTATCTTCCTCCTATCGGAAGCTAAGCCGGGACCCGGTAAGTACTTTCGATTGGAGGAAGCTAGCGAAGGCGGGGGGGGGGAGGCTGTAATGAATAGGTGACAAGTGCAGGTTCTTCTTCAGCTCAGCTGAGTGCTTTTTACATGTAGATAAGGTATACCTAACTGCAGGAAATCTGGATATAAGGAATAAAAGATCTGTAAGTGTAGAGGGAATTCAATACAGGGTACAAGGCAACACCGCATATTCAGAGGAAAGTAGAAATGGCTAAAGGGCATACAACTCGACCGACATAAATCCAGTCTAGAGGTCAAGAAGGAGGTGTAAATGCCACATGACAGGTAAATCAATACATTATGTATTATATGGTTACACTCGACCAAGAGACAGATATTTCTCTGATCGAATCTGATCAGAGAGAGATCTGATGGCCGCCATAAACCACAAGCTGATTCCAGATGGACTGGCCTTGTTTTGCAGCCACGCTGCCTAGTCGCCCCTGGTCACTATCCCGCTAAAGTTATGTCGTTCCCCTCCCCCCAGTGCACCGTGAAGTTATACTTTACCTGCCGCCCTCTGCGCTGCTACTGTCCTCGCACTTCCGCATTTGCACCCCAGTGTGGTTGGCGGTGTTATAGCATGTGATGTCACCCACACTCATCTCATGTTCTATATGCTGGTAGCCACGTGGGGCCAGAATGCAGAAGTACCATGGACACAGTGGCAGACACTAGCTGGCGGCGTGACAGGTAGAGTATAACTGCAGAGGGCACGGGGGTGGGGGTGGCTTTGTTTTATAAAATTATTGAATCAGATGGTCGATTGGCCGTCCATTTGAGTAATCTATGGGCACCTTTAGGGCTATATATAAGGCCCATGCCCAAAACACTGAGCAGTGGTGCCCCATTCCTTCAATGGGACTGAGGAAAGGTTCACCCTGCATGTTTTTCTGCATGTGTTTTTTCAGAAACTATGCATTCATCTGTTTTTCCATAGTAGCTAATGACTGCCAATGAGAAAACTCACACATTGTGCAACATTATACTGCACTGCTGTAAAGCTACATACTAACTGCAACGACCCAAGAAGATGGACCAGCGACGTACCCAATGACGAGCGCACCCTGATCCATCTTCATGCCGTTTACATCACACAACGATACACAAGATTATACGACGGGCGCGAACAGGAGAAGTCAAGCGATTGCGTTCCTTTGCGCGGAGCCATCGGGGATCTTAAAGATCTGATCTGCCGTGACGGTCGTTATCGTTGAATGACACTAAATAACATTCACTTGATCGTGCCTGTACCCACGTTGCAAGATCACGTAAACGATCTCTCAGCGCTGAAAAAATTGTTGGTCGCTGTAAAAAAAATCGGTGGGAAAATCGCCTGGTGGTGGATACGGGCATTACGTTTTTTTCTACATTACTATCTTACAAATTATGGGGAAGTTCATGAAAGAAAAAAATATTAACTGAGGAACGCTCTGATTAATTATGCAATTTAAGAATAAATCTGTGACAGTTGTGTTTTGGCATTTACGGGGGCATGCTGTCCGTTGATGTCGTTTATGTCGTTACAGCCTAATTATGTTGTTACATACTTCCTAATTATGTTGTTATGGTGCATGTGCTGCCTAATTACGATATGTTGTTTTGGGGTACTTGCTGCCTAATTATGTTGTTTTAGGGATACTTGCTACCTAAATATGTTGGGGGGGGGGGGGACATGCTGCCTAACTTCTGTTTGGTGGATATGTCTGCTTAATTACGATGTAAGATTCTAGAGACTGCTGTTTTGGAAAAATAATATATCCACCGTGTATTTTATTATATGCCAGTAGACCTAAGCCCGTTAATACAACAGGCTCTAGATCTGTCTCACAACCACCCTCCTCTCCCGCCCCTCTGACCACCACCACCGCATGTCAGCGCATATGCGTGCGCCCTCGCACATGCCCACCGCACGCGCACACGTCCGCCCGCGCACATGCCCGCCAGGCCCCATCCTTCTCCTGTCCCAACGGATCTCCGTCCTGCACATGCGCAGTAGCGCAAAAGCACGGACACATGGTCAGGGGACGCAGAGACACTTGAGGATTATTATATTGGATGGCTGCTTTCATGGTAGTAAGGGCCTGATTTTCACTTAGAATAGAGGAGACTGTGACCAAAGTTTTGCTGGGGATGAAGGACGAGGGCATTGATTGGTTTGTGGGTCTCAAGGTAGATTCACATCTGACTTTATGGACCTGCCAGGGTTTGGAAGAACCTGCTAGTGACAACAGCCACTACTGTCCAGGTGGTGAGACTTTATATATGTGGCCCTATTATTGGTTTAGTTTTTCAACGATCTACTACAGGATCTGTACAGCTTGTGTGCAGTGGCGTAACTACAATTTATGAGTCCCCCCAGCAAAACTTTGATGGGGCCCTCAATGTTCACCCCCCTTCTCTTGCTTCCCCTTGTGACCCTCACAGCCTGAGGGCCCATCTTACGAGGGTCATAAAACAAGTGTGGACATCATGATCTTCACACCCATAACAAGTGTAGCCACAAAAACACCTGATCTGATGTACAGTCCCCTGTATCGGAGGAAGGGAATTTTTGTAGTTGGGTTCCCCCACAGCTCTGGGCCCTCCTGCAACCGCAGGGGCTGCACCTCTCTAGTTATGCCCCTGCTTGTGTGTGGCCAACATAACACTGTGCGTAATTCTATGACAGAACAATCAACCCTCACACAAGGGAATAGCAGCAGTAGAAAAAAAAGCATATCAGTTAGCTAGTTATAGATCTGTCCGAGCAAGTTTATACCAGCAAGCGTCCTAATCTGCATTTCACCACATAAAGCACCACTGTCAGGACATAAAAGTTCTGTTTATCGTCCCTAATTACAGCTTCTGATTTAAGGTCACATTCTGTGCTTTCAGAGCTTTTCTCTTGTATAAAATAAAAGCCATTCTTGAAATATTGGCAAGGGCTCGGAAAGCACAGGCGCTGATGTTTTTGTATGAGATCTGGCAGTGAGGACAGGACGTGGTAAATCAGAGCCGATACACAATTACAGTTCATTGGCGTGGTAATGAACTCCATGACGGTGAATTCTTATTATCTTAACAAATGCTCATGAATCACGTGTAATTTAGAACGTTGGCCGGCTTTGATCAGGGTTTTTAAGTCGTACCTAGTCTGCAAGCAAGGGTTACTGCACACTCTAACAGGCCTAGGAATGCCGGTACTCACAGCCGTGAGGCTATGCTTTTTTGAAATTGACATTATGATTTTTTTTGTAATGTTTTTTATGCACTATTAGCACTGTAGCACTTTATATGTCCACTGACGAACCCCATTAAGTGTATGAGAGCAAAACATGTTGGGTTAGGTGTTGGGTGGTTTTAGAACTGTTGCACTTTATATGTCTCCTGACGAACCCCTCTAAGTGTATGGGAGCGAAACATGTTGGGTTAGGTGTTGGGTGGTTTTAGAACTGTTGCACTTTATGTTTCCTGACGAACCCCTCTAAGTGTATGGGAGCGAAACATTTTGGGTTAGGTGTTGGGTGGTTTTAGAACTGTTACACTTTATATGTCTCCTGACGAACCCCTCTAAGTGTATGGGAGCGAAACATGTTGGGTTAGGTGTTGGGTGGTTTTAGAACTGTTACACTTTATATGTCTCCTGACGAACCCCTCTAAGTGTATGGGAGCGAAACATGTTGGGTTAGGTGTTGGGTGGTTTTAGAACTGTTGCCCTTTACATGTCTCCTGACGAACCCCTCTAAGTGTATGGGAGCAAAACATGTTGGGTTAGGTGTTGGGTGGTTTTAGAACTGTTACACTTTATATGTCTCCTGACGAACCCCTCTAAGTGTATGGGAGCGAAACATGTTGGGTTAGGTGTTGGGTGGTTCTGTGTTTTGTAGCCATCATTCATAGAGAGGTAGGTACGGAGGAAACATCCTTGTGATACATAATATATAATTGGTTATTACCGGGGGCTATCTAATACATGCATCCTCCATCCCTCTATTCAGTCTTCATCATATATAAGCAGTCCAAATACCACAGATTTTAATTATTATATCAGAAGTTATGTTTTATTTAGTATGTCCTGCAAAAAGCATAAAAATATGTTGGAGGCTCGGGAATGAGCAGAAACCCAAGGTCGAATTGGAAAGCAAGTCTTGGCAATGGAGTGTTTTTGTTTGCTTGCAAAATAAGCACCCTTGTATGAGAATCTCAGTATGTGAAGCAAGATCTCTAAATTCTAGGAAATGCAGCAGTACAACTGACACAACACGTTCTTTCTAAACGCTTCCAAAACCAGTGGCTCAGCCCCGGGGGGAAAAGACAAGAGCAGCCTAGTCGGTTATAAGCATTCGCTTCATTAAAACTTAATTAGGTGCACCCACAGAAATATTACCTAATACAGATTCTATTTTTGAAAAAAAAGATGGCTAGGGTTTTAATTTCTTTACATGGAATTAAAACAAGATCTTTACATGGAGTTAAAACCAGAAATTAAGCTTTACTTAATAGCGTGATGGTAAAAAAAGACAGTTGGCTCTACAGTGTGTGTTACTCATTAGGATGTTCTTTCGGATTCCGCAAAATTGAAATATCCCCATTTCCTATCAGAAATCTGCATTTCCTCTCACAAATCGGAATTCCGCGGAAATCTGATTTACTGCAACTGCGTATCTTTGGACCAACCAGACGATGCAGAATTTTTCTGCAAAATTGTAATTTTAGACCAACCGCAAGGCCAATCACATTCTTTCATGCAAAAAAAGACTAATAAAATACTCCTCAAAAATCGGAAAAATTGAAATCAGAATTTTGGAAAATCAGAATTTCAATTAAATCAGAAATGGGCCTTTCTGACCATCCCTATTAATCAAGGTGGGGGGGGGGGTTCGGGGGGTAATCCGCACTCCAAAATCAACCCTAATCCTGCACCAAATACACCCATCTCCGGATGAAGGGCTACATATTGAGTGCTGACACAGGTAATGCTTTGTACTGCAGTTGTTTACGGACATTACGGGTTTTTTTGTTTCATATCCCATTTATTTCTTACCTTGGAGGACCTTTGAATAGCCTGCAAGCCGCTATTAATCCAAACAAACCAACTGGAACAATAATAATGCTAATATATGTATACTGCTTTTCTCCTATCAGATTCTTGAAAGCTGCAGCCAATAAGGGTGCACTCAGTAGGCCAACTTGCAGTGTTATGGTACATACACATGGGCTACGGCTACGGTCTTTGCTGTTGCTAGCACACAGGAGACGTGTGCGCAACAGCTCGGCGACAGCTCCGCCTGAGCAACAGCTGTCTACACGTCTTTGCCCAACAGGCAGAGATGCGGCGGAAGCTGTCGCCGAAGGTTCGGCCCCCGGTAGCTCCGTTCACAGTGTGTGGGTAGCTGTCGCTAGTCCGTATACACACGCAGTACGCGTGGCGGACTAGCGACAGTTGCGGAGACAGAAGTTGCTGGCGATTTAACTTTTCAATCGCACAGCAACTGCTGTCTCCGACGACAGTTCTGGGTGTGTGCCAAATAAACACGGGGCAACTGTCGCCCAGACATGCGCATGCCACGTGTGGCGACAGTTGTGCCCCGTGTGTATGAGCCTTTAAGAGTGTCTTGTCCAACAACTACTTACTTAATGGGCAGCTAGATAGCATACTGGCAAGGCTGCTGCCTTTGATGTGGGTTTTTAGCCCTTGACCATGGTTTGAATGCCTGCCCTAAGTGGCTGCAGCCCTGAAATGCTTTGAGGTACTGGCTCTAGCCAGGATTCAAACTCTGTTTTTCTGTATCAGAGATGGTGCCCTTAACCAGTACACTATCCAGCCATACTGTGTGTTTTAACTTTTACAAACGCCCTTGCTTCCAAACCTGAGGACTCGGAGCTATTCCCCTTTTAGCACCCTTATACATATATCTAACCCAGGCATGGGCAAACTTGGCCCTCCAGCTGTTAAGGAACTACAAATCCCACAATGCATTTGCCTTTATGAGTCATGACTGTGGCTGTCAGACTCCTGCAATGCATTGTGGGACTTGTACTTCCTCAACAGCTGGAGGGCCAAGTTTGCCCATGCCTGATCTAACCTAAGTGTAAAACTGTTCATTAAGGTCGCATTCACAGTACCACAATGCTGAGCTGCGTTATAAAGTCTTATAACGCAGCTTACCGCACTGCAATGATAATCCTATTGGCCGTTCACAGTGCAACATTATCATCGCGTTGAAAATGTTGCGTTGTTGTAACTCACTGCTTGCAATGCGTTACCACTTAACACAGACACGTTGCTACTTTAACGTCACATTAAAACGCAATGTCCCACTGCAAATATTCCCTCACACTAACCATGAAGACAGATAATTTGCACGACTGCTTATAAAAGAAATCACAGCAATTTTATCTACGAATATAAGTCAACATCGTGTATAAGTCGACTCCAATATTCGACTCTCTTAAGCTGGAATTTTTTATTGACTCAAGTATACATCTACCCAGAAAAGTGGATGGCTGAACTTGGGGACCAGGAGGGGTTAATGACTGCACTGGATAAAGTATTGCAGCCATTAACCCCACCTGTCCCTAAAGTGCAGCCAATAACTCATCCAGGCCTCCAAGTGCAGAAATGATTTACCCCCTTCCTCCAGCTCAGTATTCTTGGCATTTCCTTTAACAAGAAAGTGTCACTTACCACTGGGTAAATTGCTGCAAATGGGAATGACACTAATTGTACACACATTACTCAGTGTGCTCAGCGTTGCCTGTGACTCGTGTATAAGTCGACCCCTATACTTTTATTACTGAGACAGACCTAATTGTCTAGACTTATACTCCAGTATAAACGGTAAGTCAGTTTTGAACATGTAGTTAAATCTGTTACTAAGAAATGAAATTCAGCAGAGTTGCCCTAAGCCTTTGGTGAATTGTCTTTCTTAGTAGTACCAAACTATAAGAATTTCTGCTTCAAGCAGAGACATAATTAGTATCCCTGCTATGAAACGTGCACTTCTGTTTCTTACACAAGTGTAAAGAGGTTGCACTCAGGTTCATTATCACACGTACTATTTCTTTGGAAGAGACAATTTAAAACAAGCCTTATCTAGTTTTGGCTAGACTGCTACAGTACCTCCGTGTCACAGACTTATTCTGCAGTTTTACTAGTCACCTGATTGTAAGTGTAAATTTAAAATCAGTCAGTCAGTTTATAAATGTAACTTTATAGCTCATGATTTCTATCTACATCAGTGTTTGAAGCTATGTTGAGGGATGCTACACAAAATTACTGTATATAGCACAGAATAATATCAAGTCACATCATTAACATGCCTTTACTAGGGATAGGTCTTGCCTGACCAACTTGCTCAGCTTTTATGAAAGGGGGGGGGGGGAGAATGCAAATCTAGATATTGGGAAAGCAATCAGGCTGGGGCAGAAGCTGAAGATTAGGGGATATATTTGTGTGTACCTGCATACAACTGGCTAAGGAACACCAGGAGATAAATAGTTAGCAGTGAGTCCCGCAAGGGTCAGAACTGGGTCCAGTTCTCTTCAGTTTATTTATTTATAGCCTAGAGGATGGAATACAAAGTAGTGTTGTGTTGCCATCTTCACAAATGAACTCCAATATCCAGAATGTCAACACTCAGGATAGTGATATTTAGCAGAAGGATCTTGGCATTGATGACATGATTATATGAGCAGGGCCATATGGCAGATGAAATGTAATGGTGATAAAAGTAAGGGTGTTGGACATAAATGAATGTGTATGGATAAATGCTAAATGGGATACAGCTGTAAACATCAAAATTGGAAAAGGACTTGGAGGGGTTGTTCGTGATGACCAGTACCTTGCCTTGGGCCCCATTTCATCTTGATCCTTTTCTGTCTACTGTTACACCACTGCTGGCATGAAGATGCATGGTTATATCATGCCTAAACTGTCATTAATGAAAGGAAATACTTGTTTAGGGATGGTCAAATGACCCCCTGGAAGGAAAAATAAGCACACAGGGGTTGAGTCTCTATATCAAATAGTGTGCCATATCAGAGTTAACATGCCTTATCAGAGTTAACATACTTTATCAGGGTTAGCATGCCTTATCAGAGTAGCATAGGGAGCGCTACAAACATATGCCTGCTAATTGGCAATGATGAGAGCTCCACTCGTCCTCCACTCACTTGACAGAAAACTTGACAGACAGCCTATTGGGCCAATCAAAGTGCAGGGATAATGTCCTTTAAAGTGAATGGACCCACAGGGGCTCAGGGCAGGATGAGCAGGCGCGGAGCTAGGGGGGGTCGGGGTAGGACGGGTGCCCCCGGGTGCCGGGCACATATACCCCCTGGCTACCCATATACCGGGCACATATACCCCCTGGCTACCCATATACCGGGCACATATACCCCCTGGCTACCCATATACCGGGCACATATACCCCCTGGCTACCCATATACCGGGCACATATACCCCCTGGCTACCCATATACCGGGCACATATACCCCCTGGCTACACATATACTGGGCACATATACCCCCTGACTACATATACTGTGCACATATACCCCTGGTTACATATACTGGGCACATATACCCCTGGCTACCTGTTCTGTGGACATCTCTACCCCTGTCTACCAGTTCTGGGGACATCTATACCGCTGGCCACCTATTCTGGGGACATCTATACCGCTGGCCACATATTCTGGGGACATCTATACCGCTGGCCACCTATTCTGGGGACATCTATACTGCTGACCACCTATTCTGGGGACACCTATAGACCTGGTGCTACCTATTTTTGGGGAACCACTGCTGTCAGATTGAGTGTATTTTGGGGAACTGCTGCCAGGTGAGAGGTGTCTACCATATTAAGGGTCTGCCTATTGATGTGAAATGCTGTCTATTTATGTGCCTCATGACTGCTGAATTTGTCTTGTTGGGGGCCTCATGGTTACTGAATTTGTCTTGTTGGGGGCCTCATGATTTGTTGGGGGCCACAAGATCGCTGAATTTGTCTTGTTGGGGGCCTCATGATTTGTTGGGGGTCACAAGATCGCTGAATTTGTCTTGTTGGGGGCCTCATGATTGCTCAATTTGTCTTGATTGGGGGGGGGGGGGCTCATGATTGCTCAATTTGTCTTGGAACATGCTGGAAGGTACATACTGAGGGAGAGTGGGTGAGCGTGAGCCTACTAACTTCCTGTACATTTGGCTCCACCCATAACCACGCCCACATTTAATATGTGGTCACGCCCTTTTATTTGGCGCGGCGCGCTGCGCGAGCCGCGCCCTTCACCTTAGGGGGCGCATTAATAGTCTTTGTCCCCGGGCGCTGAAAGCCCTAGCTACGCCTCTGAGGATGAGTGGAGCTCTCGTCATTGCCAATTAGCAGGCATATGTTCATAGCGCTCGCTATGCTACTCTGATAAGGCACACCAACTCTGATAAGGCATGCTAACGCTGATAGGGCATGTTAACTCTGATAAGGCACGCTATTTGTTATAGTGGATCAACCCCACAGACAGCTGGAGCCCCGATGGTGCATTATGTCATGACAGGAGAAAAAAAGCAAAAAATGAAATGTGTACTCACAAAAGAAGGTTACAGAAGGGCAACTAATCGCTGTAGACAGGTGGAGATCTATAAACCCGACTCCATTCCAGGCAAGCTGGGTGCGGTCGCGCTCTTGATGAAAAAAGGAACCCGATGGGCTTAGAGGTGGCTAGGCCACGTAAGACACAGGTTTTATACACCTCCAAAGGAGGGTGAATGGCACAAGAGGAAAAGAGGCACCCAGGGTATGATAAAACTAGATTAAATCCAGTTCAAAAGAAAAAAGTTTAGGTGGCTTACTTCAAAGGAAGACACAATCATATGATTAATGAGTTTTAATGTGCACTGGCAACGCGTTTTGTGGGACTGTGCCCATTTCCTCTTCTACAGAAGAATCTAAACTTGGCTCTAAGCACTGTCTGGGCACAGAGGCGTAGCTAGGGTTTTCAGCGCCCGGGGACAAAGACTATTAATGCGCCCCCCAAAGTGAAGGTTGCGGCGCGGGTAGCGCGCCGCGCCAAAAAGGGGCGTGGTCACATAATAAATGTGGGCGTGGTTATGGGTGGAGCCAAATGTATATGGAGGTTAGCAGGCTCACGCTCACCCACCCTCCCTCAGTATGTACCTTCCAGCATGTTCCAAGACAAATTCAGCAATCATGAGCCCCCCCCATCAAGACAAATTCAGCAATCATGAGACCCCCAACATAACCAACTCAGCAATCATGAGGCCCCCAACAAGACAAATTTAGCAATCATGAGGCCCCCAACAAGACAAATTCAGCAATCATGAGGCCCCTAACAAGACAAATTCAGCGATCTTGAGGCCCCCAACAAATCATGAGGCCCCCAACAAGACAAATTCAGTAACCATGAGGCCCCCAACAAGACAAATTCAGCAGTCAGGAGTCACATAAATAGACAGCATTTCACATAAATAGGTAGAATGCCCCCTTAATATGGTAGACACCTCTCACCTGGCAGCAGTTCTCCAAAATACACTCAATCTGACGTGGTTCCCCAAAAATAGGTAGCCCCAGGTCTATAGTTGTCCCCAGAATAGGTGGCCAGCAGTATAGATGTCCCCAGAATAGGTGGCCAGCGGTATAGATGTCCCCAGAATAGGTGGCCAGCGGTATAGATGTCCCCAGAACAGGTAGCCAGGGGTAGAGATGTCCACAGAACAGGTAGCCAGGGGTATATGTGCCCAGTATATGTAGGTAGGGATATGTGTGCCCAGTATATGTAGCCAGAGGTATATGTGCCCAGTATATGTAGCCAGGGGTATATATGCCCAGTAGATGTAGCCAGGAGAATAATATGTGCCCGGTATATATAGTCAGGCGTATATGTGCCCAGTATATGTAGCCAGGGGTATATATGCCCAGTCCATGTAGCCAGGGGGTATATATGCCCAGTATATGTAGCCAGGGGGTATATATGCCCAGTATATGTAGCCAGGGGGTATATATGCCCAGTATATGTAGCCAGGGGGTATATATGCCCAGTATATGTAGCCATCGGTATATATGCCCAGAGTAGGTAGCCAGGGGTATATATGCCCAGTATATGTAGCCAGGGGGTATATATGCCCAGTCCATGTAGCCAGGGGGTATATATGCCCAGTATATGTAGCCAGGGGTATATATGCCCAGTATATGTAGCCAGGGGTATATATGCCCAGTATATGTAGCCAGGGGGTATATATGCCCAGTATATGTAGCCAGGGGGTATATATGCCCAGTATATGTAGCCAGGGGTATATATGCCCAGTAGATGTAGCCAGGGGTATATGTGCCCAGTAGATGTAGCCAGGGGTATATGTGCCCAGTAGATGTAGCCAGGGGTATATATGCCCAGTAGATGTAGCCAGGGGTATATATGCCCAGTAGATGTAGCCAGGGGTATATATGCCCAGTAGATGTAGCCAGGCGGTATATATGCCCAGTATATGTAGCCAGGGGTATATATGCCCAGTAGATGTAGCCAGGGGTATATATGCCCAGTAGATATAGCCAGGGGTATATATGCCCAGTAGATGTAGCCAGGGGTATATGTGCCCAGTAGATGTAGCCAGGGGTATATGTGCCCAGTAGATGTAGCCAGGGGTATATATGCCCAGTAGATGTAGCCAGGGGTATATATGCCCAGTAGATGTAGCCAGGGGGTATATATGCCCAGTAGATGTAGCCAGGGGTATATATGCCCAGTAGATGTAGCCAGGGGTATATATGCCCAGTATATGTAGCCAGGGGTATATATGCCCAGTAGATGTAGCCAGGGGTATATATGCCCAGTAGATGTAGCCAGGGGTATATATGCCCAGTAGATGTAGCCAGGGGTATATATGCCCAGTAGATGTAGCCAGGGGTATATATGCCCAGTAGATGTAGCCAGGGGTATATATGCCCAGTAGATGTAGCCAGGGGTATATATGCCCAGTAGATGTAGCCAGGGGGTATATATGCCCAGTATATGTAGCCAGGGGTATATATGCCCAGTAGATGTAGCCAGGGGTATATGTGCCCAGTAGATGTAGCCAGGGGTATATGTGCCCAGTAGATGTAGCCAGGGGTATATATGCCCAGTAGATGTAGCCAGGGGTATATATGCCCAGTAGATGTAGCCAGGGGGTATATATGCCCAGTATATGTAGCCAGGGGGTATATATTCCCAGTATATGTAGCCAGGGGTATATATGCCCAGTAGATGTAGCCAGGGGTATATGTGCCCAGTAGATGTAGCCAGGGGTATATGTGCCCAGTAGATGTAGCCAGGGGTATATATGCCCAGTAGATGTAGCCAGGGGTATATATGCCCAGTAGATGTAGCCAGGGGTATATATGCCCAGTAGATGTAGCCAGGGGTATATATGCCCAGTAGATGTAGCCAGGGGAATATTTGCCCAGTAGATGTAGCCAGGGGTATATATGCCCAGTAGATGTAGCCAGGGGGTATATATGCCCAGTATATGTAGCCAGGGGTATATATGCCCAGTAGATGTAGCCAGGGGTATATGTGCCCAGTAGATGTAGCCAGGGGTATATGTGCCCAGTAGATGTAGCCAGGGGTATATATGCCCAGTAGATGTAGCCAGGGGTATATATGCCCAGTAGATGTAGCCAGGGGGTATATATGCCCAGTATATGTAGCCAGGGGGTATATATGCCCAGTATATGTAGCCAGGGGTATATATGCCCAGTAGATGTAGCCAGGGGTATATGTGCCCAGTAGATGTAGCCAGGGGTATATGTGCCCAGTAGATGTAGCCAGGGGTATATATGCCCAGTAGATGTAGCCAGGGGTATATATGCCCAGTAGATGTAGCCAGGGGGTATATATGCCCAGTAGATGTAGCCAGGGGTATATATGCCCAGAGTAGGTAGCCAGGTGTCCCCCTCCCTGCCTCCCCAGCAGGAGGGGAGCAGCGCAGAGAAGAGGGAGAGCTGCTCTCTCTCCCTCGCTGTCCCCTCCATTAATGTCCGGGTGCTGGCAGCGGGCGGAACTTACCTCCGTCTCGTCGCAGCTCGGATGGATCTGCCGCTACTCTGGTCTAGTCCAGAGTCAGACCAGAGCAGCGGCTGCGGGATCCGAACTTCCGGCCGGCGCTGGAGCGAGATGGAGGTGAGTCCCGCCCGCTGCGCCAGCACCCGGACAATAACGGAGGGGACAGCGATGGAGGGAGAGCCCTAAGGTGAGAGAAGGGGGGGAGATGGCCCCCTTCTCCACCGTCCGCATAGCTCTCCCTCTTCTCTTCTCTTCTCTGCGCTGCTCCCCTCCGCAGAAAAAAAAAAAAATCAGCTCAGCTGGGCGCCCTTAGGGACCCGGCGCCCGGGGGCACTTGACCTACCCCGACCCCCCCTAGCTCCGCGCCTGTCTGGGCACTTTTATTTGGCCTGAGGAAGTGGGCACAGTCCCAAGAAACGCGTTGCCAGTGCACATTAAAAGTCGTTAAAGAGACTCTGTAACAAAAAAAAGTTCCCCTGGGGGGTAATCACCTCAGTAGGGGGAAGCCTCAGGGTACCAATGATGCTTCCCCCTCTGCTGTAGCTGCAGGCAATCCAGCGCTGGCTTCCCCAAAGTCTGCAATCTACGCTCGACAAGCCTGACAAGGCTTGCTATATTTACCTTCCCTGGCTCCAGCAGGGGCGCTGTTGCAGCTCTCAGCACGGAGATAGGCAAAAATAGCCGATCTCTGTCGGGTCCGCTCTACAATGCAGGCACAAGAAACTTGCTATTTCCGCCTATCTCCAAGCGGAGAGCCGATACTGAGCATGCGCTGGAGCAGGGAAGGTAAATATTTACATCCCTCGCTGTTCGGAGGGCCAGATGAGACCGCCGTGGGACACAGAGGTCCAGAGGCTTCCCCCTACCAAGGTGAGTACCCCCCAGGGGAATTTTTTGTTGTTACAGGTTTTCTTTAACCTCTTGACGACCAGCTAACGCCGATCGTCGTAAACTGGTTGTCTGCGGGTTTCCATGGGAACGGCCGCTCCATGTCAGTTCACGGAGGGTGTCTCTGTGAACTGCCTGCGAGCCTCCGATCACGGCTCGCAGGCGAAATGTAAACATGCGGGGAAGAAATCCCCGGTGTTTATTTTGTATGGCGCTGCAGCAGCGCCGTAAAGGAGATCGGCGATCCCCGGCCTCTGATAGGCCGGGGATCGCCGCCGTCTGATAGGCTGAAGCCTATCAGAGGCGGTACAGGACGTATCGCCGTCCTGTACCGCCCACAAAGCCAGGGAGAGGGAGGGAAGGAGAGGGAGGGGGAAATAGCGCTGCGTAGGGGGCTTTGAGGAGCCCCCCCGCAAGGCACAGCAGAGCGGCGGCGATCAGCCCCCCCCAGCAGAATGTCCCCCTAGTGGGGAAAAAAGGGGGGAAGTCTGATCGCCCTGCCTGCAACACATTCTGTGCTGGGGGCTGAAGAGCCCACCCAGCACAGATCAATGGGGAATCACTTGGTCGGCAAGTGGTTAATCGTATTCCTTTCAGGTAAGCCACCTCAACTTTTTTTCTTTTTACTTGGTTTTAACTTAAGTTTTATCATACCCTGGGCGCCATTAGTGAAAGGAAAGTATCAAGGTTTATATATTATGCATTGAGGGAAGACCATTACTTTTACAATTTTGCATTTCCAGTTCAAAAAAAGCAGGGCACTTAAAAAAAAATAGAGCTCTGCCTTTTTTGGAGGTTATGTTTTGTTTATGAAGAAAAGTTAAAGTTCGCTCCACATTGATTATGACCACCCTGTACATAAATATACATGCACAGTACGTGGTGCAGTCTGGGGCCTTGGAATACTCTGCAGCCCAAATGAATATTTCCTGTGCATATTTTCCAGTGGAACATTCCCACATATAGCTAACAGATGTACAGTGTGCAGAGCTTTCATGCACAGCTTGCTGACTAACGTCAGGCAGAACCCTCGCTTAGCTAAATGGCTGGAAATAAAACCCCCGTTCTCATTTAAGAGCGTAACAGGGCAGGATTGCCTATAAAAGCAGTGCAGCCTTGAAGGTAAATTCTCGTCTTATTTACTGTAGTGTGGACGTGCTGAGGAACACTGCTGCTTTCATCATCTTGTCTGTTCCTGTTCAGAGCCGCACGTGGGCCTGGCACTCGGCACGGTAATGGAGCTTGATAGCAGGGATTCTGGAGCCTATATGTATAAACAGCTAAAAGCTTAAGTGTTGGGAGTGATGTATGCAGATTAGTCCTAAAACGCGGTTTATGTGATGAATGTAATCATTTGCCAGCATGTGATGAAGCACTGACAACGTCGCTGCAGATAAGGCAGCTGCAACACACAGACATCCAAGGCCGGATTGATACCAAGTATGTCTGGCTCCCCTTCCATGTGCAGCAGCCATGGGCGGCTCTACACTGGGGCACACTGGGGCACACTGGGGAACTGCCCCCCCCCCCCCCCCCCGGGAATCACTGTGCTCCTTGAGGCGCCCACGGTGCTCAGCAACAAACAGTTAACTGTTTCCAGGCTCCAGCAGCTTACAGTGAACACAATAGTGTCTGTAAAATGCTCTCCTTCTCAGCATGAGTCTATGTAGGCATTAAGTAAAACAAGGGTTTTATCTATTGGTCCTAAATACCTCACAATCCTTGCAAGATTCCTAGTAATTAATGTATCTGGATGACATTTATATTTTTGTTAACTTTTTTTGAATATTAGCACCATCATTTGGACAATGTCCTCTCCTTAAAAGCCTCTGGGTTCTGTTGGTGGTGTTTACATTTGGTGCATATCATTGCTGAACTAGTTAGCCTTAATTGTATCACCTGGGTTAGCCCAAAAAATATCTACAGTAAAGCTCGCCATACTAACATCCTTTTTGATCACCCAAATGGGCCTCACCAGCCAGTTATTGTGCCCCTTCAAAAAATGTGAAGCTGGAGCCACCACAGGCAGCAGCACCCCTCCCATTCCATGTGTAGACCCATCTTCCATGTGTAACATCTATCTACTGTAGCCCCTCTCCTTCACATTCAACTCCCTTGGGCATCATCTCCCCTTTTTCATGTGTCGCTCCACATTTGCAGCCTTCTCTTTTATGGTTAGCCACCTCTATTTCATGTCCAGGTGCCTCCTTGTACTGCAGCCACCGAAGGCCCGGGCCTTTGTGGCCCTTACAGATATCTGGCCCTGCAGACATCATTTGATAGATGCTCAAAAACACATTTTATGATCAGACTGGTCAGCTATCCATAGAGGTGTATTCAGAGGCTGTCATGCCTATGGCCCCCATAAGGGTTGATGCCCCTCCTCCCATGGATGAACTGCACAACTTAATATCTCCTTTCCCCATAAATTGGATATAGTGCACAACAAATGATGTATTGTGATAGACATAATGGGGATCAATTCACAAAACATCATATACAGGCAGCACGGTGGGGTGGTGGTTAGCGCTCTCGCCTTACAGGGCTGGGTCCCCAGTTAGAATCTCAGCCATGGCACTATCTGCACGGGGTTTGTATGTTCTCCCCGTGTCTATGTGGGTTTCCTCCAGGCACTCCAGTTTCCTTCCATGTCCCCCTAAATTGGCCCCTAGACTACAATACATACACTACACAATATAGACATAAGACTATGGTAGGGATTAGATTGTTATCCCTTCTGAGGGACAGTTAAGTAAGACAATGTACTCTGTACAGCGCTGCGGAAGACGTCGGCGCTATATAAATACTAAATACATAATGATAATGATGCCCCTCATCCTGTGGATGAACTCCCCTTCCCCATCAATTGGATAGAGTGTACAACAGACGAGTTATTGTAATAGATGTAATGGGGATCGATTCGCAAAACCTCATATACACGCTAGATAATCCTTGGCTGAAATGATCGTTTTTTTCATTTCTCGACTAAAAATGTAGCGTTTGTATAGCTTGCTCACAATATAAATTAGCCATCACCTCTGCCCTGCAGTATGCTGATTACTCATTCATTGTCATATATCAGTCAGGAGCTGTTTTCATTGGCTCCTGACCACCTGATCACTGTGAGCCAAAGTGTAACATTTTTAAAACAATGCTCTGGTCCTTAAGGGGCCAGAGAATATTAGTCCCAAATAGGTTAAAGGTGACGTTTCCTTCACTTAGGTTTGGCCTCTTATAGTGCAAGGCCCTGAATGCTGGATGGTGTGCAGATCCAGCTATTCGGAAGATTTTGGATCTCTGCATAGGTCATGAATCATTTTTCCCATGAGACATGCCCCAAATCTGCAAATAAAAAAATAATTTTATCCATCACCTCCCTATAAGGCCCGGTTCACATTAGCGGTGAGCGGAATGGGAGCGGAACGTATACTGTTCAAGCGGTCCGGTATGCAAACGGAGATCCAATGTTAAACCAATGGATCCGTTTGTCCGTTCCGCAAAACGGACAAAAAAAATGCTGCAGGCCCTAATTTTCCGGACCGTTTTGCTCAGTGGAACGGAAATGGAAGGTTTTGCAGCTACATTGGAATAAATAGAAAACTGACAGTTTTTACCTGATCCTGATGGCTGGATCCGTACGGCCGTCTCCGCAAAAAACGCTAAGTTACTTAATTAATTAACATTAAATCCTCTAAATTTTCTCCTAGGAAATAATTTTTCTCTTTAAAATAGCTTGTAGTACTCTGCAATACGGTACAGGCATACATATGAAAATGCTACACGCTAATTTAGGCACGGTGTTAAACGGAAAAAAAAACACGGTAAATAAGCATTTTATTTACCAATATTCTACAACCTAGTTGATATAGTGAAATATCTGCAATATTTGCTGATATTTTTCTATGACCTTACCTCTCCCTTCTCTCACACAGAACCCTCCGCCCCGGCAACCAATAACCTTCCCCCCACGGGCAACTAATATCCCCTCTGGGCAACTAATAACCCTCCCCCGGGCAACTAATAAACCCCCCTTGTAACTAATAACACCCCCCTACAACTAATAAACCCCCACCACCGCAACTAATAACCCAACCCATTCCCAACAACTAATAGCCCCCCACAACCAAAAATGGGCCGCTATTGCTAGCCACAGTTCCCATAAGGAGAGGCCTCGGAGCCCGATATTTAGTGGGCGTCCGCGCTTTTTACAGTATTACTGTTAACTGCCTTGTACAGAAAGTACCAAAAATGAAATAACAAAGTACTGTCAAAATTATTAAGCATTTCTTTGTCTGCTAGTTGCTTAACCTCCTCGGCGGTATGGAGGAGCTCAGCTTGTCCATGTACGCCAAGGAGGATTGCTCTGCCCCTGGAGGGTCTTTTTACTTACTTTTTTTCCCCAGAACATGTAGCTAGCACTCTTCTAGCTACGTGTTCTGTCCGATTGCCACCGCTACCCGCCAATGCGCCGCTAAAGGAGCTGTCCCCCTGAAACGCCTAGTGCAGCCTGGCGAATCACCGCCAGTCTGCGCAATGGGATGGATCGGAGCTCCCCATGATGTCATGACGTCGATGACGTCACTCATGACCGATCATCACTGTGGCGACGGGAGAAGCGACGATAGGAAGTCACGCTTCTCACGAGATCTTAGACGCGTAAGTATGGCCGATGGGGAGTTGGGAGGGTGGATGCGGACGGCGTGGCGTACTGCTGTAGCTAGCAATACGCTAGCTACAGCAAGCGGAAAAAAAAAAAATTTAACAAAAAGGGTAATGCGTACTTATGTATGCATTACCCAGAACGCCAGGGAGGATAAAATGCATTTTAGTGTGAAAATATCAGCTAGGATAGAATTTTGGAGGAAAAAGACTAGGGGCCTATGTGTTTCACTATAGAAACTGTACAGAATGCTAAAAGCTGTTTCACTTTAAACTCATAAGTATAAAAAAAAGAGAGGCTTTTTATAGAGTTGAAGGATCAGACAACATAGCAACTGCTAATGAACAATGAAATGTCACATAACTTGGCCCTCATTTCATGCTTCACATCTCCAGTACTTGTAAACATGAGGTTCCATCTCATCTGAAAATATCCCTTGTTTTATGTAGACCTCAAGACCTGGTGTATTTATGGCTCCATGACTGCCGCAACCACTTCTAAGTTATCATGTGTTTTGGGGGCAAGTATGCAGCGGTTGCCGCCAAACTTTTTTTTTTCTGTAAGCTGAGAGGCTTGGAGAGCAAAATAGATGCAATGGGACGAACAATGAATAAAAAAATACCAAACAAGTTATGTATGTGTTGCTAAAAGGTAGCACAAACAAGTATTTGGCTCAGGGGACAGTTATGTTTCCATATATACTCTTGTCCTTTTTGTCCTTTATTCAGTCAGCATTACATAGCATTGTGTTGTGTAATTTTAACTAATGTATTATTATTTATTTATTTATAAAGCATCAATACTACCCATAATGCTGTTCATAGTGCAAACATCATACAATAACGGAGAGCATACAGGGGCGTAACTATGCTTGACGTGGCCCCCTTGTGAAACTTTTAAGCAGGGCCCCTTCTTAGGCCTCGTTCACATCTGCTGCGCTGAAAAACGCGTGAAAGCGTGTGGTAAAAAACGCATGCGCTTGTGCGCGCTTTAGTGCACTTTTCTGTGCGTTGCGCTGCGCTTCTTTAAAGCACGTTTACTTGTTGTACCAGCAGCAGTTGTCAATAAAACTTTGTTTTTCTATGTAAATGTATTTTTTTCTCCCATTAGGGGTAAAAAATGCATGCGCTTCTATGCGCTTGTACGCACTTCTATGCGCTAAAAAAGCGCACCCATTCACTTGCATTGATGTGCGCTTTCCAGCTCAACGCACAGAAATGCATGCAACCCTAAGTTTCTGTAACGCTGCTCAGCGCAGCGCATAGATGTGAACCAGCTACATTTAGTTACATGGGAAAGTAATTACCTTGCTGATCGCACAGGGTAGTGTGCTGTAAAAAGCGCACAGAAACGGCCCTGATGTGAACGAGGCCTTACATTACCTCTGTTCATAACAGAGAGAAGGGTCCTGGACTTCTTCCTAACACCCCCCCCCCCCCCCCCACACCATGCTCCTCTGGCTTTGCCACCCAGACCTACAGATCAGAGCAACTGCAGTGTAGGGGAGTACCTCTTCCTCCCTTTGTAGATCACTCTGGCACTCCTGCTGCAGCCACTAGGTGCAAAGCCGGTTCTAGATTTTTTGCCATCTGAAGCAATACATTGCACTCACCGACCTGTGAGTGCAAAGCCGAACCTGAGAGGAGAGACACATCGGGCTGTGCATTGTAGCCACTGGCACTATACTTACCTTCCTCTGCTTCCTCCAAGCTAGCATCTCCCCCCTGCTGGCCCACAGCATCTGATCCCCAGGATGCCGGGTGTGTGCTGCACTGGCGCCGCATCACTCACCCGCTCTCAGCAAATTAGCAATGAGATCACTAGCCACACGTGAAGTCCTGCTACCTCTATGACTACTGCAGCACCTGACAGGTCACATGAGGAACTGCTGTAGCCATGGATACAAAACTCTGAATGGGAGGATGGAGATCCCATCACTGGAACGCTGAGAGAAGGTGAGTGAAGCAGCGGCACGCATCTAGAATCGACTGATTATTGTCTACACGGATGATAATCGCTGTTTTTTTGCAATCGGTGGAGCACTTTTTTAAACGATTATCTGGCTTATTGTTCCTCGCTTATTTTCGGCAATGCCGGTTCGACTCGTATGGAGGGGGTGAAGGGGAAGGGTGAGCAGGAGAAGAATTCCCTAGGATTGTGCTAGGCTGGGACAATCTGTCAGTCTAATCTCTGGTTAACACATCGAGGGCTGCTGTACACATGCTGGATTGCCAGCACAGAACCACCTAGTGCTTGTACAAGGCTTAAAGTGTACCAGAGATAGTACACTATCGCTAATTTATCCTCACCTGGGGCTTCCTCCAGCTTCCTCTAGCCCCATAAGCACTGTGTCGCCTCTGTCCTCTGTTACGTTATATCTCAGACAAAGAGGCCAAATTGTTGGTGCTCTTATTGGCAGGCGCTACTGTAACAGAAACTGCCCAAATGCTTGGCATTTCAAGAGGTACTGTCTGAAAAGTAATGACTGCCTTTGAAAGAAAAGGAAAAACGTCCTTAGCAAAGCACAGTTGTGGCCGAAAGTCGAAGTTGTCTGAGAGAGACCGTGGGACTCTAAATTGAATTGTTAGAAAAGCTCACAAGACCACGGCTCCTAAAATCACTGCAGAGCTGAATGAACACCTACAGAACCCAGTTTCCACAAAAACTGTTAGTCGGGAGCTGCACAAATCTGGATTCCACAGAAGAACTGCAATTAGAAAACCTCTGCTCTCAAAGACAAATGTTTCAAAGCGTTTAGAGTGGTGTAGAAACCACCAGAATTGGTTCCTCGAGCAGTGGAAAAATGTGATTTTCTCTGACGAATAATCGTTTACCTTATTTCTGACCTCCGGCCGAGTGTACGTTTGGAGACAGCCAAAAGAAGCATTTCATCCAGACTGCCTTCTCCCAACCGTAAAACATGGCGGGGGGTTCTGTGATGATCTGGGGTGCTATTTATTGGAAATCTGCCGGGCCAATGATTTCACTTCATGGAAGGATTAACAGCCGAGACTATTTAGGAATTTTGGGCGACCAAGTTCAGCCTATGGTTCAAGAACTGTTTTCGTAGGGGAATGCCATCTTTCAAGATGGTAATGCCCCAATCCATACAGATAGAATTGTTAAAGGACCTCTTTCGTGAATGAGGAAAAAAATAAAAAGTGGTTTATGCATAAACTATTAAACATCCTTATAAAATAGTGTAAAAAGTTTAAAAAAAATGAATGGCTTCATCAATACAAGTCTCCGGCGCCTGCGCAGTAGAGCGGACCCGACTGAGATAGGGTATTTCTGTCTACTTTGGAGCCGAAAGCCGCAACAGCGGCCCCGCTGGAGCCTGGAAAGGTAAATATTGAACAAGCTGTCGGATCTGTCGGGCCGCTGTTCGGAGGGCTGCAGCGAGACCCCCGTGGGACAGAAGACGGCGTGGGAAGCCTCACTGGGACCCTGAGGCTTCCCCCTCCCGAGGTGAGTACCCCCAGGGGAACTTTTTGATGTTACAGTGTCTCTTTAAGTGTCCCTCTTTCTTATCTCAAAAAGTTGGGAGGTATGGATAACGGCAGTTGATGCTGTTTCTTTTTCAGGTCTGCCAGTAGTAAAGATGATGACAGGCTTATTGTGGATCAAACATTATGAACAAATTACTTGGCAAGTAGCAATCATTCCTTGATCTGTCTTCTATTTTTTAACTTCTCTCTTTGTAATCTATTGATTTTTTTCCTCTTTTTTGCTAAAGTTCCTCTTTAAACATTTGCAAACACATGTCTTTTAAATTGTACATTTCTTTGAGATGGTGGTTATTTCACTGGCCGCGGCTCATTCCTGGCATCTCCCTGCACTGACTTGTTCTCAAATGTTCCTTTTTTGCAGCTGCAAGAGGGAAGTTCAGAGTGTTGCTACAGGAACAGTGAAAAAGAAACACATTGCAAACAATTTACATTTAAAAGATAATCTGCCTTCGCAAATCGTTTTTTCTGAGTTGTAAATATTAAAGCACTGACTCATCCATTTTTAAACATGGTTTGAATGGTAGATAGTTAACGGCATCTGCATAATGACGGACAGTAAACAAAGCCATTGCACAGAACACTTGTCCATGGAGAAAGTTTCTAATTAACTGTGAATAGGGCCTTAATGAGGAGCGCATATTTTACGATGTTTTTAAGCGGCGTCATGAAATCATCATGATGGGTCCTCTGGACTACTGGGATCCTGATCATCTCTATACCTCAGAATCAGAAATGTTTCTTATGCCAAGCATGAGAGGGGTCATGCCCGGAATTGGGTTTGGCATAATACATAGCTCAATGTGGAAGATAGCGGTAGGTAGATAAATAGATACTGTATATACTCGCGTATAACCCTAATTTTTTGAAAAGTTACCCCCTCGGCTTATATGCGAGTCAGTGGAGCAGAACAGATGGTGGAGAAGGTTTTCTTACTGGCATTGGAACGTAAGGATCATGCACTATTAATCCTGCTCTTACCATCTGACTCCCTGCTGTTTCCGTGCCCCCCTGCAACATGGTGTGCAGAGTGGGCTGCTCAAGACTACCTGTGTCCCCCGGCATGTGAAGCAGAGCATGCCAGCAACCTTAGCAGTGCAATGAGCCGGAATGCTTCCTTTGTGTCATCTTGAGACACAGCTGTGTCATCCTTGGGGCACATCTGGCTATAGGGAGGGGAGCTGACTTGTTCTGGGGCCACATTTGGCTTCTGGGGAGGGGGCTTATACACAAGTTAATCACTTTTTACTGTTTTCTTAGGGAAAAGTGGGTACCTCGGCTTATACACTTGTTCGACTTATATGCGAGTGTATACAGTGCAAGAAAGACAACCTAACAAACAAGAGTAAACATCATAAACAACTGTAAACATCACGTAAGCATTACCAAAAAGTGAGTCCTATCAGTTAGTCATTGGGCCGGTTGCCTGGTTGGCCCACCTTGTTGATGGAAAGAAGAATGTGGAGGAAGTTCAGTAGGCTTACAGCTGAGGGGAAGAACGAGTTCCTGTGTCTAGCGGTCCTGTGGAGATGGTCCGAAGCCTCTGGCACGATGGAAGTGGGCTGAAGAAGCAGTGGCCTGGGTGAGAGGGGTCATTGGCAACCCTCCGCACTCTAGAACAGTCTGATGTTGTCAAGTCAAGTAAGGGGAGGGGTCTACCAATGATTTTCCCAGCCGACCTGATGACTTCCAACATTGGAAGCGTCATCACACTGACGAAGCTCACGTGGGTGGGCGTAATGCATATGTGGGCGTGGATACACGCGCTGGACACGAGGAGCAAGTGAGCGTCCATACTGAAGGGCGCACTTCGCAATGGTAACCGGGAGGTCGGAGGGCTGATACAGGTACCTGTTTACTGCGGGACGCCGCAATACAGAAGCTGGAGCCTAGTCTGTTCATCGGAGGAAAGGTAAAGCCATATTGCCCGATAGGGGCTGACGGAAGTCCATCATTTCTGTGGAAATTCAGCCATTGCCACTAAGTTGTGACATGTTGATTTGGCTTGGTGCCAAATAAGAGCAGCGCTTGTTTAATATCATGCAGAGGTTATGAACTTTGACCAATATAGCTTCAGAAAATTGAGCCTTGACTGTGTTCATGTGGAAACTGTTTAATATCAATGGTGGATACTCTATGAAGTGACATATTAGAGACTCTCCCATGGAATCATTGTGAAGTGCTTTAGCCTCATTTCGTCTCATTAAACAGGATTGGCCAATCCATTGGAGATCAATGTGGTGTGATTGTGTGTGGATAGTTCTAGGAGCACTCCTAAGTGTGTCCAGGGTGGGCTTTTGGGGTTTTTAATGGGTGGGGTTATAGGGGGCATGTGGCTGTTTTTATACTTTTTGATACAATAAAAGGATATTAGAGCATTTGAGTGGCGGTCCTTGAGTATTGTTTTGGTTATACTGGAGGGCCCGAAGATTTGCAGTTACTTCCCTGCAGGGGTTTGTAAGGACATGGAGGGGAAATATTTTTTAGAGAGAGCATGGCTGGGATGGGTGGAGAAACTGATTCTTGGATTTTGCTTTCAAGTCACGTCACGCTGTAGTCTGTACATTGAGACATCGACATCTCCGGCGCTGCAACTACCTGCACTGAGCTGTCAGGAACAAATCATACACGCTGCCCAGAGATATCTCATTATCTTGCTTTGCCTTTGGCACGGCCAAGATTCAATACCTTATAACTGCCTGTATTACATTTCCTCTGACACTTACTCTCCAACACAGCCATCCTGTCATGTTCCTTCCGCAGATTGTCACTATACTGCTGAGAATTCATAATTCTACATAATCCCATATCTGCAAAAATAGCAATATTACTCCCTATTTTATATACCAAGCCATTCATACATACATTGAAGAGAACAAAGTAAAAAAACAAACAAAAAAAACAGTAAAAACTCCCAGTTCCATACGAGACATAGGAGCATCCTTTAGACCAGGGCTTTTCAACTTTTTCACTAATTGTACCACTTTTATTGCTTGAAAATTTTTAAGTACTACCAGTGTGCCTGCGCAGTAGATCAGACCCGATCAGGCACAGCTGTTTCTGCCGGAGCCCTAGTGGAGCGCCACTACTGCGCATGCGCACACACTGACAAGCCCTGAGAAGGAGATCTATAAGAAGCCCTAGCACTGGATCCCCTCTCCCCTGGAGGAAGGGGGAAACCTCTTTATGATCCAGAGCTTCAATAGAGGTAGCCTCCAACTCACCACAAAATTTGTCTCCCCTTCGCTCGCTCCTCACTGTGCTGCCCTGAGGAATAGTTCAGACATCAGGTCAGCAGTAACCCAGCCACGGTGAAGAGACAGCCAGGCAAACGGTGCACAGTGACAGTGCTTTTACGTCAAATACAGGAAGTGGCCAGTGACGTCTGGTCTCTTCTCCGCTAATCTGAAGTTTGAAGTATGCAGCACAGCCTCACAGCGAGGCGTGAGCCAAACTTTGTGGAGGCAGGACGGGACCAAGACATGCCACAGGTGGGCAATTAAGTGGCAGGCAAACCTGGTGTGTACCACCTGGCCAACAGCAAAGTACCACTGGTGGTACACGTACCACAGGTTGAATAGCCCTGCTTTAGACCATACATGTCAAACTCTGTCCCGTGGGCCAAATCTGCCCCCCAGAGCCATCAATTTTGTATCGCAAGTTGTTTCCCCACTATGTATTATGTTTAGCCCACTCAAAACCACCAGGAAAGCTATGGTATATTGTAGGTGAAGCCCTAGATCACCAGGGAAACCACATGGGGGAAGGAGGGGAAAAGCCCTTGACACCAGGGAGCTGTATAGAGGACGGAGGATCACTAGCCACCAGGGAACTATATAGGGGAGGGATGAGGCATTAGACACCAGGGAACTATATAGTGAAGGGGGGGGGGGGGCTACTAGACACCAGGGAACTGTATAGGGGATAAAGGGGGGTGGAATTATACATCAGGGAGGATGGGGACCACTAGACATAGAGGTTGGCCCACGACTTGATCCTAGTGTTTAATTTTGGCTCACTTTGTATTGGGGTTTTACACCCCTGCGTTAGGCTATAAGCTGGAATGGACAGGACTTTCTCTCCTATTTGTATTTTAACAACTTTTAAAGTAAAACACTGGAACACATTCATAGTTCTTATTGAATCACTATTTGGTATTTATATAGTTTTAACATCTGTATCGCTTTATAGACATGGGTGTAACAATAGACCCTGCAAGATATGAAGCCGGAGGGCTCAGGCGCAACATGGGGGCCCCATCCTGAGAGACTGACAACTAAGGGACATGAGAGAAAAAGCTTTCTGCTCTCTGCACAATTGTTTTAATGACTGCATCTGATAAGGAATCATACAAAGTTTTGCTGAAAAAGATTTGTAGACAATCCCTATTCAGTGTTCAGCAGGGTCTTACAGTACAGTGCTGCTCTACCCCCCAGCCTCTCTACCCCTCCCCAAGTGCTGTGTACTGTAGTTTGAGAAGTCTGGGCATGGAGAGAAAAAGCTTTCCATTCTCTGCAGGTTTGAAGTTTGGAGGAAGGGCCCCATCCAAAGTTTTGCAGGGGGCCCAGTGATTTCTAGTTACGCCCTGTTTATAGAGTATATAGTCTTGGCACTAACAGAGATGTAGCGAACGGCGAACATCTCTGCATCTCTGGGTCTCCTACTACTTCCGGGTCGCTATGACCCGGAGTAGTACGCCTGCGCTGCCCGGCGGAGCGCGTCCTAGATCACACTCCTGTTGCCGGGCACTCTCTGTGCATGTGCGTGACGTCATGAACGACGTCACGCTCATGCGCAGAGAGTGCCCGGCAACAGGAGCGCAATCTAGGACACGCTCCGCCGGGCAGCGCAGGCGTACTACTCCGGGTCATAGCGACCCGGAAGTAGTAGAGGGCCCAGAGATGTTCGCCCGGCGAATGGTTCGGGCCATCTCTAGTCAGTGACTGTCCCGCAGAGGGACTCACAATCTAATCCCTACCATAGCCATATGTCCATCATAGTCTAAGGCCAGTTTAGGGGTAAGCCAGTTAACTTACAGTAACTAGGTCATCTTTATGCGTTGTGAGAAATCTCCAGATGCATTTTTAAATAGCTCAGGTCAGGCATACTGAATGGAGTTTATCTGTCTTTGGGCTGTACTATTTGGGATTCTAATACACATCTTGTGAATGCTCCTACCCTCTTGAATAAAACACTTATTGCAGAAGGAAATGGTCATGCAAAAAAAAAGGATCCAAACCAGTGGTGTTGCTAGGATCCTAAGAGATCCTAAAAAATGTGGGTGGGGCCACACACCAGAATGTGGGTGTAGTCATGGTGGAGCCAAATTTACATGAACTTAACAATAAATAAATAAATGCAGCATATCACATAATAAGCAGTGCCACTTAGGCATAACTATGCAGAGTTACTTGGTTACTGAGCTGGCTGATTTGTCTTTCTGCTGGGCAGGCTGGCCTGCTGACAGGTTGTCTAGCAGTCCCCCCATAGCATTCCATGACCTTCTAGTGGACCCCCTCCCATGCTCCCACGGGCCTCCCATTGAGGCACCACAACTCCCAGCATGCCCCCATAGAATAACCACAGCTCCCTGCATACCCCCATAAAGGCACCATAGCACCCAGCATGGCACCACAGCACCCAGCATACCCCCATTGATGCATCACAGCTCCCAGCATGCCCGCCATTGGGACACCACAGCTCCCAGCATGCCCTCATAGAGGCTTCACAGCTCTGACTCCACAGTCTGGGGGACATCTAGGAACCCCAGGGTAGACCCGTGGCATGTGCCACTTATCTTTGGGGCTAGCAATGCTTCTGATCCAAACATTGCACTGTTGCTATAGCTGCGAGGAAGCATATTTCAGTATATACAGTATATGTAAATTACAGCTAGCTGCAGGCTAAACATATTAAAGGGAACCTGAAGCAAGAGCCATATTTATTTCCTTTTAAACAATATTTGCTGATCATTCTGGCATGAGCTGTGTCTGAATCACACACATGAAACAAGCATACAGCTAACCAAGTCAGAATTCAGTCAGAAACCTCTGATCTGCCTGCTTGTTCAGGGTCAATGGCTAAAAGTATGAAGGTGCCCATAGATCAATGTACGGGCAGATCGATGAAGAGACAGATTTCTCTCTGATGAATTCTCATTGGAAAGAGCTGCCTTCCCATACGCCGCAGGCCCATTCCTGATCGATTTCAGCATGTAATCTCTTCGTAATTAGCCTTGTGATGCCGCAATCCGCCACCTCGCCGCCACCGGCGCTGTCCTCCCTCATGTAAAATGTGTCCCCCGGTGCCTCATGCAGTATACATTACCTGTCGGTGTCCTCCGCTGGCTACGGGCCTCCATCCTCATACACACACCTCACGTGGTTGCCGGGATAGCATGGACGCGTGTGTGATGTCACACACTCACTCTGGCAATTACGTGGACGTATTGGACGTATGTAGGTGGATGGATCACAGAGCCAACAGCAGACACCGACAGGTAAAGTATACTGCACTGGGCACTGGGGGGGGGCACATTTTACATTAAGGGGGGACAGCGCCAGGGGTTCTGTTGCATTCATCGCTCGTCCCAATATCACACACTGTTACTGCCGCACACCTGATCAAGCATGTCGGCCCTACATATTGCAGCATGTTCGGTGGATACATGCGACCAAATTCGGCCCAAAATTGTTTGTATCGTTCATCGGGCTTGCTGCTGGTGGCGCCGATTTTCATCCGATTATAATAATCAAATTAAATGGTTGATCGACCACCTGATGTATGGCTACCTTTAGAGGCAGAGGATCAGTAGGACTGCCAAGCAACTGGTATTGTTTAACGTGAATGGGAACCTATTATTAAATAAAAAAGTCAGATACTCACCTAAGTAGAGGGAGGCTCTGGGTCCCATAGAGCATTCCCTCTCCTCTCCCGGTCCCTGCTGTTGCGTTGGCTCCCCCATCAAATACCGCTGTTTCCCCGCCGAAGGGAGGCTTCGGAAATGCATCAGGAGCCCGCGTGCTCCCGAAGACGGGCCGCTGTACACTGCGCACGCCCTCTATGACGCACTCACGCATGCGCAGTATGGAGCCGCCTGTCTATGGGAGGACTCGGCATTCCGAAGACTTCCGAAGTCCCCGCGACGGGGGATTTGAACGAGGGAGCCAGCGCAGCACCGAGGGCACCGGGAGAGGAGAGGGAAGGCTCATTAGGACCCGAGCCTTCCCTCTCCTTAGGTGAGTATCTGACTTTTTGTTATTTAATTACAGATTCCCATTAGCTTTAAAAACAAATAAATATGTCAGCCTCCATATCCCTCTCACCTCAGGTTCCCCCATGCAACATATTTATTTGTTTGTAACAAGAGTGGAGTTCCTCTTTAATGTCAGCGTGCATCAACAACCTGCTAGAGCCTTTTATCCGACCTACAAAACTGTTAGAACTATTGACATGCAACATGACTATGCAGATCAATGCCAAGATAATGATGGGAACCAGCAGCATGGCTATCAGTGTAATTAGTCTGGGAAAATACAAGCTTCATTTAATTACCAGTTTCCCAGGTATTCCTGTGGGCCTGTACACCTTGCATAATAGATCCGATCAGCATAATAATAGCACTAGGCATTGTGACTTTCTGTGGCCTCACCAGGGAAAGGAGAAACACTTTCTAAGGAACACTTATCAGATTCAGGTGTATTTATGTTTCAGGAATTGACCAAATTAGTTTACAAAATAAGAGGCCACAGGCTGATCATCTGTCTTGTAGCCTTCAATTGATATCAATAAGGGACCTCTGTTCCCAGGGTAATGCCTCCCACCCACCTCATTGTCCAAGCCTGTTTTACTTTGATTCACTCGAAACTTCATCCATTCTGGCCAAACATGTTGCATCTGACAAACCTGTTTCATTGGTGGTGGTATAAGGAGTAAACCTTTCTGGAGGCAATACCAGGGGATATATATATAATTAGTCACATTCCTACAATCAACAAATGAATCTCCTTGATTCACTAACAGACTGTTTAAGATCTATCTGAGGTAAAAGCACAAGTAGGTAGAAATACACCATAATAGGAATTATAGGAGGAGGATGTGATCAACCAGTTTTACCGATCAAACTGGGAGAGAGACTTGCTGTCCCTGTGGCCTGTGGTAATCTAAAATAAATGCAAAATCTTGATTTCACACATATGGGTGATAGTGTTCAGAGATTATAGAGGTGGCCAGTGGACAGTGCGGGAGGTGGCGAGTGTCACCGAGGCACTGGGGCAACAGAGGGACTAACAGCAGCAGATATTGCGGCATAGATAGTGGTGGCGGGGATAAGTTACCGGGTTAGTGTTAGGAGAAGGTTGGGGTTGGTTAGTGTTCGGCTTAGATAGTGGTAGGTTAGTGTAAGGGTTAGATATAGAGTTGGGCCGAACGGTTCGCCGGCGAACCTGGTTCGCGCGAACCTAGGTGGTTCGCGTGCGGGTACCGCACGCGAACTTTATTGCGGAAAAGTTCGCCCCATTGCGGTTCGCCCCATAATGCACTGAGGGTCAACTTTGACCCTCTACATCACAGTCAGCAGGCCCAGTGTAGCCAATTAGGCTACACTAGCCCCTGGAGCCCCACCCCCCTTATATAGGCAGGCAGCGGCGGCCGTGGCCACTCGTGTGCCTGCATTAGTTAGAGTAGGGCGAGCTACTGCAGTCTCTCATAGGGAAAGATTAGTTAGCCTTAGCTTGTCCCTGGCTGCATACCTGTTCATTGATCCTGCCACTGCATACCTGTTCATTGATCCTGCCACTGCATACCTGTTCATTGATCCTGCCACTGTATACCTGTTCATTGATCCTGCCACTGCATACCTGTTCAGTGATCCTGCCACTGCATACCTGTTCATTGATCCTGCCACTGCATACCTGTTCTGTGAACCCACCACTGCATACCTGTTCTGTTCAGTGGACCCGCCACTGTATACCTGTTTAGTGAACCCGCCACTGCATACCTGTTCTGTTCAGTGGACCCGCCACTGTATACCTGTTCAGTGGACCCGCCACTGCATACCTGTTCTGTTCAGTGGAGTTTGGTGTGTCAGTGTGAAGCAGTACCTTAATTACACTCCCTGATTGATGTATACACATGCAAGATGTTTTAAAGCACTTTAGGCCTGTCATTTAGCATTCAATGTGATTTCTGCCCTTAAAACGCTGCTTTGCGTCAAATCCAGATTTTTCCCGGTGACTTTTGGCGTGTATCCCACTCCGCCATGCCCCCCTCCAGGTGTTAGACCCCTTGAAACATCTTTTCCATCACTTTTGTGGCCAGCATAATTTTTTTTTTTTTTCAAAGTTCGCATCCCCATTGAAGTCTATTGCGGTTCGCGAACTTTAACGCGAACCGAACCTTCCGCGAAAGTTCGCGAACCCGGTTCGCGAACCTAAAATCGGAGGTTCGGCCCAACTCTAGTTAGATAGCGACAGGCCCAGATTTACATCACAGGAGCCTGGCACAGATGTCCTGGCAACCTAGACTTTGCCCTCCATGAACCTAAAAACCCCCGCTGAAGCGCATCACAAGTGTGCTGACTTTCCCAGATGTTACTTCTCCCTTACTTCCCTTACCTGTCATAGGTAACTACAGGTGCACCTTAGTATTAGGTAGTATTAGGTAGCCAGAAGTACCCTCAGTATTAAGTTGCCACAGACTGAAGAGAGATCTCGCCAAGAGTTGGGTGAGTAATCTCTCATTTACACTCTGCTCAGGACTCTGCATCGGGAAGGAGGGATGGAGGCACGCAGAGAGCAGAGTGAGACACCTTTCTTTCATCAGGCGCCTGTAGGCATGTGCCTACTGTGCCTTATGGTAAATCTGGCCCTGGATAGCGATAGGTTAGTGTTAGGAGAAGTTAAGGGTAGGTAGTACTAGGCCTACAAAGTGGTAGGTTAGTGTAAGGCTTAGATAGCGGTAGGTTAGTGTTAGGCTTAGATAGCGGTAGGTTAGTGTTAGACTTAGATAGCTGTAGGCTAGTGTTAGGAGTAGGTAAGGGAAAGTAGTGTTCAGCTTAGATAGTGGTAGGTTAGCATTAGGAGTTGGTAAGGGGAGGTAGTGTTAGGCTTACATAGTGGTAGGTTAGTGTAAGGCTTAGATGGCAGTAGGTTAATGCCAGGAGTAGGTAAGGGGAGTAGTGTTAGGCCTACATAGCAGTAGGTTGGTGTTAGGCTTAGATAGTGGTAGGTTAGTGTTAGGAGTAGTTAAGGGGAGGTAGTGTTAGGCTTAAATAGCTTTAGGTTAGATTATTATTATTATTATTTATTGTATTTATAAAGCGCCAACATATTACGCAGCGCTGGACAATAAATATATACAATAATACAAGGATGACAGACATAACACGGTTATACACCATAGAACAAAGTTATACAAGGCAAATTGTACAAAATACATGATCATGCGATATGGGCTGGTTAGGTAGGCCCAGTAATAAAAGTACAGACTGTCATAGGACAGGAGCACACAATCAGGTAGATTACACTAGGGAAAGGAGGACCCTGCCAGAGGCTTACAATCTAAAGGGGTGGGGTGGAAACACTAGGTGGGGCTGTGAAATAAATATTCTGTAGAGTTACTGTGTGGTAGGGGGTGAATAGGCCATCTTAAAGAGGTGGGTTTTGAGGGCTTGCTTGAATGTGCTGAAGGAGGGAGCAAGTCTGATGAGTGGTGGAAGGGCGTTCCAGAGGGTGGGGGCGGCTCTTGAGAAATCCTGCAGGTGGGCATGGGAGTGGGAAATGCGTGGGGCGGTGAGGTAAAGGTCATTGGAGGATCAGAGGGGGCGACCTGGTGTAAACCTGTGAACAAGCTCCGAGATGTAGGTTTTGTGCACAGATTTATACGCCAGGCATAAATAGTGGTAGATTAGTGTTAGGAGTAGTTAAAGAGTAACTGTCAGGCTGCAGAAGCTAATTTAAACCTCTATTCTCCTGTGTTAAACAGTTTAGACGGAAGCCAAAAAGGCAATAGTGAAGATAAAAATCTCTCTTACATTTGATGTGTGCTTATCAGCAAAGCTGTTAGACCCAAGAGGACGCAAGCCGCATACCATACTGCAAAGCATTCTGGGGCCCTCCCCTCGGCTGCTAAGGAGAAGTTACAGGATCAAGTTTCAGCAGCTTGTAACTCAGTCCAGTGCACAGCACTGAAAAATCTCCAGGCAGAGTACACTGCAGGAGTCCGCTATTGTTCCTAGCCACATGGCTAATTAATATTCACTGCACACTAGTGTTATTCAGTACGAGCTTTTCTGTGATCAGGAAGCAGGCAGGACATGACGACACATTTGGCTTCATAGGAGACAGACAAACATGGAACCTGCCATGAGCTGTCAGGAGCATCAATCTCTGCATATATTATATACAAATTCTGTGAAGTACAAACGTGGACAGTGAAATGCATATGTAATGTAAGTACAGCCAATCTTTAGCTACTGATATATGTGTTTATTTTCTCTGAGACCTTATACCTAACAGCTCCTCTTTAAAGGAAAACTTAAGTCAAATAAAAAAAATGACATTTACTCACCTGGGGCATCCCTCAGCACCCCGAAGCTGGATGGTGCCCTCGCAGCCCCGCTCCGATCGTCCTGTCCCCGCCGGCGGCTACTTCCGGTTCGGCGACAGCCGCCGACAGGCTGGGAACGCGGCTGATTTTCCGCGTTCCCAGCCGCTGCTATCACCCTCTATGCTGCTATAGCGTATATATAGACGCTATAGCAGCATAGAGGGTGATAGCAGCGGCTGGGAACGCGGAAAATCAGCCGCATTCCCAGCCTGTCGGCGGCTGTCGCCGAACCGGAAGTAGCCGCCGGCGGGGACAGGACGATCGGAGCGGGGCTGCGAGGGCACCATCCAGCTTCGGGGTGCTGAGGGATGCCCCAGGTGAGTAAATGTCATTTTTTTTTTTTTTACTTAAGTTTTCCTTTAACCCCCTTGGCGGTATGAAAAATACCGCCAGGGGGAAGCGCAACATTTTTTTTTTAATTTTTTTTTTTTATCATGTAGCGAGCCGAGGGCTCGCTACATGATAGCCGCTGCTCAGCGGCATCCCCCCGCCCGCTTCGATCGCCTTCGGCGATCACCGATCAGGAAATCCCGTTCAAAGAACGGGATTTCCTGGAGGGCTTCCCCCGTCGCCATGGCGACGGGGCGGGATGACGTCACCGACGTCAGCGACGTCGGGACGTCATTGGGAGACCCGATCCACCCCTCGGCGCTGCCTGGCACTGATTGGCCAGGCAGCGCTCGGGGTCTGGGGGGGGGGGGGCGCGCCGCACCGGATAGCGGCGATCGGGCGCGCGGCGGCGGCGATCGGGGTGCTGGCGCAGCTAGCAAAGTGCTAGCTGCGTCCAGCAAAAAAAAAATTAAGTAAATCGGCCCAGTAGGGCCTGAGCGGCACCCTCCGGCGGCTTACCCCGTGTCACACACGGGGTTACCGCCAAGGAGGTTAAAGAGGAACTGTCACGAAAATCTTTAAATTTTAAAACACATACAAATAGTAGGTACATTTTTCCCAGAGTAAAATGAGCCATAAATTACAAACAAAACATATCCATGTGTTAGAATGGCCCAGTCAAAGTCCAGGTCTAAACCCAATCGAGAATCTGTGGCAAGATCTGAAAACTGCTTTTCACAAACACTGTCCATCTAATCTGATTGAGCTGGAGCTGTTTTGCAAAGAAGAATGGGCATGTTGCTTTCAGGATTGCCTGAAACGAGTGGGAAAATCGAGATTGTAATGTAATGTTCACTGATCGTACCGCCAAACAAAAAGCACCGCAGGCCCGCCATTTAGCGCCCCTATGAACCGGCCCTTAAGAGTAGATAGAGGGAGGGTTAGTGTGAGAGGAATGTTAGGTAAAGCGATAACAATATTGGTAAAATTACTGATATTCTATAATGGCAATTATTCAGCGCCCAAAAGTAGAATATCAAGCAATATTCTACTAGAGGCTTCACCCAGATTTCCCCCTCGCTCCTTTTTTGATGTACGCCTTAAGCCATACATTGGAATCATTTACACATATACCATGCTTGCACAGTATGTTTTGTATGCAAACACATAATCTTTTAATACAAAAACAATGGTTTCTTTCATAGCTTAAGCATTCAACAGCATGAGATATATTTGAACTGTGATATCAGCAAAATATATTTTTCCAATGTACATTCCAGCTAGATACAAATAGTTTAATGTCAACAAATATTATCTAGCAAGCACTATTCTTGTACTGTGTACAGTATATGTTTATCAGATACAGTATCAGTTTACTTAAGGTGCGTACTCATGCACTACAAAAGGAAACGACGGGTCCGCTGGACCCTCCGGCTGGGCGGTCTTTAGTCGACAGTATGCGCGTGTGTACGCGCTGTCGGCGGACTGATAAGGCTGTTTCTGAACGATCCGCTCAGCGAATCATACAGCCTTATCAGTCCGCCGACAGTGTGTATACATGCACATACTGTCGACTAAAGACCGCCCAGCGGGAGGGTCCAGCGGACCCGTCGTTTCCTTTTGTAGTGCATGTGTACGCACCTGTAAAGAGGAGCTGTCAGCCATACTATCTCAGAAAAAAATACATATATAAGTAGATAAATACGTGCTCTACTTACATAACATATGTATTGCACTGTCCAAATTTTGATTTTAGTTGTTTTTCTATTGTGAAAAAGAGAAAATCTTTCCTAGGATTTTCCATTTTGACTCTGTCTATCTTGAAGGCAATCCTGACATCATTTCCTCCCTTACTCTGTCTGTGTATCCTTGCCCACTCTCCTCCCAGAGACTCCCACCCAGCCCTGCAGTAAAAAGTGCATTGTCTCAGCATGAGAAATATTGGCCAATCAGAGAGGAATAGAGGTATGGGATGGAAAAAATGGGAGGAAAAGAGGCTTCAGCCAATGAGGCTGCATTAGTTATGTCTGAGGAAAAAGTAAAGAAGCAAAAAAAGAAAACCCAGAATGCGCTGCAACTTACTTAGTGTGGCAGATGTTCTAAATAAGAGCCAGAGAAACTAGGGAATGATCTTTAATGGGGAAGAAAAGTAAGAGTAATGTTTAATTTTTGGATTACCTGGTTAGCATCCTTATTACTTACTTGTTAACCAGATAAAAATAAAGAATTGATTTTTCATTTTATGCCTGACAGTTACGCTTTAAGTCATTTCACCATAGGAGAAAAGTCATTTATACTGCATTTTACTCTGGGACAAATATACTTCTTATAAGTGTATGTACACATGTATTTTAAATTTAAAAAATTTTCATGATATTGGTCCTTTAAGAATGAAGTGAAATGTTGATTTTAATCATTTTAATCAATGTTAATCATCACTAATTGGTGATCAAGTCCACAAGATGGATGGTTCAATAACTATAGTGGGATGTGCAAGTTTGGGCAACATTGTTAATTGTCATGATTTTCCTGTATAAATCGTTGGTTACGATAAAAAAATGTCAGTTAAATATATCATATAGGAGACACACACAGTGATATTTAAGAAGTGAAATGAAGTTTATTGGATTTACAGAAAGTGCGCAATAATTGTTTAAACAAAATTAGGCAGGTGCATAAATTTGGGCACCAAAAAAAAAGAAATAAAATCAATATTTAGTAGATCCTTCTTTTGCAGAAATTACAGCTTCTAAATGCTTCCTGTAGGTTCCAATGAGAGTCTGGATTCTGGTTGAAGGTATTTTGGACCATTCCTCTTTACAAAACATCTCTAGTTCATTTAGGTTTCATGGCTTCTGAGCATGGACAGCTCTCTTTAACTCACACCACAGATTTTCAATTATATTCAGGCCTGGAGAATGAGATGGCCATTCCAGAACGTTGTACTTGTTCCTCTGCATGAATGCCTTAGTGGATTTTGAGCAGTGTTTAGGGTCGTTGTCTTGTTGAAAGCCCCGGCACAGCTTCAGCTTTGTCACTGATTGCTTTGACAATGGTCTTCAGAATCTGCTGATACTGAGTGGAATCCATGCGTCCCTCAACTTTGAAAATATTCCCAGTCCCTGCTCCAGCCACACAGCCCCAAAGCATGATGGAACCACCACCATATTTTACTGTAGGTGGAAGGTGTTTTTCTTGGAATGCTGTGTTATTTTTCCTCCATGCATAACGCCCCTTGTTATGCCCAAATAACTCAATTTTAGTTTCATCAGTCCACAGCACCTTATTCCAAAATGAAGCTGGCTTGTCCAAATGTGCTTTAGCATACCTCAAGCGGCGCTGTTTGTGCTGTGGGCAGAGAAAAGGCTTCCTCTGCATCACTCTCGCATACAGCATCTCCTTTTTTAAAGTGTGCTGAATCGTTGAACGATACACAGTGACTCCATCTGCAGCAAGATGATGTTGTAGGTCTTTGGTACTGGTCTGTGGGATGACTCTGATTGTTCTCACCATTCGTCGCTTCTGTTTTTAGAGATTTTTCTTGGACTGTCACTTGGAGCCTTAACTTGAACTGAGCCTGTGGTCTTCCATTTCCTAAATATGTTCCTAACTGTGGAAACAGACAGCTGAAATCTCTGAGACAGCTTTTTGTATCCTTCCCCTAAACCATGATGGTGAACAATCGTTGTCTTCAGGTCATTTGCGAGTTGTTTTGAGACCCCCATGTTGCTACTCTTCAGAGAAAATTAAGAGGAGGGAAACTTACAATTGACCCCCTTAAATACTCTTTCTCATAAATGTATTCACCTGTGTATGTAGGTCAGGGGGTCACTGAGCTTACCAATCCAATTTGAGTTCCAATAATTAGTTCTAAATGTTTTGGAATCAATAAAATGACAACAGTGCCCACATTTATGCACCTGCCTAATTGTATTTAAACAATTATTGCACACTTTCTGTAAATCCAATAAACTTCACTTCTCAAGTATCACTGTGGGTGTCTCCTATTTGATATATTTAGCTGAAATTTTTTATCGTAACAACCAACGATTTATACAGGAAAATCAATTAACAAGGTTGCCCAATCTTTTGCATCCCACTGTAACTACAGTTTTTCACAAAATTTGAGATTACGATTTTGCATTGTAATTGCGAATTACAATGTGAAATTACAATTATGTGAAATTCGAGTTCATCGCTAGTTAGGCCTGGGTGCATGGTGAGAAGTACTTCTGGTGCATGGTAATCCAGTAACCTGAAAAATTTCAGTCCACAAATTTCTATCTTAATAAGTAAGAATAATACAGGGCAAACATTCCCATAACTGAATCTAAATTGTTTAGGTTTGGGTCTTGCCCTTTTCCATTTTACCAGGAGAACATTTCGGAACGTGTTGTATCCAGAACCTTGCCATCTGCGTGACACTGCTGGGAGTGGGACATGCATCACCGTGGAGCAAGGAATAGCGTGTTCTACAGCTGCTAGCATCACAAAGTTTGCTCAGAGTCTGAGACTCTCACGTATAGAGGGGAGTGACTGCATGTCTGGATCTTTGGGAGTACATTGTTTGGGAACATAGTTTTCTCTGTCTAGGAACATTAGTGATTCCAAATTCCTTGCTTGTTTGACAGCTAGCCTGGACAGGTTGTTTTTTTTCTTTTTGTTATGGTTGTTGTACTTTCAACTTTGTCCTGTGCGTATATTCCTCAGTCTGGTAGTCCTGTAAGGCACTGTGTACACTCACGTTGGATTATCAAAGAGTTCCAGGGAACGGTGTAAAGAAAACCTCGCTTTTAGGTTGTGATGAGTATCGGTTGGGGTAATGTCACAGCAGGTAAAGGGAAAGGTAGAAAATGTATAAGCTTATCACTGGGGCAACTTTATAGAGCCGTTTATAGAATACCTAAGCTAGAAACAATGTTGCATTAAATGTGGTAATTTCTTGCAGTGCAAAACCTGTTAGGGCTCTTTCACACTAGAGCCCTTTTCCTGCATTTTAACGCAAAGTCCAAACTTTACGTTAATCAAGGTAAAATGAAAGTCCATAGACTTTAATTTTACCTTTCACACCCGGCGCAGCGTTTCGATGTGTTGCGGTACAACGCACCCGGGAGCTTTTTATCATCGGAAACCAGCGTTTTGCCGTCGGGTGAACTAATAGCTACTGCCGCTTACTGTGTCGCACCGCAGAATCCCGACGGCACGCTGCCGGCTATTCAACGCATGCAGGAGAACAGCTCCTGCACACGTTGGTAGATGTAAAAGAGGCCTTAGAAATGTGAAGGTTTATAAGCTCAGTACAAGAAAGCTTTATAGAGTGGTGACTAGGGATGATCAATGAGAAGCAAATTGTTCCAAATTATGCAAATTTTTATGCAAATGGATGCAGTTTGAAAATGCCAGGTTTAAATTGATTGGTCCATTTTCAAGCTGCATACATTTGCATAAAAATTTACATCTCATTGATCATCCCTAGTGGTGACATCCCAGCTAGAAACAATACTGTATTGGATCTGATAATTTCATACAGGGCAAAGACTATTAGACACATTCCTATTAGGGAAGTAGAGGGTGTGGTACTAATGGAGTCTAAGGAACTTCCAAAAGAGACAAAAAACAAGACATGGACACCAGGAGCCCCTGATGGTGTAGTATGTTTAGGGTATGAGGTACTCAACAATGGTATGTGCAGAATACTCACAAGCAGGGGCGTAACAATAGACCCTGCAAGGGATGCAGCCATAGGGGTCCCAGAAGCCACAGGGTGCCCCGTGGGGGGGAGAAGTTTATTTTCCCAGTCCTGAGAGACTGACAACTAAGGACAGGAAGAGAAAAAGCTTTCTGCTCTCTGCGCAATTGTTCTAATGACTGCATCTGCTCAGCCACTGATAAGGAATCATACAAAGTTTTGCAGACAAAGATTTGTAAGACATTCCCTATTCAGTGTGCAGCAGGGTCTTGTGTACAGTGAACAGCCCCCAACCTCTCTACCCCTCCCCATGTTCTCTGTACTGTAGTGATACTGGAAAAAGCTGCAGAGCCAGTCCTGCTCCATGGACAGAGTGAGTGTAATAAACTGAGGCTGGAAGCACAGTAGTCTGTTAAGTTTCTGTGTGCATTTTCTGCACACCATAGGCTTGATTGGGCTTGATTCACAAAAGAGTGCTAACTGTTAGCAAGGCCATTTTCGCGCAAATTTTCGCATTGCACGCGCTCGCGAATTTTCGCTCGAAATCGATATCGTTTTCGTGTGAAAATTTGAGTTTGCGCGCGAAAACGTTATCGTTCCGCGTGAAAATTCGCGAGCGCGCACAATGCGAAAACGGCTGTGCTAACAGTTAGCACTCTTTTGTGAATCAAGCCCATTCACTAAACAGTGATAACTCAAATATCACACCTTATCAAAGATATCACACCTTATCAAAGTTAACAAGCCTTATCAGAGTAGCATAGCGAGCTCTACAAACTTATGCCTGCGAATTGGCAATAGCACTCGTCCTGCCCTGAGCCCCTGTGGATTCGTAGCGCTCACTATGCTACTCTGATAAGGCATGTTAACTTTGATAAGGTGCGATATCTTTGATAAGGTGTGATATCTTTTCATAAGGTGTGATATCTTTGATAAGGTGTGATATTTGAGTTATCACGGTTTAGTGAATCAAGCCCAATGTGTGTCTATATGTGTGAAAACAGGAACATTTTATCACAAAAGCTAATGAAATTATAGAGAAATGCTTACAGTGCTTCAATGTTGTCTGTTTTTATCTACATGGGTAAAACACATTCAAGTGTGCACTAGCCAACTGAATAACATTCAGGGCCGGCGCTACCATAGAGGCAAAGGGGGCAATTGCCCCGATTCCCCGACCTCTGCTGAGGCCCCCGCAGCGGCGACCCTGCTACATTCTGCTTGCTCCCCCGCTCGCACTGCTCCCCGGGGCCCTGCAAGTATAATAGCAGCCATAATTACCTATTGGTCCCAGCAGGTGAGCGGACATGCAGTGGATGCACTCTGAGACGGGCTGTCTCCCTCCCACTCTATGAGCTGGTGCGTTTTTACACATGATGCTCCGGGTCATAGAGTGGGAGGAAGACAGCGTGTCTCAGAAGGCAGCTGCTGTCGTCCGCTCACCCGCCGGGACTAATAGGTAATTATGGCTGCTATTATACTTGCAGGGCCGCGGGGAGCAGAGGGGTAATGGCGGGGGGGGGGGGGGGGCAAGGCTACAGTTTGCCCCAGGGCCCCTTAAACCAGCTCTGATAACATTAAGCAAGGGGGGAAGGGGCTCAGTGATTTCTAACAGGGGGGGCCTAGTCATTTCTAGTTATGCCCCTGCTCACAAGCACCCCAAGCTGAAGGGGCTGGTATCAGGTATCACTGGGAGAGAGAAGGCCACCCAAGATGTAATGTGTGGAAGTGGGGATGCCATCTGGATAAAACATAAAAAAATGGCTTACCTCTAATAAGCAGCGTGTAGCCAAATAAATTTATAACATTTTTAATAGAAACCAAACATTTGAATGATAATGCGTTTCACAGATTGCAGCCCGCTTCCTCAGATCAAACAATAAAAAGTGTCTTAATACTAGCGTTTTGCAAGCAGGGAGAGCCTCTTAAAAATGTATATACTGATATTTGGTAACTTTAAGCCAATCAGAGGACTCCGAGGGCTCTGAATAAATAAGCCAATCAAAGATTAAAGACTTTACAATTCCGAGAACTCCGACTACTACTATTTTCAATGCTCCTGATTGACCTAAAACTTCCGCATTTCCACACTTGCGGATTTCTGCAACAGTATTCAGAAGAACCAACAATGTTATTGTCTGTGTCAGTCAAATCAATAAAGCGAAAGTCCAATTAAACAATCGAAAACAGTATTATTAGACCAACCAAAGAATGCAGAGATTTAGCGCGAAAATTGGAAACCATCGGAAATTTTAGGCCAATCAAAAGACTCTAAAATACATAATAATAATTCAGTCTTGTGATTGGTTTAAAAACACCATGGAAAAGATGTAAATCTGAAAGCAATTAGCATAAATCGGCTGAATACCATCGGTATAAAATGGTAGCGGTAAACGGCATTGGCGGCAAGCGGAATTTCTGCGGAGTTGGAAATCAGTATTTCTGACCATCAATAATCACAACATAACTCTCCTTATAATTCAGGTGAAAAATAAGTAAGGTGAGATAACCAAGGAGGATAAGCTTTGCGAATAAGCCCCCTTATATGATCCGTGCTGGGGGCCGATTCACAAAAAAACCTGCGGCCAGATTCCCCCAAAAAATTATCAAAAATTCCTGTAAAATCTATTTTTTTTTTTATTCAAGCAGGAAATCCGATCGGATTTCCTGTTTTTCTTAGATATAAGTCGAACGAGAGTAGTGGATTTTTCTGATCAATTTTTATGAAAGTTGAATGGTGCGTGGTAGATCAATTTATTAATATATACACCCAAGCAATTTTCTCAGATTTTTCTATTTTTTTTTTCATAATTGGGGAAAAATTGAACACGTGTTTGGTACATTGGTCAGATTTTTTAAATTTTACAGTCAGAAAAATGTATTTCAATTCTTGAATTGGAAAGATATGAAAACAATTGTATGGTGTTTGGCCACATTAATGCTGATGAGATGGCGATCTAATAATGTAACAATTTTTGCAAAACATGCAGGCATTTTGCAACAGTCAGGAAACACAAGCAGAAGTAGAGTAAATCAGAACTCAGACTGGGCTTCCGGGGTGCTACATGCTACAAAGGAAAACATTGTCTTTGCTGAGGCAATATTGCATAAGGTTATGAAAGTATGAATTGTGCCTCTACTAGTTAGCAGAAGTGATGTGTCTCAGCATGACCCACAGTTAGCACAGCACAAATGTATGACTGCACCAGGGTACGTTTCAAGGTTTTATTGATTGAATGCAGAGGACAATTTTAAAAGTTTAGTTTGAGAAAAAGTCACATTGTAGTGTCATGTGGATGATGCATATTTACACAGAGGGTGAGTTAAAACAAACACACATACTGTATACTGTGTATCCATGTAGTTCAAATAAAACATGGTAATGAGCAGTTGAGGAACCAAGGAGCTAGGGGCCCAAGTACTGTACTGATATGGCGCTGCAGTGTCAGAGAGGTGTAATCAGAGTAAGGAAACAGTTTGTTAAGGATTATCACTATGCAATGCACATACTGTATAGAGGCAGGGCCATATTTACCATAAGGCTTTGTAGGCATGTGCCTCACAGGCGCCTGATGATGATGAAAAAGGCATTTTTACTTCTCTCCCAGAGAGCCTTCTACTTTATTCAGATCCCCCCGAGCTGATTGTAAAGGAGAGGTTACTCACCCTGCTCTCAGCATTCCACTGATGAGATTTCCCTTCAGTCACTAGCATCTTACTACTGAAGGTACCTCTGGCTGCCTAATACTAAGGGACACCTGTAGCTACCTATGGCAGGCAAGGGAAGTAAGGGAGAAGTGAAAGCTGGGCCAGCCAGGACACTTGTAGTGCGGTTCGGCAGGGTTTGTACGTTCACGGATGGCAAAGTCTAGGGTGCCAGGACATCTGTGCCAATAGGCTCCTGTGATGTAAATCCAGGCCTTTGCAGAGATGTTCATTACTAGCATACAGGACCGGTTCTAGACTTTTTGCCCCCTGAGGCAAAGTTGTGTAAACCCCCCCCCCCCCAGCCGTGGGTGTGGGTGGCCACCGAGCTGGAGGGGGTATTAGGTACAGCGGCGGGGAGGAGGGGTCGGACCCCGCCCCTCCCTCCCCTGGGTCCCCCGATCTGTGCTCCCCCTCTAGCTTTTAAAATGCAGCAGTGTATTAATAAGAGGCAGCGGGCGGGGATGACTCACCACTTCCGCGTTCCAGCGTGCGTTCCACTGTCGTCACTTCCTGCAATGCCATCCACTTACAATACAGTGGGCTAATAAGGTCTAGTCCAGGGACCCTTTGCAGTTGCAACCTCTGCATCCCCTATTGCTACACCACTGGTAATGAGTGAGAACACCTGATGAAGGGCTTGTTACGCAAACATGTAATGCTGGCTCTACATGCCATAAGCCTAAGAAGTTCAAGAAGGTAGAGTGCCTCCTTCTGAGGAAGATGTACATGCTTCAGAACTCCAAAAACTAGCATGGGATCTCCTAAAAAGTTGTCTACAAGAGCTGGGAATTCTGGAGTAGGGCTCCCCCAAAAGTAATGAGACACTAGATGGCCATCTAATGAAGCACCATAATGAAAACTATAACATTAAAATGACATCTTCACGTATGCAAATGCATGATTTCTTATTTAGTGGTCACTTACAATTGGTATTAAAGTAAACCTGTGATGTTAGAAAAATGAATAAACAGATACTTACCTCAGGATCCTCCAGAAGCTTCCCCCATCCTCTTCTATCCAGCACTGAGACATCTGACGTGTGGCTGCACTGCGCCTGCACAGTAGCTCAGACACGATCGGCTTTGGTGGATAAATCTACTGTGTGAGAACAGATGGTTCACACATGGGAGGATGCACAGACCCGTTCGGGGTTTACTTTTTCTGCCGAAGCCCGATCGGGTCTGTGTTACATGTGTGAGCCGTCGACAAGCACTTGTCAACGGAACAGTCCATCGAGGTGGCAGGGTGTAGCAATAGCCATAGCAGCCATAGCAACTGCAATGGGGCCCCTGGAGCAAAGAGAGCCCAGGTTGTAAATGATGTGTTCACTTTTAACCTTCCTTTGTCTATCCACCCTTGTCTCTTAGCTCAAGGACTATACACAGTGTAGATTGCATGGAAATGTAAATTGCCCAGTCACCTCATAGGGTTTGGGCAGCTGGCATTGCTCAAGAGCGCCTAGTTCTGAAGGCCCCATGAGAATTTTGCTTTAGGGCTCCATGATTTTTAGCTACGCCACTGCAAGGAAGATCCTCCAAAGGTGAGTACTTGTTTGAGCCATTTTTTTCCCACAGTTTTCCTTCAATAATCTGACAGCTCTGAACTGCTAAAATACCAGTTTAGGATTTGGCAATCTCCTCACAGGGGAGTCTCAAGGTTTCCTTTATACTTTTCAATGTACTCCCAGCCATGGGCCTATTCAAAGATGTCAGCCGGCGGGCTTACTTGCTCATACCCTATGCTTGGAGTTGGACACAGCTACTGCCATTAAGTGAGTACATATACAGGATCTTCTCAAAAATTAGCATATTGTGATGAAGTTCATTATTTTCTGTAATGTACTGATAAACATTAGACTTTCATATATTTTAGATTCAAATACACACAACTGAAGTAGTTCAAGCCTTTTAATGTTTTAATATTGATGATTTTGGCATACAGCTCATGAAAACCCTAATTTCCTATCTCAAAAAATTAGCATATTTCATCCGAACAATAAAAGAAAAGTGTTTTTAAAACAAAAAAAAGTCAACCTTCAAATAATTATGTTCAGTTATGCACTCAGGACTTGGTCGGGAATCCTTTTGCAGAAATGACTGCTTCAATGCGGCGTGGCATGGAGGCAATCAGACTGTGGCACTGCTCAGGTGTTATGGAGGCCCAGGATGCTTCGATAGCGGCCTTAAGCTCATCCAGAGTGTTGGGTCTTGCGTCTCTCAACTTTCTCTTCACAATATCCCACAGATTCTTTATGGGGTTCAGGTCAGGAGAGTTGGCAGGCCAATTGAGCACAGTAATACCATGGTCAGTAAACCATTTACCAGTGGTTTTGGCACTTTGAGCAGGTGCCAGGTCGTGCTGAAAAATAAAATCTTCATCTCCACAAAGCTTTTCAGCAGATGGAAGCATGAAGTGCTCCAAAATCTCCTGATAGCTAGCTGCATTGACCCTGCCCTTGATAAAACACAGTGGACCAACACCAGCAGCTGACATGGCACCCCAGACCATCACTGACTGTGGGTACTTGACACTGGACTTCAGGCATTTTGGCATTTCCCTCTCCCCAGTCTTCCTCCAGACTCTGGCACCTTGATTTCCGAATGACATGCACAAGTTGCTTTCATCCGAAAAAAGTACTTTGGACCACTGAGCAACAGTCCAGTGCTGCTTCTCTGTAGCCCAGGTCAGGCGCTTCTGCCGCTGTTTCTGGTTCAAAAGTGGGTTCATGCTTCCATCTGCTGAAAAGCTTTATGGAGATGAAGATTTCATTTTTCAGCACGACCTGGCACTTGCTCACAGTGCCAAAACCACTGGTAAATGGTTTACTGACCATAGTATTACTGTGCTCAATTGGCCTGCCAACTCTCCTGACCTGAACCCCATAGAGAATCTGTGGGATATTGTGAAGAGAAAGTTGAGAGATGCAAGACCCAACACTCTGGATGAGCTTAAGGCCGCTATCGAAGCATCCTGGGCCTCCATAACACCTGAGCAGTGCCACAGGCTGATTGCCTCCATGCCACGCCGCATTGAAGCAGTCATTTCTGCAAAAGGATTCCCGACCAAGTATTGAGTGCATAACTGAACATAATTATTTGAAGGTTGACTTTTTTTGTTTTAAAAACACTTTTCTTTTATTGGTTGAATGAAATATGCTAATTTTTTGAGATAGGAAATTTGGGTTTTCATGAGCTGTATGCCAAAATCATCAATATTAAAACATTAAAAGGCTTGAACTACTTCAGTTGTGTGTATTTGAATCTAAAATATATGAAAGTCTAATGTTTATCAGTACATTACAGAAAATAATGAACTTTATCACAATATGCTAATTTTTTGAGAAGATCCTGTATAAAACCTTGAGAATCTCCCATGATGAGATGGACCAGACTAAAACCTGACTGTTATAGTTCAGAGCCATCATGTTAGGGCTCAAACCCACTAGCAGCCTTTTCTAAGCGCTAGTGATTTGAAAAGCTCTTGTTAATGAAACCAATCAACAGGGATATGTGAGGGAGCAGGCTGGTGTTGTACTTTTTTTTCTGGTTGAACTCGATGGATGTATGTCTTTTTTCAACCCAAATAACTATTTTAACTTTGCTATGGGGGGTGGTGATGTGTGTTATAAAATCACATCACTCCAGTGGAATCACACCCACAGCATTACATTAGCAAGAGCTTAGAAATGGCTTAGTAATGTACTGCTAGTGGGCTCCAGGCCTTAATAACACTTACTATAAGTGACAGTTTCTTTGGAAAAAAAGTCATTTTTAGACTCCCAGATGTCAACGTCACAGGTATCTGTTGAATATGCTTTACATACTGTAATAGATTACTGCTGGTTATACATTTTTCTGGTCCTGTGCCTCAGTGGGCCCCACCAGCCAGCCATTGTGCCCCCTCCAAAAAAGAAATCTCAAGCTGGAGCTACCACTGGTTATCACTAGTTTGCTTTACTTTACAGGATATGAAACAGGTTTCCTTAGATTAGAAGGCTTAAAGGAATACTGAGCATTCTCTGAAAAAAGAAAAACGGACTTATCTAGGGCTTCCTCCAGCCCACTGTAGGCCCCCAGCTGTCCTCCTGGCTCCTCTCCGTCTCCGTGTCCCGCTGGCGGCTCCGGTAACACGGGCGAAGTCACGTGTGTTCGCCCCCACTGCCTTGCCATCACGTTGGCCATTGTAAACGCCCTGCACATGTGTGGTTCTCTAAAGACTGACCCGAAGTCGGCGCGTTACCGGAGCCACCAGCGGGATCCAGAGAGTAGCCAGGAGGACTCCAGGGAGCCTCGCGGACTACGGTGGGCTGGAGGAAGCCCCAGGTAAGTCCGGTTTTCTTTTTTCAGAGAAAGCTCAGTATCCCTTTAAACAACACTATTCCTTTTACCTCAGGAGAACACAGCGGGTTCTGTTAGGGCTGCTGACCACTGAGATGAGTCTTATTTCTGTGTTAAGCTGGTTGGACAGATGCTTGGATTTTTCATTCACAGCCATGTGAGAAAGCTAACGTGGGATTTCCTCGAAGCGAGGATGACACAATACACTGGAAGTTGAGAGAGAGTGCAAAGTCGCGATACGTTGCACAGACGGGGCTTTTGTCACATGGCATTTCTCAAGGTCACTGTGCAATGGTAACAGGCTGAAGAGGAATTTCTGCTCTTCTACGTGACCTCAGTACAGATAGAGGGATCTGTGCTGTCTCTACACACTGCCTCACTGTGCTGCCAGCCATGCTAATAATCTAATTGAAAACCAATTGGCCCATACTTTCAGAACAGCTTCAGTCGCAGTGGGCTCAGAAGGATCATTTAGCTCATTTAGGGATGTAATGAACAGTGTAAAGTGATATAAATGTTCAAGGTACACTACAAAAAAAAGTATGATGTAATTTAAAAGTACAGAAATAGGTTATTTTATCCTATGGCATAATGTGAGCACTGAGCAGGGCTGTTTCTGGCCATTTTGGCGCCCCAGGCATGGCACCTTTATTGTCACCCCACCTCCCTCCCCCAAACCTGTAAATAGGAAGATTGTAGCCTACATGAATTAGTTGGCAGGGACCAGCAATAACACATTGATAGGTTATACAATACTGTAGATATGATTTTGTTTTTTAAATGAGCCTATAAGAATACAAAAGCTATAACCAGGCCAGATATACACTGTGTTTCCCCAAAAACAAGACAGTGTCTTATATACATTTTTGCTCCAAAGATGTGCTAGAGCTTTTTTATGTATATTTCTTATCCTTGTCTTATAACAAAAATGTCACCCACTAAAAGCCTAATTTGTCTTTAAAAAAAACAATATATAGATCATTTAGGTGTGATAAGCAGTAATGAAGTTATTGGCAAATGAATGGGAGAAGCGCTGATATGTAAAAATTGCTTGTGGGCTGAAGAATTATCATCCTTTTCTTTCATACTGGAACTAGCATTTGGTTAAAAGAATCTGTAAAACGCATTGTGCTAATAATAGCTCAATAGGTGGCACCCCAGGCATTTGCATGGTTTGCCTATGCCTAAAAATGGTACTGAATGCGAGATAAAAGAAATGCACCCCATCCTGCTATTCTATGCTGAAATGGAGCTGAATGCGGGTGTTATGTTTCTGAACCACGATGTCCATAATTCGAACAATAACACTAGTTACTAACTGTTCTCCAAACTCTAATGTGAATACTATAGTCACAGCATAATGTCCCTAGCATGGCCAAGCCTAGGGCCAGTGTAAGAGGAAGCCAATTAACCAACCAATATATTTTTGGGCGGAAACCAGAGAAGAAAACCCATCCAAACACGGTGGAAACATAAGTCCATGCAGAGCATCCTGGCAGAGATTGGAACCTTGGACCTTAGCGCTAGCTTAGCATATGAGTATGTTTCTGTACAGTAAATTAAAGGCTGCTGAGGCCAGGCCAATTAAAACCCTTGTCACGCAGTTTGTGTTATTATCTCAAAGGGGAAGCGAGCAGATTTTGAAAAGTAAATGCCAAATCCTATGGAGAATTCCCCCAGGTCATGCAGATTTATGTCATGGTGAAAGGAGCCAAAACCACAGATTTTTCCATTACAGATTACCTGGAAACAGCAGCATGAATTAGGAGCGGTAACAGCAGTAGTTTAAGCCTTCCAGCTTGCTACAACATCACGGCCTCGCTTTGTTTTATGTGACAGATTTGAGATTCTCAATAAATCGGCAAACTGTGTTGTAATTTACCATCTAACCTGAAGAAAGAACAGCTTTGTTCAAATTAAAACTGTATCATTGAGGATCTGCTAGAATGTCTGGCTGACCACATCACTGCAGAGAATGGTAAGTAAGGTTTAAAGCTACTCAGGTCAATAATGATCGGATCCGGCAAAGAATCAGTCACTCCCTAATCAGAAGAAGTGCCACCTTTTTAAACTTGTAAGGCGTAGGAGACCCCCCCCCCCCCAAAAAAAAAAAACCCCAAACAAACAAAACAATACAGTATATTTACAGTGTATCTTTTTTTGTGTTTTTACAAACTGCGACTACAAATAGCAGATGCGGCAGGGATTGGTTAGGGTTAGGCATGGGTTGAGAGTAGGTTAGGCATTTTGTGGCAGGGGTAGAGGGAGGGGTCGTGTGAGAACAAGGTTAGGTGTATTTAAAAGATTGGTAAAATTGACTAAATTGTACTATCAGAATTAAGTACTGGAATATTGGGAATTTTACCAATATTCCTCTAGTGTTTTTTTCGGTGCCCAAATTACCTCGACTTCTTTTGAATGTAGAACGTAAAAAAGTGTATATCTCTGATAGACTGCCAAGAGAAGAAGGAAGTGTAGTTTTGTTAACCTATGCCCAACTAACCCAGAACATCAGGTAGTCATTCCTGGCAGTAGCATGACGTTAGTTTGAATACTATAAAATTTTATATTCCCGATATAAAGTTTGATTGACAGGGTGTTGTGAAATGACAATGACGAACCATTGCCACATGCGGAGCACAGGGATAGGTTTGGATGTCATTAGCATATAAATGGTACTGGCAACGGTATAAATATATTTGGTGTCCCCGTAGGTGTAGCTATGTTAGATGGGTACTGCTCTCTTCGAACTCTGGTGACACCCACAATCTCCAGTGATACACATAAACTAGCAGTATCATGCTAAGCAACTTTACTAGAACCAGAGACCCAGAAAAAAATGGTAAGATTAACAATTGCTTTTCCAGTGTTTGAAACCGGTAGGTTATAGCGTATAAAGACACAGACAGTACTTCCAACAATGCAACATGGACAGTTGACTGCAAAGGAATGTAATGGAGAATAATGCCTCCATGGCGGTGCTACACTGGGGCACACTGGGGTACTGCCACCAGGGAATCACTGTGCCCCCCCAAGTGCCCCATCTGCTCCGTAACAACCAGTTAACTGTTTCAAGGCTCCAACAGTGTACAGTGAACAGGATAGGGTCTGTAAAAAATTCTCCGTGTTGGCCTGAGTCTATGTATGTAAACCAAGGGTCTTATCCATTTGCCATAAATACCTAACAATGTTTGCAAGATCACTTGTAATTAATGTATATAGATCATTCTTATATTTGCAAAATAAACATCTACCTCTTTCTGATTGTATGTTCTAACATTGTCAGTCAACAGGAATAGAGTTTGAAGAAGGCTTACAAGCTAAAAGCTTCCTGATTTTCTTTTAAATTAGCCTATAAACTAGAGCTTAGTCTCCAGCAATGCTTAGTTACTAACATAAGGGGTTACATGCACAATGTTTGTCTCCCTCCGGCCTCTTCCCGCTACCCTTGCTTGTAGAGTGGTGAGACACAGGCTGGGGGCTGGAATGATTTGTCTGTGATCTGTCTACACAGGAGCAGCTTGCTAGCAGGCAAAGATTAAAGCATGCCAGCAAACTAGACAAGTAGTCAATTTTATCACGTGAGTTAAGCAAAAAATATCAAACGCTCTAAATTCAAACTTTGATTTTGATCACCCAAATGGGCCCCTCCAGCCAGCCATTGTGCCCACTTTGTGCCTCCCTGCCCTCAAAATTGAAGCTGGAGCCGCCAATGGATGCTTCCAATGCCTCTGGAAAGGGGCTTCACCTACAAAACCACCAGAAAATCCAGAGCTAAATCACAAACTCACAGCAATCCATTGTAATTCATGATAAAACCATTTAATAAGAATTTTATACTAATGTATCCCTCTGGCACCTAATCCACCGGCCATTAACAAGCCACCGCTTGCCAAATGAACGTCTCTTTTAATAACACTTGCGCTGCTTACTGTTCGATCATCATCACCCCTAGAAGTCCTTTGGGTCCCACGCCTCAGCTCCGCTCCTCCACCATGGACGCCTGTAAGGACCACCGACCCATCAGGGGGTCAGCGCGTATGAGCATGTGTGAGCACGAGCATGTGTACACGCCCACATCAAAGGACGTGTACTGGGCCTGCGCCTGCAGGTGGGAGAATTCCACATAGCAGTAGTACTGCGCAGGCAGCAGGTGATGTGGGCGCGTTCACACACGGGCACTGAGGTGCCGACCCCCGGATGTGTGGTGATCTTTATAGGCAACCTGGAGGACACCGGGGAGGATCGGAGCTGCAGCAAGGGACCCAAAAGACTTCTAGGGGTTGGAAGAAGCCCCAGGTAAGTAAAGATAAGTTTAGCTTTTTACCTCGTAAAGGCCTTTAAAGTGGGATTGTTACCATAAAAATCAAATTTCAACAGCAACTGGTCTGAGTGTATTAAGTGATAAAGATGCTAATCCTGCATTCAAAACTTTTTCTGCTGTTATGGTTTGGAGTTATCACATACCTTAGGAGCACTGGACCTTTAAGTGCCATTGCAAAACAGTTGCATGCTGAAGGGCTTTTATCTATTAAAATATATTCCTCCTCTTCCCTTTAGTTCCCCCTCCTTCTAATGACATAAGACAGTGCATTTCCTAGTATAGACCTCAGTGGGAGTGTCTTAAGACTCTGGGAAGGGGGCGGGTAACCAATACACAATTAGAAAGAAAAAAAAAAGTGAGGGAGAAAATGTCAGGAGGTCAGGTAACAAAGATGGAAACTGCCTAGAATAGGATTCTCTGCTTTTCCTTTATAAAATTCACAGGAATCATAACGTGGACAGTGCAATACATCTGTTATGTAAGTATAACTCATATTTATCTACTTCTGTATGTGTTTTTTTATTTCTAGGTTAGCACGGGTCTCACTTGTTCTTTAAAAAGGAACCTGCCATGACATAAATGAATAATGAAAGCAACTTCTTCATATAAAGCACAATTCTTAGAAATACTTTTATTTTGGAGGAAGAGGAAAGGAATCAAAATGGAACTTGTAAAACTTATATTAATAACGTGTATATTTCTACCCACATCAGCGTAAATTTGTAAACAATTTCTGTCCGCCTGCAGAATAATTTGTCATGTTGTAGGCCTCCAGACACTACAGCTGCACTAACAGTGATAAGTGGAAACAACAAAAAATATTCTTAATCTTCATTTCCTCCAACAGGGTCATGCTATAATCGAGTAAACATGGCCAACCGCTTTGTAGTGACAAAGGCCCAATAAACTTTATTTACAAATGCATGGGAGATCACAGACATTCAGCTGCTGCGAGTGATATATGCCTTTTCATTTCCTGGCAACCTGACACTTGTTCTGTTACCTCAGGTGAAAGAAAGTTCAAGAAACATTGATTATGAGGAAGGCCTGCACAGAAAAGCACCGCCAAAAGCATTTAACTGTCCCATCAGAAATTGTTGCTTTAAACCCAAATGAGAAGCGTTTACAGTCATTGCTGAAAATGAGCTGAAACAGCAACATTTCTATAGACGCCCCAAGGCCCTTAACTCCCGCTAACATATCCACAGCTATAAAATATGACAGTAAAATGCACACTGGATTAAATGGATAGGATAAAAGCGAACAAATAAAATAAATGACCTGCAAGTGACAGAACTGGAAGGCTGAATGGAAAAGCTATTATACGCGGCTGCACATTACTATGTTTTCAATGGCTTATTATCTGTGTATATACATTATTAATTTCTGTATTTTCATTCTTTATACCTGCAGTAAAAGTACATTTCTCCATTCATTCTGCCTGTTATTGATTTTTCCATTTCTTACTTTGTGGCTTGTATGGAGAAAGGCAAAGCTTATCATTATATCCCCTAACACAGTAGTTTGTAAACTGTTGCTCTGAAAGCTGCGGGTATGGGCTGTGACCTGTATTTCTGATCAGATTTCAAATTCCTGTATCTTTTAAAGTGGTATGAAACTCAACATTTCATCTTTGTTCTAAAAGATTAGTTACAGTATAAAATCTACTACCACAAAAATTGTAGCAGAACTGCATTCAAACAGTTAAAGGATACCCGAAGTGACATGTGACATGATGAGATAGACATGTGTATGTACAGTGCCTAGCACACAAATAACTATGCTGTGTTCCTTTTTTCTTTCTCTGTCTGGAAGAGTTAAATAGAGTTAAATATCAGGTATGTAAGTGGCTGACTCAGTCCTGACTCAGACAGGAAGTGACTACAGTGTGACCCTCACTGATAAGAAATTCCAACTATAAAACACTTTCCTAGCAGAAAATGGCTTCTGAGAGCAGGAAAGAGATAAAAAGGGAATTTCTTCTTCTTTCTCAGTGAGGGTCACACTGTAGTCACTTCCTGTCTGAGTCAGGACTGAGTCAGCCACTTACATACCTGATATTTAACTTTTTCAGGCAGAGAAAGAAAAAAAGGAACACTGTACATACACATGTCACATGTCACTTCGGGCATCCTTTAAAGCGGTATCGTCACCATAAAAATCAAATTTCAACAGCAACTGGTCTGAGTGTATTAAGTGATCAAGATGCTAAGCCTGCATTCAAAACTTTCAAAACTTTTTCTGCTGTTATGATTTGGAGTTATCACATACTTAAGGAGCACTGGCCCTTTAGTAGTCGTGCCAAAGAATTGCATGCTGGGTTTTTTTTTTCATCTATAATCTATTCCTCCTCTTCCCTTTATTTCCCTGCCAGCTGCTTATCTGAAACCTAATCCCCTACTCACTTGTGTTTACAAACAACGCTGAGGAGACTCAGCGATTGGAGGAGACAAGAAAAAAAGTAAAGGGCAGAAATGACATCACGAGTTAGCCTTAACTGTGGGCAAAAGACATGGCCCCCACCAGGAACAGAATTCTCGTCATTTACTATATAACATTCACTGAAATCAAAACGTGGACAGTATAATACATGTGTTATGTAAGTAGATCAAGTATTTATCTATTTATATATGTGTTTTTTTCCCCTAGCATAGTATGGTTGATCCTACAGCACTTCTTCAGTGGAAAGCTCCTGAAAGCTTCTGGTCGCATAAGAAGATGTGATAACATTAACTTTTGTTTACATTCCTCTGTTGCTACAATTACAGTGGTTTGCAAAAATATTCGGCCCCCTTGAAGTTTTCCACATTTTGTCATATTACTGCCACAAACATGAATCAATTTTATTGGAATTCCACGTGAAAGACCAATACCAAGTGGTGTACACGTGAGAAGTGGAACGAAAATCATACATGATTCCAAACATTAAAAAAAAAATAACTGCAAAGTGGGGTGTGCGTAATTATTCAGCCCCCTAAATCAATACTTTGTAGAACCATCTTTTGCTGCAATTACAGCTGCCAGTCTTTTAGGGTATGTCTCTACCAGCTTTGCACATCTAGAGACTAAAATCCTTGCCCATTCTTCTTTGCAAAACAGCTCCAGCTCAGTCAGTCAGTACTTTGACTGGGACATTCTAACACATGGATATGTTTTGTTTTTCCACTGTTGCCCTGGCTATATGTTTAGGGTCGTTATCCTGCTGGAAGGTGAACCTCCACCCAGAGCCGGGACAAGGTCCTCCAGCACCCAAGGCTGAGACACCAAAGTGCGCCCCTCCATCCCTCTCACCCCAGCTGTCACACACTGATTGCTATTAGACTAAGAGGCGCCACAGGGCCCACAACCTCCTCAACACCTTAATATTTAGTTATCTGGCTTGCAATCACTGCCATGTATCCCCTTTTCTTATTTCTTTCTGCTTCAAACACAATTAGAAATGACAGCTGAATGAATTCTGCGCCCCCTCCTACACTGCGCCCTGAGGCTGGAGCCTCTCCAGCCTATGCCTCGGCCCGGCCCTGCTCCACCCCAGTCTCAAGTCTTTTGCAGACTCCAAGAGGTTTTCTTCCACGATTACCCTGTATTGGGCTCCATCCATCTTCCCATCATCTTTGTATTGGTCTTTCACATGGGATTCCAATAACATTGATTCATGTTTGTGGCAGTAATATGACAAAATGTGGAAAACTTTAAGGGGGTCAAATACTTTTGCAAACCACTGTAGTATACAACCAGCAGCATGCTCAAATGGAACTGCTCTGAGCATGAGAAGCAGAGAGAGCTAGGGAATCATTACTAGATTGATTTTAATATATAAATACAACCGCTATGAATACAATGCAATGGCAGCTTTCAGGGCTGATAAACTGTACTTTGGGAACTTGTAATTTAGAAACAGGCAATATTACTTGTGCACAAAAGCAAATATGGTAACTGTATGGGTAATAACAAGTGGGGAAACACATTTTTATTAAATGTTATGTCAGACAGAATGAAAGCTCAACTAAACCCCAAATCTGATGTTAAATTCTGAGAGTACACTCATTATTTAATGCAAATGATATATATTACCAGTACTTTTGGAACAGTATTTTAAAATTTAAAAATCTCTTTGGTTTCAGATGGCAGAAATTGAAATCTATGCTCTGTTTGGTAGCTGTTATCCCTGCGAAGGCATAGATTTTAATCACGCCGTGTGGTCTTGTCGCTACCCACTCTATTGTCACTTACTGCCGCCCACTCACTCTGCTGTCATAATGAAAGAAAGATATATTGGTTAATGAATGGTTATTTAAAAAAATGTAAATCATATCTCAACTTTTCCAAAGAGAGAAAAATAATCTTTATAGTGGGATGAAGCTCTGACATAACTTTATTAAAAATGGGTTTTTCCTACTTTTTTATAATCCATACAGGTATCATATTTGCTTTTGTGCACAAGTAATTTCCTCTGTTTACAAATTACAAGTTCCCAAAGTACAGATTATCTGCTCTGAAAGCTGCCATTGCATTTTATTGCATAGCTGCTATATTTATATATTAAAAAGTATCAACTGACCATTTCTCTCCTTTTCCAGCTTTCTGTGAAGCATGCAGCTGAGATACAGCACTGCCAGGAATGTTTGCTTATTGTGGCTGATAAGGAAGTATAAACAACAGGAAATGTAATCATTTTCTCAGAATAGGTTGCAGAGCTTCCCACTGAAGAAGAAAGCATTCTATTTTACTGTTTGAATGCTGTTGTGTTTGAATTGTTTTCTTTTAGCGGGTTTTATGTTGTAATTAATCTTTTAGAGTGAAGAAGAGATGCTGCTTTTCATACCACTTTAAAGGAACACTATCATAAAAAATTGGGAAATTTAAAAACCATACAAATAGAAAGTAAGCTTCTTCCAGAGTAAAATGAGCCATAAATTATTTTTCGCCGATGTTGCTGTCACTTACAGTAGGTAGTAGAAATCTATCAGAACTGACAGGTTTTGGACTAGTCCTAGTACATTTTTTAATTATTATTATTATTGGTTCCTTACTTATACTTGATAATTTCCCCTTCTTCCTACACAGCGCCTTTAAAGAGACACTGTAGCGGAAAAAAATTATGATATAATGAATTGGTTGTGTAGTACGGATAATTACTAGAACATTAGTAGCAAAGAAAATATTTTCATATTTTTATTTTCAGTTACATAGTGTTTTTTTTTTTATAACATTACATCATTCTCTAATATTTGCAGTTTACATACTACTCAGCATTCTAAATGATTTTACAAAGCAGGCCAGTGAACTATTGAACTGTCCTCTGGAGAGAAAAAGAAGATACGACTGACAGTTGAGATAACCAGCTTCAGAAGACAGAGCTCTCTACAACTTCTACAAACTCGTGGAGCTCAATGGCTATTTTGCATAGATAACAAGTGGAATTTCTTAACTCTTCCTGCACTGGAAGCAATATTAGACTTATGTCTCTGCTCATACAAATCATTATATCATATATTTTTTTCGCTCCAGTGTCTCTTTAAGAACTGACTGATTGTTAATTTGCTACATAATATTCCACACTATATTCCACCCCATTTACATGTGCCACTGTAATGGGCTAAGCAATGTTATTTACTAACAACTACCAACAAAAGCCAAACACAACAAGTCAATTTGCATCTCTGCCACAGGCAAACTGAGCACTCCTCCAACCAGCCATCATCTCCACCCCCTGCAGTGCCTCAGTATGTACACAACACAGCAGACCAGACACAATCTGCTAACCTGTCCCCAGATGTGCATGCTCTAACAATATGCCAATCAGATGTAAATAGACTCTTTAAAAAACAAAACACCAGGAAAGCAATGGGACCAGACGTTGTGTCTGCAAAATGCTTGAATCTCTGTGCCGACCAATTAGCGCCTGTATTTACAGACATATTCAAAGCATCTCTAGAACTCTCAATTGTTCCTGAGTGCTTTAAAAGCTCAACTATTGTACCAATTAAAAAAAAAAAACCTACATGTTTAAATGATTACAGGCCTGTTGCCCTGACATCACTGGTCATAAAAGCATTTGAAAAACTGATAATGAATTATCTGAAATCCATCACAAATCCCCTGCTGGACTCTTTGCAATTTGCCTACAGGCCTAACAGATCCGCAGACGATGCCGTGAACATGTGTATGCATTATGTACTGCAGCATTTAGATATCCCAGGAACCTACACCAGGATTTTATTTATAGACTTCAGCTCTGCATTTAATACCATAATTCCATCACTGCTGCACAGCAAGCTCTCCCAGCTACACATACCTGAACCCATCTGCAAATGGATAACCGACTTCTTAACCGACAGAAGACAGCGTGTTAGACTTGGTAAACTCACATCAAGCTCTCTGACAGTCAGTACTGGTGCAGCCCAGGGCTGTGTGCTTTCCCCACTGCTGTACTCACTTTACACCAATGACTGCACCTCCACAGATCCATCTGTTAAGGTTCTGAAGTTTGCAGACGACACAACAGTTGTTGGTCTCATTCAAAACGGGGATGAGTCTGCATACAGGCATGTGGTGGGACAGCTTTCCTCCTGGTGCAGCAGCAACAACTTGGAACTAAATGCTCTCAAAACTATGGAGATGATAATAGACTTTAGGAGATCGCCCCCCCCCCCAGCACCTCCCCTTATCCATAAATGGATCCATAATAACCCAAGTAGAGTCATTCAAGTTTCTTGGGTCCACGATCTCAAACGACTTACAATGGGACAACAATACGGCCACTATTGTCAAGAAAGCACAACAGAGAATGTACCATCTACGGCAGCTGAAAAAGTTTGGCCTACCTCAAAATCTAATGGTGCAGTTCTACACTGCAATCATCGAATCCACCATGACATCATCTATGACTGTATGGTTCGGCTCCTGCTCAGCATTAGAAAAGGAGAGGCTGCAGCGCATCATCCGATCAGCGGAAAGGATAATTGGCTGTAGCTTACCTTCCCTGCAGGATCTTTACACTAGCAGGTGCAGAAAGAGAGCAACCAAAATTGCCTCTGACCCCTCTCACCCAGCTCACTCCATCTTCCAGCGCATGCCTTCAGGAGTAAGATTCCGGTCAATCGCTACCAAAACCTCTAGACACAGGAACAGTTTTTTTCCTCAAGCGGTATCCATACTTAATGCTGAACCACGTTAGAGCTGCTAGGACTGAAAGTAATCAGCACAGAACTAAACATGAACAATTCTCACATTGCTTACTGCCACTATACTTATAACGTCCTTAACTTGTAATATTCACACTGTCTGTCCTTGTATTGTTTTTGTTTGTGTTTGTTAAGCAACTGCCAAGACAAATTCCTTGTAGGTGCAAACTTACTTGGCGAAAATAAATTGATTCTGATTCTGATTATTGACCTGTCAGTGGTGTTATGTTTTCAATTACAACTAGTGTATATTGTATAGAGTCCTTTGTACCTCTAGTTATAATCAATGCATATATATTATGATTAAAGTTCATTGTTTTAAATTTTAAGGACTAAAAAGTAAATGCTAGTTGTCCACAGTAACTAACTGCAATAAGGTTAAAGTGAGTGTAAAGTCCCTGTCCCCCCCCCCCAAAAAAAGTTAGATACTTACCTATGGACAGGGAAAGCTCTGAATCCCATAGAGCCTTCCCTGTCTTCTCCCCTGTTTAATTTACCGCTTTGGAAAGCACTTGTGTCCTTGAGTGCTTCCAAAGACGGGCGACTCTGTAATGCGCATGTACGAGTGACACGTAGGATCGCTCACGCATGTGCAGTACAGAGACACCTGTCTTTGGAAGCACTCGGGGACACGAGTGCTTCCAGAGCCTCCCAAGGGCTCACAGAAGTGTATTTGACCAGTTGATTGAGTACACACAACGGGGTGACAATGCTGCTTTCAGGAGACCAAGAGAAGACAGGGAGGCCCTCTCTATAGGTAAGTATCAGATACTATTACTTACCTATAGAGAGGTTAGATACTTACCTATGGACAGGGAAAGCTCTGAATCCCGTACAGCCTTCCCTGTCTTCTCTGTTTCAGTGCCATCTCCCCATTTAATTTACCGCTTTGGAAAGCACTCGTGCCCCTGAGTGCTTCCAAAGACGGGTGGCTCTGTACTGCGCTATTAAAGAAGTAAGAATATTTTTATCTCTCATATCAATTCCAATATGTCATCATATTCTCTTCTCCAATTTTCAAATTTATAAAATACAAAAGAAACAAAAGAAAGACCACCCTCTACTCTCTCCAGTCTTCAAATCAACACTCTCATAAGTATTCAACAACATTTTTAGAGTTTCTTCTTCAAGCACGGATGAATCTAGGGGGGGGGGGGGGGGGTGCAGGTGGGTCTCTTGACCCAGGCACAGTTTATTGAATTCTTAAAAAGGCAGCAAAATTTGGATGTGGAAATAAACACTTGTTGGCAGTTGGCAGCATTGATAGGCAGGCGCGGAAGCGTGACACGTCGGCGCGTCTGGCTTAGTGAGACCCGTCATTACCAGCAGGGAGATCTCTAGCTCCTCTGCAGCATTCCCCCTGTTCTATTCCCCCCCCCCCCATGCATAGCATTCCCCCCCCTTCTTCCTCTACGTGGGTGGCAATTTACTGACCCCCCCCCTTTGTTGCAATCCCCCCTTCTTTCCCTCCAACGGTGGCAATTTACTGACCCCCCATTTGTTGCAACCCCCCCTTTCATCCACCTCCGAGGGTGGCGATTTACTAAACCCCCCCGTGTGGCGACCAAACCCATACCCCCCCACCCCCCGCAGCCATCCCCTGTTCGGTGTAATAATACATATCGAGCCTTCGATCTTGCGGATGTCACACAAGCTCTGCGCTGCAGCTCCGTCTTCCCTGCCAAGGACACAGACACTCTGCTTGGTGACGTCACTAAGCCGCGTGTCTGTGTCCCGACAGAGAAGAAGGAGCTGCAGAGCTTGCGTGACAGGGGATGGCTGCAGGGGGAAGGGGGGGGGGGGTCGCCGTATGGGGGAGTTCAGTAAATCACCACCCTCGGTGGTGGATGAAAGGGGGGATTGCCACAAATAGGGGGTCAGTAAATTGCCACCCTTGGTGAGGAAGAAGGGGGGGATTGCAACAAAGGGGGGAGGGTCAGTAAATCGCCACCCTATTTCTAGGATTACATGCGAGGATTGAGTTTTCTAATCATGTATAAACAGTAGGGATAAGAGCATAGGCGCCAAAACCTTACCTTGCCCCAGGCGCAACTTGGTCTAGATCCGTCCCTGTCTTCAAGGATCCCCTCCCCCAATTACCATCCAAAGTACTACAAAAGTAAAAATAAGAATTAGAACTACAGGAAGCTCCCTCCCTTACATCTCTACCATATCTTCATACTCCTTAGTATCCTGAAATTCGCTCCATTTTCCCCATTTGACATTAGCGTGAGCGCTCCTACGTGCGCACTCATGCATGCGCATTACAGAGGTGCCCGTCTTTGGAAGCACTCAGGGACACGAGTGCTTCCAGAGCCTCCTGAGGGCTCACAGACGTGTATTTGACCAGTTGATTGAGAACACACAACGGAGTGAAAGTGCTGCTTCCAGGAGACCAAGAGAAGACAGGGAGGCCCTCTCTATAGGTAAGTATCAGACTTTTTTTTCTGCCCTTACACTCACTTTAACCTCTTGAGGAGCACAGGTGTACACCTCCCTAATGACCAGGCGATTTTTTACAATTCAGCACTGCACAGCTTTAATAATTTACTGCTTGGCTATACAACTTAGCGCACAAATGAATCTGCCTTCCTTTTCTGCCCACCAACAGAGCTTTCTGCTGGTGATATCTGATTGCTGCTGCATTTTTTTTTAATTAATGTTATTATTTTTTTAATAAAAACTACAATTTTTTTTATTTTACCCCTTTCACATTCCCGGGAGAACCAACCACTATGATCATCTCTCATAAGCATCAGCCTATGAGAAGGATTAGATTGTGAGCCACTCCAGGGAACAGCTAAGTGACAAAGCTGTCCCCTGTACAGCACTGGGCTAGATCGCAGTGCTTTACAAATGAAAATTGCCGATTGTTTTCTTTAACTGCCTGCCAGCTTTGATAGCAGCTGGCAGGCTGATCACGGATCCCCACTGTGAGTGACATCAGGGAACTCGTACGCGCATTCCCTGCTAATTTCCGCCTCCAGGACCTGACACCAATCAGCGTTAGCAGGGGAGGACTGGCCAGGGGGGAAGGGGGGAGATTTCCCCCCAGGCTGCCTCTCCTTTAATGATTTAGGGCTGGCCGATCCACAACTGTTTCGATAATCATCCAATCGGATGAAAATCTGTGCCGCCACAGGCATGCCCAATCAACAATTTGACTTATTTCGGGTGAAAAGTAGTTGAATATCAATCTGAGATGCTGGCTAATCTCGGGCCGATGTATTCATTAAGTGTGATAATAACAAACTATGTACACAATGGAAACCCCGGCGTTTTCCCTCAAAATCTATTATGTACCCCACGATGCCTGTGCATTTATACTTTACCTGTCATGCTGTCCCTCGAGTATCCTTGCTGTATTTCTGCATTGGCATGACCATGTGACTACCGATATATAGCACTTGGGGCGCTTGTGACGTCATTTGGGCTGGGGCTCCAGGCCTTTCCCTCCAGGCCAAAAGGTCCCAGTCCTCCCCTGAGCGTTAGGCGGTCCTGGGAAACAGTTAAAATTCTCCTTTCACCAGAGAATCTAGAAAACTACTGCTCTACTATTGTTTATTAAAGATGCTGCAAACCTGCATGTCTCAATGGGAATGTAGGTTTATGAACACGGTCACCATAGCAAGCTCCATCTATATTGTCCAGCTGACTTCAGGTCAGAGGTCATCTTGGGCATTATGGGATGGAAATTCATCTCTGTTGAACATATGCCAAGGTGAATAACAGTTCTTAATTTTCATATATTCATTAGTAGCCAGTAGATTTCTAGGGAAGGATAAGGTAGGGTGTTTTGTGGGCAAATTCATCCAGAACACTGTCCCGGCATTGACCTCAAGCAGGGCCGGTTCTAGGCAGGGATGGTCGTAGTCAGCGAACTTCGCTACGCTGGAACTACGCGCAGTTTTACGCAATTACGCTTCACCAAACTACGGCTTCGAAATAAAATATTTGGTTCGTATGCATTTTGTAGACTACACATTAAAATACGCAATTACGCGTAGTGTGAAGCGTAGTGTAAGCGGATGCTTATGCCCGCATGCAGAAAATTTTACGCATTAATTCCTATTTAATTGCTTATACCGGGAACTCTTCTATACGTACATTCCCCTTTCCAATGCGTAAATTTGTAAGCATACAACCGCACGCGGAAAATTTGCCGCGAGTAACGCATTTGTAGTTCACTACGCAATACACATGTTATCTATGCATAGTGGGCGTAAGCTACGCGCAGCGGTACTTCGCTATGCGTAAATTCGTAAGCGTAGATTTACACTAATGTCCTTGACTTGTAATATACACACTGTCTGTACTTGTATTGTTTTTGTTTGTGTTTGTTAAGCAACTGCCAAGACAAATTCCTTGTAGGTACAAACTTACTTGGCGAAAATAAATTGATTCTGATTCTGAAACTTCTTCTACGAACTACGATGCGTAGATGCGAACTACGATGCGTAAATTTCGCACTTGCACTTGCGTAGTTTCTGCTCATCCCTGGTTCTAGGTGAAATGGGGCCCTGGGGCAAAAATAACAAAGGAAGCCCCTGGGCCCCTACATGATGGCATTTCCCCCCCCCCCCAGTATTGTCCAGTGGCGGCCTAGTGGTCTCCCTCTTCATATATTACCAGAGATGCAGGCAACTCTGCAAGCTCCAGACAGTCCAGGACTCAACTTGATCCGTTCCCCCCTCCCCCCCAGCTACAGCACAAGCACAGCACCTCTTCCTTCCTCGCAGGTGTTTACGCACTAACGCGACTTCACATGCCTGCATCATGGGGAGAGTGCCGCTGCAGCCATGTGACAGTTCAGGAAGGGAACAATGAAAACGGGTCATGTTGTGGATCAAGAGGCAGGACCAAGCGGCGGAATCAGGTAATGTCTAAATGTTTCCCTGCCTCACCTCTACTACACCTATGCTGCATTACCTGGTGAACAGCCAAATTAAATTTTGAGAGGGGTGTTGGGGGATGCTTGGGGGCCCCTACAGACTTGTAACGCCAGCCCTGACCTCATGCTGTCATTTTAGGGTACCCTTTAGGATGATATTGAGAGCGTAGAAAGGTATAAACTCTTAACCAGCCTTACCCAAGCTAGAATAATCTTGCTGTAGGAGGGCATTAAGTTATATTTATAGTGTGAAAGCACTGCCGCTTACTTCTGCTACTTCACATTTCTGAAGAACAATGATCCAATTTTGTTTGAGCGATCTGAGCGGTGCAGCATTCAGTCATACCTCTAACAATGTAATGTGTAAAGCAGCGGAGGGAAGGATAACAAAGACAAATTACAATAGTGTCAGTAGCTCTACTATGAACCAGCATAATGCTAATAGCACAGGTTCTGCTGCTAACAGTGGGCGCTAGCTACGGTAATTTCAGCACTCATGGAAAATGCATTGTTGGACTAGTGTAGTGTACAGCAGTTTAAAATAACCTGCAGTCTACCAAAGAAAAAAGTTAGATACTTACCTAGGTAGCTGAAGCCGCTTGCAGTACGGCCTCGCTCGTTCATGAAAGGGAGAGCAGCCATGAATTGCTATCCAGAGGTTTCCCTCTACCTAGGTAAGTATCTAACTTTTTTCTTTGGGAAACTACAAGTCTACTTAAAGTGTACCCAAGGCGGTTTTTAAAGTAAAAAAAGGGACACAGAGGCATGTTCCCAGCTGAAGGACATGCCTCTGTGCTCCCTCCTCGCTGCTTGCAGTCCCCCCTGTGCCGCACTAGCCCCTCCCCCAGTCTGGAGAGAAGGAGTTTTTCGGCAGAGTAATGGGGAAAAGGCATCCCTTGCAGGAGAGGAACTCCTGCGTAACACCCCCTCAAAGAGCCTCTCACTGGCTTTCTCTACCTGCTCCCCTCCTCTCCCCGCCCCCTCCATGCCAATCACCGCACTGAGAACCCAAAAGTAATACAGCACATAGGAGCGGTGGGGAAAGGTGGAAATGGATGCTGCCTGAAAGGCACCCCCTGGATCAGGCTGTAAGCTTTTTTAAAAAAAAATATCTTGAATGGCTCGGGACCTATAAATGTTCTTTGCTATCTTGGTTTTCTTCACCATAGGAATTTCCTCTTCTCTGAGTCTGACTATAGAGATTACTCAACCCAGGTACAGTTTGAAGACCAACAGTACCGGTAATGCCAGTCTTCTGATCTGACCAGTTCTAGGAGGTGCTCCTCACTTCACTACTATGATTAGATAGCATTGGTCAATGAGACACTGATAATTTCAAGATGTTGCAAATTTTAAGAATATTTTTTACAAAGTTTTGCACCTGAAGTACCTGATGAAACCAATTCCAAGCTGCATACAATTGCAGAAAATTGATACATCATTTGCATGTAATTAGGATCAAGCTGTGATTAGGATCAAACTAAGTAAGGGGAAGACTGTGTACAATAATAATACTGTGTCCCTAATTGCAGAACTCTCACCATTCAGAATCATCATCTGCAAAGGAGTCTGGGAAGACTCTCAGACAGAAAGAGTAAAGAGCATAGACAAAAATGCTGAGGGTTATTTTTAGCACAGAAAACAAAAACGAAAAAAAAAAAAAATCCTTGGTTACTGGCACTGGGAAAGTCTGTTCCAAATTACTTTTCAAGCGATCTGAATGTATACTGCTGTTTTGACATTTGTACATATGGAATTTGTTAAAGAAAAAGGCCGGCACCTTCGTAGTGTTATTGACCATAAACTATGAATTGTGTGCTGTGCATGTATGGATTCTGGCACTGTCGCAGCTGAAAGTTCCAAGGCCGTTTGCCTATAAGGGCCGCGCCCATTCTTATAGTGCTCTCCTTCAATATAGTGTTGGGCGAACAGTGTTCGCCACTGTTCGGGTTCTGCAGAACATCACCCTGTTCGGGTGATGTTCGAGTTCGGCCGAACACCTGACGGTGCTCGGCCAAACCGTTCGGCCATATGGCCGAACTAAGAGCGCATGGCCGAACGTTCCCCGAACGTTCGGCTAGCGCTGTGATTGGCCGAACGGGTCACGTGGTTCGGACCCGAACGCGCTCTGATTGGCCGAACTGTCACGTGGTTCGGGTAAATAAATACCCGAACCACGTCATATCTCCGCCATTTGTCTGTGGGTTTAGCTTTGGGTAGGCAGGCAGGGTAGTTCGCGCTCCAGCCACGCTAGCCAGGGTCCCCCCTGTCATTGTGTCACTGCTGGGAACAGTAGTACACCGCTTGCTCAGCCACACTATATAGCATTCTGTTTACTGCCACTCTGTGTACCTCGCTCAGCCACACTATATAGCATTCTGTTTACTGCCACTCTGTGTCTGCTGGGAATAGTAGTACACCGCTTGCTCAGCCACACTATATAGCATTCTGTTTACTGCCACTCTGTGTACCTCGCTCAGCCACACTATATAGCATTCTGTTTACTGCCACTCTGTGTCTGCTGGGAATAGTGGTACACCGCTCGCTCAGCCACACTATATAGCATTCTGTTCACTGTTCTGTGTCTGCTGGGAATAGTGGTACACCGCTCGCTCAGCCACACTATATAGCATTCTGTTTACTGTTCTGTGTCTGCTGGGAATAGTGGTACACCGCTCGCTCATCCACACTATATAGCATTCTGTTCACTGTTCTGTGTCTGCTGGGAATAGTGGTACACCGCTCGCTCAGCCACACTATATAGCATTCTGTTCACTGTTCTGTGTCTGCTGGGAATAGTGGTACACCGCTCGCTCAGCCACACTATATAGCATTCTGTTCACTGTTCTGTGTCTGCTGGGAATAGTGGTACACCGCTCGCTCAGCCACACTATATAGCATTCTGTTTACTGTTCTGTGTCTGCTGGGAATAGTGGTACACCGCTCGCTCAGCCACACTATATAGCATTCTGTTTACTGTTCTGTGTCTGCTGGGAATAGTGGTACACCGCTCGCTCAGCCACACTATATAGCATTCTGTTTACTGTTCTGTGTCTGCTGGGAACAGTAGTACACCGCTCGCTCAGCCAGAGTATATAGCATTGTGTTTACTGCCACTCTGTGTACACCGCTCAGCCAGACTATATACCATTGTTTACTGACACTCTGTGTACACCGCTCAGCCAGACTATATACCATTGTTTACTGACACTCTGTGTACACCGCTCAGCCAGACTATATACCATTGTTTACTGACACTCTGTGTACACCGCTCAGCCAGACTATATACCATTGTTTACTGCCACTCTGATTCTGCTGGGAACAGTAGTACACCGCTCGCTCAGCCAGACTATATACCATTGTTTACTGACACTATATAGCAGACTATATAGCATTGTGTGTACACCGCTCAGCCAGACTATATACCATTGTTTACTGACACTCTGTGTACACCGCTCAGCCAGACTATATACCATTGTTTACTGCCACTCTGATTCTGCTGGGAACAGTAGTACACCGCTCGCTCAGCCAGACTATATACCATTGTTTACTGACACTCTGTGTACACCGCTCAGCCAGACTATATACCATTGTTTACTGCCACTCTGATTCTGCTGGGAACAGTAGTACACCGCTCGCTCAGCCAGACTATATAGCATTGTGTTTACTGCCACTCTGTGTACACCGCTCAGCCACACTATATAGCATTGCGTACTCTGCCAGTCAGTGTGTATATTGCTGGGATCAGTAATACTCCACTCACCGTCAACCACTATATGAGCTCAACATGAGTTCCCCAGAGACCTCCGCTGTGAGCAGCACTCCCAACAACAGCAACAGCCAACGCCCCACGCAAGCTATAACATCCACCCCAGCAGCCAGTGGTCAGCAGCAGCCCTCCCCGGAGGAGAACGTTGTGTCCATCAGTCCGTCGCCAGAGCGATTAATGAGGGCTGCCATTGAGGAGATGATGGGGCCTGATGTGGAGGAGGAGGTCTGGCTCAGGCCAGCATCCCAAGTTAATGTTGAGGACGATGAGGGGTCTGTGTCTGGGGATGTTGGGGTGGCAGAGGTGGTGGGTGGGTCAGACTCAGGAGAAGAGTTGTATGATGAGGATGATGATCGGGACCATCTGTATGTGCCTCAGAGTCCGACCCCGGAAAACATGTTGTATCGTGTGTTTAGGTACTAAAATCTGCGTTCCCTCCCAGTAGTGTTGGGCGAACAGTGTTTGCCACTGTTCGGGTTCTGCAGAACATCACCCTGTTCGGGGTGACTATATAGCAGACTATATAGCATTGTGTTTAATGCCACTCTGTGTACACGGCTCAGCCACACTATATAGCATTGTGTTTACTTCCACTCTGTGTCTGCTGGGAACAGTAGTACACCGCTCACCCGCCACTGTATAGCATTGTGCTCTGTGTCACTGCTGACAATAGTGGTACACCGCTCACCCACCACTGTATAGCATTTCTGTACTGCCACTGTACTGCTGCCAGTCAGCGTGTACTTTAAGGATAAGTGAAATGAGGAAGAAATCCGGTGAAAGAGGGAGGGGCAAGGGAAGAGGTGTTTCCCCTGACGGTTCACGTACAGGCCACAGGGGAGCACCCAAGAAAACCCACTCAATACTGCCCATGTTGTCCAGGACAACAACCCTCACAGATCCAAAAGAACAGGACCAGATAATTACTTGGATGACCTCTCAAGCGTCCAGCAGTGGGTTAAGCAGCACCAGCACATCACGCACGAGGTCCGAGTCCTCAGCCAGTTAAAGTCTGGGCTTTCTTTGAAGACTGCACTGAGGATGTTACCATGGCGATTTGCAAGGTGTGCAAGACCCGCCTGAGCAGGGGGAAAAGTATTAACAACCTCTCCACCACCAGCATGAGCCGCCACATTCTATCCAAACATCCCACTCTGTGGGCAAACGCGGCAGGACAGGGTACCACCAGCAACACTGCCTCCCTTGGGTTCACCAGACTCACCACCAGACCCGCCTCAGCAGCAGCAGTAGCCCAGCCATTGCGTGGTTCACAACATTCACAAACATCAGACGATGCTGACACTGTCACTTTCCGGACTAGTGCTCTTGAGGTCTCCCAGTGTTCATCAAACACAACAACCAACAGCCCTTCGGTGTGCAGCGCTACGGTTGAGTTGTCTGTCTCTGAGATGTTTGAGCACAAGAGGAAATTGCCAGCAAATGACCCCCGGGCCGTGGCAGTAACAGCCAGCCAGCATAGCCAAGCTTCTGGCCTGCGAAATGCTGCCATATCGAGTGGTGGAGACAAACAGCTTCAAGGGCATGATGTCAGTGGCCATCCCACGTTACGTGGTTCCCAGCCGCTACCACTTTGCGCGCTCTGCAGTGCCTGAGTTGCATGAGCACGTGGTCAGCTAAATAACCCGAAGCTTGAAGAATGCCGTTGCCTGCAAGGTTCACCTCACCACTGACACCTGGACGAGTGCGTTCGGCCAGGGTCGATACATCTCCCTTACCGCGCACTGGGTGAACCTTGTGGAGCCTGGCAGCGATTCCTCACCTGCTACGGCGCGGGTGTTGCCCACGCCGCAAACAGCTGGATAACAACAGCAGCACCTACCTCTCTGACTCCTTCTCCTCCAACGCATCTCAAAGCTGTACCTCATCCGGAAATGCTAACCCAGCACCAGCAGCAGTAGGATCGTGGAAGCAGTGCAGCACAGCTGTTGGCATGCGTCAGCAAGCGTTGCTGAAGCTGATCTGCCTTGGGGATAAGCAGCACACAGGGGAGGAAATTTGGAGGGGAATAAAGGAACAGACGGATTTGTGGCTGGCACCGCTGGACCTGAAACCGGGCATGAAGCTAGACACCTGGCACGAACTGGCAATGTACGCAATAGAGGTGCTGGCTTGCCCGGCAGCCAGCGTTATGTCGGAACGCTGTTTCAGTGCTGCCGGAGGCATCATCACAGATCGGCGTATCCGCCTCTCCACAGAAAATGCAGACCGTCTGACTCAAATTAAAATGAATCAATCCTGGATTGGAAACGACTACGCAACACTCCTGGACCCCAACCAAGTAACATGACCGATGAACATCTGGGATGGTTTAGCGTTTCCGGTCCCTGTTTATTGAACCTCTCATCTGTATTACATTTATGACTGCATGGCGGCAAAAAGCATTGCTGCTATATCCGCACGCTTTTTGTCCTCATGCAAGGCCTGGGTTGTTGTGTCTCACAAAGCGTGGCCTTCTCCTCCTGCGCCTCCTCCTGTTCCATCACGTGTGCTGCTGCTGCTGCTGCTGCTGGGTTACCGTTGCCGGTCCCTGTTTATGGAACCTCTTATCTTTATTACATTTATGACTACATGGCGGTACAAAGCATGCTATCCGCACGCTTTTTGTCCTCATGCAAGGCCTGGGTTGTTGTGTCTCACAAAGCGTGGCCTTCTCCTCCTGCGCCTCCTCCTGTTCCATCACGTGTGCTGCTGCTGCTGCTGCTGCTGGGTTAGCGTTGCCGCGTGGTCCCTGTTTATTGAACCTCTTATCTTTATTACATTTATGACTACATGGCGGTACAAAGCATGCTATCCGCACGCTTTTTGTCCTCATGCAAGGCCTGGGTTGTTGTGTCTCACAAAGCGTGGCCTTCTCCTCCTGCGCCTCCTCCTGTTCCATCACGTGTGCTGCTGCTGCTGCTGCTGCTGCTGGGTTAGCGTTGCCGCGTGGTCCCTGTTTATTGAACCTCTTATCTTTATTACATTTATGACTACATGGCGGTACAAAGCATGCTATCCGCACGCTTTTTGTCCTCATGCAAGGCCTGGGTTGTTGTGTCTCACAAAGCGTGGCCTTCTCCTCCTGCGCCTCCTCCTGTTCCATCACGTGTGCTGCTGCTGCTGCTGCTGCTGGGTTAGCGTTGCCGCGTGGTCCCTGTTTATTGAACCTCTTATCTTTATTACATTTATGACTACATGGCGGTACAAAGCATGCTATCCGCACGCTTTTTGTCCTCATGCAAGGCCTGGGTTGTTGTGTCTCACAAAGCGTGGCCTTCTCCTCCTGCGCCTCCTCCTGTTCCATCACGTGTGCTGCTGCTGGGTTAGCGTTGCCGCGTGGCCCCTGTTTATTGAACCACTTATCTTTATTACATTTATGACTGCATGGTGGTACAAAGCATGCTATCCGCACGCTTCTTGTCCTCATGCAAGGCCTGGGTTGTTGTGTCTCAAAGCGTGGCCTTCTCCTCCTGCGCCACCCTCCTCCTGTTCCATCACGTGTGCTGCTGCTGGATTAGCATTACCGGTCCCTTTTCCTGGAACCTCTTATATGTATTACATTTATGACTGCATGCCGACAAAAAGCATGTTACCTGTGCAAAGAAAACAGACATTTCCCGCATTTAAAAGACAGTTTTCCCTTTGAAACTTTAAAATCGATTTTCTCAAAAACTATAAGCTCTTTTTGCTAAATTTTTTTTTTTTCCTCTTGTACCCACTCCCAAGGTGCACATACCCTGTAAATTTGGGGTATGTAGCATGTAAGGAGGCTTTACAAACCACAAAAGTTCGGGTCCCCATTGACTTCCATTATGTTCGGAGTTCGGGTCGAACACCCGAACATCGCGGCCATGTTCGGCCTGTTCGGCCCGAACCCGAACATCTAGATGTTCGCCCAACACTACTTCAATAGTGATCATTACTATACTGTCCCCTGTTATGCTGCTCCTCATTATTCTGTCTGCCTATTAAAGTGCTTTTTATGACTGTGCTCCTTATTGCACAGACCCCCAATTTAGTGTGCCTTTTTATAGTGCCCCATTGTCGGTCGGTCAGATGGGAAATTGCATTATGTGTACCCAGCATGATGTCCTACCATATTATTATACCGTATTGTGCGTGGGCAAGGGAGACCTTTCAGGAATCTCCCCCCCCCCTGAGAATCCTGGGTTTGCCCCTGGTCCTATAATAGAGAGCAGTATATTTTGGGGGTTATAACAGGGGCGTAACTAGAAATCACCGCCCCCCCCCCCCCCGCAAAAATTTGGATGCCCCCCCCAGGGCCGTTTTGGAGGGCAGCATGTGGGGAGAGCATGGCCACACAATCCCCTCCCCTCACCTCGGGCTCTCCCCTCAGTGCTCCCCTCCATCATCAATCAGTGGCAGCAGGCTGTGGGCAGGAACACATACCTCCATCCACCGCGGAGGTCCGATCTCTAAGTGTCTCATGCTAATTCTTAAACAGGAAGTAGTGTCAGACACTTAGAGAGCGGAACCTCTGGCGTGTGGAACGCATGAAGGTATGTGTTCCTGCCCGATGCCTGCTGCCGCTGATAGATGCTGGAGGGGAGCGCTGAAGGATGAGCCCTCCCCTCCGATGTGTGGCCACGCTCTCCCCTCATGCTGTGACCCTTCCTGCCCCCCAAAACGGCCCTGAGCGGGTCCCGGTGGGCCCCCGCGGGTGCAGGGTCTGCAGCCCCTATTGTTACGCCACTGGATTATAAGAAGAACTATAATGCTGTCTGCTATAATAGGGAACATTGTAATAGAGGTTTGAAAGATAGGAGGCGCCCAATTGGAGAATTTGTACAATTAAAAAAAGAATACGCTCTATATCTAGAGACCCTTATTCTTTATAAATTGGAATATAGTCGAAACGGGATAGAATATAATTTCATTTATTAAATACGAACAGCACCGTGACAACCCGTTTCTCGGCGTAAGCCGCTTCCTCAGGTCAAGTAAGTGCCGGCAATAGGAGCGAACGATGATCCGGAGCGCCAGTATCACCCGGCTGCGCTATTCGGGTCAGTTGTGCTCTACTTAGTAGGGCTTTCTTTTTCGCTAGAACAGCGAACCGAATATTTTTTCATTTTGGAGTTGCGACCGACACCCAGCAAGAAAAGGGCGAGTGGGGACGGCACTTCCCCATCTGTGCAAACGAGTGGTTGCCTCCTTGAAGCAACCCATCCTTGTGAGTATAATTATACCAGAGTTACATCACCCTAAATCCAGCTAGACGATATTACACCAGATCGGGCTCCCGGTGGCTGGGTGTTTTTGTTAGTGTTTCTTGAGCTTTGTCTTATTGTAATGGAGGGCATGAAATAGGTTCACTGTAAAGGAGAAACACGATAAATAAGAGAAATAAAGAGACTTGTACACCTTTTTTTTAACAGAGTTTAACCACACTCACTGGGGCATAAATACAAATCACAGGGTCCCCCAGCAAAATGTTAAGGCGGCCCCCAAAGTTCACACCCTTTCCCTTTCCTACCCCTGGTGACCCCCACAGCCTGGGAAACCATCTTGCAAGAGTCACAAAACAACTGTGGGCACCATAATTATCACACCCATAACAAGTGTAGCCACAAAGGATAGACCCCGTTTATCAGGGGGATTGAAGTAGAGGCCGGGGCCACTTACAGCTCTGGGGCCCCCTGCAGTCACAAGGGCTACTCCCCTGTAGTTACGCCCCTGCACATCCACTTTTAAAGACCATTCTTTTTGCAATACAAACAGCTGTGGCTGGATATTGTAGTGGATAAGGGCTCTGCCTCTGATACAGGAGACCTGGGTTCCTATCTTCCTGTTCAGTAAGCCAGTACCTATTTAGTTAGGAGACATTGGGCAAGACTATCTAACACTGCTACTGCTTCCTGAGCGCACTCTAGTGGCTGCAGAAAAGAGTGATACATGTTCTGTGCCTTGTCTACTGCAGGGGTTTCCAAAGAATATCTGAAGGGTCCCCCCGAGGTAAATTTTTTTGAAAAAGGCTGCACTAGATCAGTGTTTCTCAACATTTTATCGGTATGTACCCCTTTTAAAGCACTGTACTCACCAAGTACCCACTAGCATAGTAAACATTATCACAAGTACCCCTTGACAAATATATATTTAAATGTAGTACACTATAATTAGTTCTAAACTATTTCCAAGCATTTACTATTGCTTTTAATTAGTTAAAACACTAACTTGGTGTTGATTTAATAAGATTTATCATTTTCTTCAACTCTAAATTTGTTATTCTTGGTTAAGTACCGTATATCAAGCCCGAGTACCCCCTGGAACCATCAGAAGTACCCCCTGGGGTACGCGTACCACACGTTGAGAACCTAGGCACTAGATGATGCAAAGGGGAGTGCTGAAGAGAGCTGTGATATCAGCATAGCAGTGTGTCAAACTTTTTTTTTTCTTGAATGACAAATTATAGGGCAGGAAGTTTGAATACAACTAGTTCCTGTGTCAGTGTTCAACTCAGCTGTACCAGTGTACCTGTGCAATTCTTCTTTGTGCTAGACAGAACATAAGAATGGCTTGAGAACATTATAACTGCTGTTAAGTGTAGAAAACACATCGTCCATCAAGTTCAACCAGAATTAAAATATAAAAAAAAACAGTAGCCTGCACCCTCATATATCTCAGTTGATCCAGGGCCAAGCAAAAAACCCTGGGCTCGGGCCAATTAGCCTTAAAGGGAAAAATTCCTTCTCAACTCCAGGTGGCAGTCAGATAAATCCCTGGATCATCTCTACCAAGAATTATCTAGCTATTATAGCCATGGATATCCTTCAATGCACGGAAAAATCCAAGCCCAATTTAAATGCAGATATAGGGTTTGCCATAACTAGTTCCTGAGGTAAGATATTACAAATTATAGCCACTCTTACTGTAAGGGACCCCTTTCTAAACAGAAAAATGCTTTTTCCCTCCACATGCAGATCACGACCTCTTTGTCCGCTGTACAAGCCTAGGGACAAATAGCTCATCTCCCAAGCTTTGTATTGCCCTCTGATGTATTTATACATGTTAATTTGGTCACCTCTCAGTCGTCTGTCTAACTTTTTTTGGTAAGTGCGACCATTGATCCCTCTGATTCATGACTATATCCACCACAGGTATTTTACAGAAAGATATGAAATCCTGTGAGTGGGTGCAAGTGATTGAAAATATGATTGTTGGGCAGAGTCTTCAACCCACTGGAATTGGCTCCTCCACCATAACTCCCAACTTTCCCTTTTTCTGAGGGACCGTCCCTCTTTGGGAAGCATGATAAGGGGTGTGGTGTGGGTGTGGTTTGAGGTGTGGCAGGGGCGTGTCTTAAAGAATCTGTCTTTCTTATTTCAAAAAGTAGGGAGTTATGTCCTCCACTGTCTACTAGGGGGTGTAAGGTAGACACAAAATGCTGGCAGTGCAATGGGGGGAGGTGTGAGGCAAAACCAATCTTGAGCCAAAATTACCGTAAAAAAAGTAATGTAATTGTGCAATTTTTATTGTTAACATGATGAACAGATTTACTGTAATTCCAATGACAGCTTGCATGGTGTAATTTGCTCCAAAGGTGATGCCGTCCTTTTAATAATCATGAAGAGTGAAGGACACCCATTAAAGTTTTTCATTGGGGCCCCGGGGAAATTGCTTGTCTCCTTTCCGGGACCAAAACCACCGTCTCAATTACCTCCAGTTCTGATAAGCCCATTGACTTTTTTACACATATAGCTGTAAATGGTATTGATTGCTTTTTTTAATTTAGACTTACAAGCATTCATCTCTCTCGTTTTAAACACAGAGACAGTAAATTCCCCAGAGCTATAAAAAAAATACCTATTTTTTATCGGTATCTACCTTCATAAGAGTTTACAGATACATTTCTTCATTACAATTATAGATACTCAGATTTCTGGACCTGTTTGACTGGAAGTTAAAGAGGAACTCCTGTGAAAAGAATGTAATAAAAAAAGTGCTTAGTTTTTACAATAATTATATATAAATGATTTAGTCAGTGTTTGCTCATTGTAAAATCTTTCCTCTCCCTGATTTACATTCAGACATCTATCACATGGGGCCATTTTTACTGCTGGCAGGTGATGTTACTGGAAGGAGATGCTGCTTGCTTTTTGGCAGGTGGAAACAGCTGTTATTTCCCACAATGTAACAAGGCTCCCACAGTGTGATGTCAGTACCTCAGTGCTGTTGTGAGGCGCTGACATCACATTGTGGGAGGGGTTTCACCACAATATCAGCCATACAGAGCCCCCCGATGATCCGTTTGAGAAAAGATAAAGATTTATCTTGGGAAAGGGGGTATCAGCTACTGATTGGGATGAAGTTCAATTCTTGGTTACGGTTTCTGTTTAACTAACCTACCATTATTATTTGGGGTAGTCGGAGAGAAACTGGAGCACCTGAGGGCCCTTTAACCCTGGCACAGTGTGGTGCGACATTTTACTGCAGCCTAACTCTAGGGCAATGTTAGTCTATGATGCCTTTCATACGGACGTGGTGTGGCGCAATGTGACGGAAGTGACGTTTTTGCTGCATCCCCCACGCAAGTGCAAACTTACATTACCGTGTGGCGATGTGCGGCAGACCGGAAGTCATGTAAGTCTATGGCAACGCGTGGTTTTTACAATGCCTGCCACAAGTTTTATGCGTCGCGCATGCGCAGAAGCATATTTTAGCAATACTCTTCCATGCACATGATCAGTTCGGCCACAGGAAGTGAACGTCTCTTCCTTCTTGGCCGGCTGCCACCATGTACTAACGCAGTATTCCCTGAAGGCCTGTTTTTCGCGGTGTGGCCTCTGTGCCGCACCTCTACCACCAATATTTCAATGTAAAACTGGCTTGAAGAAATTCAGTGCTCACAAGAACAACATAGAAATGCCAAACAAAGAACTAGGTAATAAATCCAGAATTTCACAAGACAATTTTAGGCAGCTGCCTAGGGCCTTGAGAGATTCTATGGACCTGGTGGATGCTACCGCCCCCCCCCCCCCCCAAATCTTACTAAAAAAGCTAGACAGCCATCAGCACTGGGCAAAAACTGCTCTCTCACCTAGGGCCCCATTTAATCTATTCTTAATCCTTTTCTGAATATAAGTGCAGAAAGGCTGTATTGTTTTAGCCCTGCCTAGTGGAGGAACAACATGGCAAGGTAACACCAAGAACTGCGTAAGAACCATTTGCTTATCTACTGTATATATACATATATATTATAATTGGACTTGTGTGTGTATATGTGCCGCCATCTCTTGAAAATGCCTGCCCTGAAACTTGGTATACAGATACCTTGCTACCTGGCAAGACATGTTCTGGGGCTCTCATGTTTCAAGACAGGCAAAGGCGGTGCAGGAAATTTGGGCGCACCATGTGCCGCCATAGGCCATAATGGGAATTACGACTATGGAGGGGCTTAGACAGTAATTTGGGCACCGTGAAAAGATGGAGTTTAAATTACTATGAATAAAAACAGCGTAATTCGGCCACCAACCTGGCAGCTGAATTATGTCTTACCACTGAGTCTGCGGCAGCCTGGAGTAATAGTAATTAACGCTGCCAGGACTTTTACAGGAACAAGGTGAGACGTTTTTCGGCTTAACCTTGCGCCAAAATTTCTCGGCACCCTAATTTCATGAATGCATTGCGTCCTCCCTGCACACCTGGATGGAACCATAAACAGCCAATCAGATTTCACCCATTAACGTCAATGGGGAAATTTAAGAGGCTGCCATTCTCACAGTAATAAAGCCAGACTACCCAAACTTGGTACAGTTGGTAACTTGGTAACCGAGGTTAAAATTTTAGAGAAAGTTGGTGGAGCGTAAAACGGCCAATCAAATTTCATCCTTTCAATTTAAATGGGAAAATGTAAACTGCAGCCATTCTTACACTGTTAATGTCAGGGTTATCAGCTAGTTTCTTATATTTATATAGTATAATATTGGCAAACACCAACTCACAGCACTCACTCTCCACTAGTATGGCTTAAAATGTAAGGTCCCTCTTCGGCTCGGTTCCCACTCACTACAGGTTCATTGAGAGTGGAGCAGACAGGCAGATAAACTCAGACTACTGTTGTGCAGATATCATGCAGTCAGCCACGTGTGTACAATGCCGCTTGAATGACATTGTTATACAGAATGTGCGCAAATTGTTTCCACTTTTATACTGTGCAGTATTTAAATGAGTTGGTCGCTTTCAATATCGATGTGTGAACAATGATATTGGAATGGTAAGTTCAGACAGACATTCAATTCACACAATCTGAAAAAGGAATCAGTTGTTTCATAGCTGCTAAAATGTTTTAGAGTTTTTAGAATTTTTACCTAGCGTTTGCTGGAGAGGTGTCTATTTCCACCTGAGTGCCCCGTTCCCTTGGTCCAGCCTTTCCTCTCCTGAAACATGACCGGAAGTTTCCTCCTTGGTGTATAGTGAGCATCTGAACTGGGCATGCGTGGTTCTCTTCCATGCATGTTGATGGAAAACAAGTGCTCGTGGGCTTGCTATCTTTGAGCATGTGTGGTAGAGAGCTCACGCATGCCCAGTTCAGATGCACTCATTCCTGTAGGAGCGGTTCTTGAGCAGGGAAATATGTGCAATGGACTGGTGGGACCCTGGAGGAAAAGAACACTTCTCCAGTGGTGTCTGTAAAGTAGGTGAGAAGTGAAACCAGTATATGTGGTTTGCAACTGTTTAGATCATTTCAGATGTGCATTAAAGTGTACCTGTGGTGGTTTTTAGTAAAAAAAAAAAAAAAGGAACACAGAGGCATGTTACCATCTGAAGGACATACCTCTGTGTGCCCTCCGCTATGCTGACTACCCCCTTCCCCCCGTGCCATGCTAGAGCCCCCTGCGTCTGGCGACAAGGAGCTTGTCGGCAGAAGAATGGGGAAGGGGCGAGAGGAACCCCTGCATAACACCTCTTACTCCACCTCTAAAAGCCTCTCACTGGCTCTTCTCTGCTTGCTCCCCACCTCTCCCGCCCCCTCCATTCTAATCTCCACTCTGTGCTCTCTGAGGAGAGCACAGATCTGCATTTCCAGAGTTGTGATTCCAAAGGTCACAAAAACGAAGCTTAAAGATTGCAGCACTTAGGACAGGGGTGTCAAACTCAAATACAAATTGGGTTGAAATTGTACACTGGGACCTAGTCGTAGGCCAACGTCAATGTCTCCTGGCCACCTTCCTCTCTTATAAAGTTCTTTCGTGTCAAATGGCCCCCTCCAACTACTATACAGTTCCCTGGTGTCTAGTGGTCCTCTATCCCCAATACAGTTCCCTGGTGTCTAGAGCTCCCCACCCTACGCTATACAGTTCCCTAGTGTATAATGCTTTATCCCTACCTTGCCCATATGGCTTCCCTGGTGTTCCAGGACTTCCTCCAGTATGGATTCCCTGGTGGTCTAGAGTGGGCCAAATATAATACAAAGTGGGGAAACTACTTGAGGGCCAAATTTAATGGCTCTGAGGGCCAGATTTGGCCCGCGGGCCAGAGTTCGACATGTATGACTTAGGAGCAGCAGGGAGATGTTGGAAATGGACAGTACCTGATCCAGCCATCCTCCCAGATCAGGTTGTAAGCTTTTTTTAAGCATCTTGAATGGCTAGGGTTCTCTTTAAGGATGGTGTTCCATAAATACACTCCATGGTTAGGGAAATGTATCTTAGTACATTATACTGGAGTTCAGCTTTGCACATAAGCAACAACTTGCTGCCTGGCTGGCTGACTCCTCTGTAAGTTGGTTTAATGTAAAAGGTAGTTTGCAGAGTCTTATGAATTGTGGTTTAGATAACAGCTATCTTTCTGTTTCCATTCCATAATAACTGCCTGTCTGCCGATGCAAAAGATATGCTACCCGTCACGTAACTGCAAATAATTTGCTAGGCGTGTTTATTTTGGGATACCATATATTTAGCGGTAATTGTCAGGCATAAGTACAAAAAATAAAGACACATAACATTAATTCTCTGCAGTAACCTTGACCTTAAAGAGAATGCATGGGGCCTTTCATTTCTTCCTGTAATCTGTTCTGTGCTGGAAAAACACTGAACTGGCTAATAATGAAGGGACACAGCCTTCCCCCTCCTTCCCTGCTTACCAGGCTCACCTTTTGAAGTTCACATTTTCCACCCACATCAATGAAATTTCACTGCAGTAAAGGTAATTTTTTAATAGCATAAAGGATATGGTATGGCACCAAATGTATAAAATCAGGAGCATAGCAAGTACATGGCTGCCTGGGATAATAATGCAGATACACTCCATGTAATTGACAGCAATGAAGAAACAGGCAGGCTGGAGATATAGCATTCAACTATTCACAGATTACAAAAAGAATAGCACTCAATATACACTGGACAATAACATCCCCAGCCTAGCAGAGGAACTTAACAACTTCTTTGCTAGATTTGAAAAAGACAACAATAGGCCTCCATTCGACTTTGGGCCTGTAACGATCGGTGTCGGCACACAGAGAGAATCTGATTATTGGTGATCTGCAGTATCACCAATAATACAGATATATACCTGATTATTGGTGATCTGCAGAATCACTAATAATACAGATATAGTACTAACCTCTGGACACCTGACAAAAGTGTGACAGTAATTGAGCCAGTGATTCCCTGACTGTTGGGAATCAGACTCTACTGCAGTCAAAGGACACCTAAGAGGTGGAGTCCCTGACTGGATTGCAGAGAGGTCCCTTTAAGAGACAGGGAGTCTCTGGAGACAGTAAGAGAGGTCAGCCAGGCCAGGTCGGTAACACACGAGCAGATAAGGTACAGAGACAGAAGACTGATACAGTAACCAGGGACAGGCAGGGTTGGCAACAAGTAATCAGATATGCGTAGGTACCAAATCAGAGAGCAGAAGGAAGGTCAGGAGAGAAATAGGTCATAACAGTTATCAAGCATAGGCCTAGTCTAGAGTGTGAGGTCCATGTTCTCAACACCCAGGAACTGGTATAAGAATAACACAATTTTAACACAGTATCCCTAGTCTTGGGTGTGAGGTCCGTGGTCTCAACACCCTGGAACTAGTCTGGAGCTTAACACAATATAACACAGTAATCTGGCTAAGTGTGGATTCCCAGGTCCACCTGGTTCCACCACACTGAAAGATCTGCTGCGGAGAAACCGCCGGTCTGAACGCGGCTCCAGCCACCTCGCTGTCAGACCGCGCGGCGGTGTCTCCGCAATCCATTACAGTACCCCCCCCCCCCCATCCACTAACACAGGGGGGGGGGGGGAGAGGAATCCACATGCACTGCTGGCTTCAAAAGAGACACATGGAATGATCTCACACCTCTCATACCGGCTGGGAGATCAATCGCATAAGTGACATTATTGATTTTCTTGGCCACTGGAAATGGTCCTATAAATCTAGGGCCCAGTTTGGGTGACAGTTGTTTCAAGGCCAAATGTCGAGTGGTCACCCATACTAAATCTCCTGGAGAAAAGCTCCATTCTACAGACCGTCTTTTCTGGGCTTGAAAAGCTTTCCCCAGGTTCCTCTTAACCATTTCCCAAATCTCCTTTAGAGCCCTCTGCCAATCTTCCAGAGCTGGAAACGGTGTAGATGCGACCGGCAAAGGAGCAAACTTAGGTGATCTTCCTGCCACCACCTGAAATGGGGAAAATCCAGAAGAAGAGCTTTTCAGGTTGTTGTGCGCAAATTCCGCAAATGGCAAAAATTTTACCCAATCGGACTATGCATCTGCAACATAACACCTGAGGAATTGTTCCAGAGATTGGTTAACTCTCTCGGTCTGGCCGTTGGTCTGTGGGTGGTAGCCTGATGAAAATGCAAGATCCATGTCTAACTGATGGCAGAAGGCCTTCCAAAACTTTGAAACAAATTGGACTCCCCGATCTGACACTACATTCTCCAGAATGCCATGCAGCCGGAAAATGTGCTGGATGAAAAGATCAGCCAATTCCTGAGCCGAGCGGAGTCCCTTCAAAGGGACAAAATGAGCCATCTTACTGAGTCTGTCTACTACCACCCAAATGACCGTCTTGCCTTCAGACCAAGGGAGTTAACCCACAAAATCCATGGAGACATGGGTCCATGGCTCACTCGGGACTGGCAAAGGCTGTAAGGTGCCAACCGGGGCCTGACAAGAGGGTTTACTCCTTGCACACACTGCACACTCTCTTACAAATTCCTTACAATCTGTTGCTAGTGTAGGCCACCATGCACATCTGGCCAACAAATCCTGAGTTCGGGTGGCCCCGGGATGACCAGCATTCTTGTGAGAATGGAACAGTTGCAAGAGCTTTAACCGGAAAGGCAGTGGCACAAACATGACCCCATCAGGCTTCCTCTCTGGAACATCCTGTTGGTAGGGACTCAGAGTGACTGTCCAATCCCTCCAGGTCTCAGTGGCTGCCAGAACTACCTTCTGAGGTAGGATGGTCTCAGGTGCTGAGGGCTGTACTGTCTCAGGTTCAAAACACCTGGATAAGGCATCGGCTATACCAGGGGTATACGTGATTACAAATCTGAATCTTGCAAAGAAGAGGGACCACCTGGCCTGGCGGGGACTAAGTCTCTTAGCACCCTCTATGTACTCCAGATTCTTGTGATCTGTATAAACTGTGATAGTGTGTTCTGCACCTTCTAACCAGTGTCGCCATTCCTCAAAGGCTAGCTTGATGGCCAAAAGTTCCCAATTGCCTATGTCGTAGTTTTTCTCTGCGGGTGAAAATCTACGGGAAAAATAGGCACATGGGTGGAGTTTGTCCTGCAAACCCGATCTCTGAGACAATACAGCTCCTACCCCCACCTCTGAAGCATCAACCTCCATAATAAAGGGAAAGGTGACATCAACATGTCTCAGTATAGGTGCTGAACAGAACATTTTGTTTTAGTGTGGAAAAAGCCGTATGAGCCTCAGTGGACCAGTGATGTGTATCAGCCCCTTTCTTGGTGAGACTGGTGAGGGGCGAGATGATTGTAGAGTACCCCTTTATGAACCTTCTGTAGTAGTTGGCAAAGCCCAGAAATCTCTGGAGTGCTGTAACGATCGGTGTCAGCAAACAGAGAGAATCTGATCATTGATGATCTGCAGAATCACCAATAATACAGATATAGTGCTAACCTCTGGACACCTGTATATATCGTGAGTGTTTGGTGCAACAGTATTAACTTTGAGTAATCCACCTGATGAGCAGGTGATCCTTGGCAGTGTGGGCAACACTGCTCTTTAGAGAAGCACGAGAACCTTCCAGCAGCCTGAGATCTTCCAAGGGGTGGAGTCACAGGCTGAAGGTAGGAAGGACCAGTGAGTGAGTGACACCTGAAGGTGGATGTCAATAACTGATCTGGAGACTATCTCCTAAAGGAGAGAGATAGCTCTCGAGGTCGGGCAAGCCAGGTCGGCAACACACGGACAAATGAAGTACAAAGACAGAAGGCTGGTTCGGTATCCAAGACAGGCAGGGTTGGCAACAGATAATCAGATATGCGTGGTACCGAATCAGTGAGCGGAGGGATAGTCAGGAAAGCAATAGGTCATAACAGATATCAAACAATGCCTAGTCTTAGGTGTGAGGTCCGTGGTCTCTACACCCTGGAACTAGTCTGATGTATAACAGAATGATAACACAAGTTCCCTAATCTTGGGTGTGAGGTCCGTGGTCTCTACACCCTGGAACTAGTCTGAAGTATAACAGAATGATAACACAAGTTCCCTAGTCTTCGGTGTGAGGTCCGTGGTCTCTACACCCTGGAACTAGTCTGAAGTATAACACAATAATAATACAGTAGTAATCTGGCTCAGTGTGAATTCCCAGGTCCTCCTGGTTCAAACATACTGTTGCATCTGACTAAGGTCTGAGTGCTTCCACGTAGTGTTCGCAACGGCAGACAACTTGCGAGTGTCCAGCCGAAACTATATATAGAGTAGCGCTCTCTGGCGCCACCCCTAAGTGATAGACCAATAGCCACTAGCTCTGAGGTCAGCTGACCAGCCTGGTCAGCTGATCCCCCCTTGGCCATCATAAAAGTTCTGCCTCTCAGCGCGCACATGCGCGCGTATTCCTGAATCTGTGTGAACTAACAGACCCAGCCACACCCGCCGCATGCTGCTGCGTGCAAACCGCCGCACTGGACGCGGAACCAGCCTCCCCGCTATCAGTACATGCGGCGGCTTTTCCGCATTCACTCCCAGTACCAGACGCCTGCCTCTGTGTGCAAACCGCCGCGCTGGACGCGGAATTAGCCGCCTTGCTGTCAGCACACGCGGCGGCTTTTCCATGTTTTCTCACAAGTGCCTTCAGTCCAACAGGCTGAGGCCACTCCAGGAGAGAGACCAGAGGTGGAGATAATGTACCCCTAGAAGGCAACCGAGGTAACTTCAAAGAGGCATTTATCCAGTTTGGTGTAAAGGTGATTCTGTCTTAACTTTTCTAGCACAAATCTAACATGTCTGCGATGTTCAGAAAGATTGGACGAAAAGATCAGTATATCGTCCAGATAGACCAGGACAAACTTCCCCAGCACTTCAATGAATACCTCGTTAATTAACTCCTGGAAGACAGCTGGGGCATTACACAACCCGAAGGGCATCACTAGGTATTCGTAATGCCCGTCAGGCATGTTGAAGGCTGTCTTCCATTCGTCACCATCTCTGATACGCACCAGATTGTATTCCCCTCTTAGATCTAGCTTTGAGAAAATCTTGGCGTTGGTCACCTCTGTGAACAAATCATCAATTAAAGGTAAAGGGTATCGATTTTTCACCGTGATCTTGTTTAGACCTCTATAGTCAATGCAAGGACGAAGACCTCCATCTTTCTTCTTTACAAAAAAAAATCCTGCCCCTGCTGGCGAATGACGGGGGGGGGGGGGGGGGGATGAACCCTTTAGCCAAGTTTTCTCTGATGTATTCCTGCATAGCTAGTTTCTCAGGCCCAGACAGATTATAGAGGTGACCCCTGGGAGGCATACAACCAGATGTCAAATCAATGGGACAATCGAAGGTACGGTGGGGAGGAAGTTTATCTGCTGACTTGGGACAGAAAACGTCAGCAAATTCTGCGTATTGTTTTGGCACACCTTCAACCTGAATGTTGGTATTACCCAAGGTTACTTTCGCTAAACAATGATGATAACAATGGGATGACCAGCTCGTTACCTGACCTGAAACCCAGTCTATCTGAGGGGAGTGAAGTTGTAACCAGGGCATGCCAAGAATGATGGTGGAGGTTGCCATACGCAAGACCAGAAATTGCAGATCCTCCTCATGCAGTACCCCAACACTGAATCTTAAATTTGGAGTGCGGGACAACGGATGTTTTCTCTGCAGAGGAGAGTCATCTACAGCAGTGACCAAAATCGGTTGGTCCAATGGGAGTATAGGAATTCCCAATTTTTTTGCAAACTCATAATCTATAAAATTAGCCGCTGAACCAGAGTCAACGAAAGCTTCAGTGGTAACAGTCTGACCCTTCCATGTGACAGAACAAGGAAGGAGCAAACGATTGTTGCCTAGAGGTAAGGACTGCGCGCCTAGGGTATTACCTCTGACTACACCTAGGCGGCAGCGTTTCCCGACTTCTTGGGGCAATTCTGCACTCTATGACCCTCTGCACAGTATAAACAGAGTTGTTCTGTTTTTCTGCGATTCCTCTCCATCCGTGTCAGCTTGGACTAGTGTTGGGCGAACATCTAGATGTTCGGGTTCGGGCCGAACAGGCCGAACATGGCCGCGATGTTCGGGTGTTCGAGCCGAACTCCGAACATGATGGAAGTCAATGGGGACCCGAACTTTCGTGCTTTGTAAAGCCTCCTTCCATGCTACATACCCCAAATTTACAGGGTATGTGCACATTGGGAGTGGGTACAAGAGGAAATTTTTTTTTAGCAAAAAGAGCTTATAGTTTTTGAGAAAATTGATTTTAAAGTTTCAAAGGGAAAACTGTCTTTTAAATGCGGGAAATGTCTGTTTTCTTTGCACAGGTAACATGCTTTTTGTCGGCATGCAGTCATAAATGTAATACATATAAGAGGTTCCAGGAAAAGGGACCGGTAACGCTAACCCAGCAGCAGCACACGTGATGGAACAGGAGGAGGGTGGCGCAGGAGGAGAAGGCCACGCTTTGAGACACAACAACCCAGGCCTTGAATGAGGACAAGAAGCGTGTGGATAGCAATTTGCATTTTGTCGCCATGCAGTCATAAATGTAATACAGATGAGAGGTTCAATAAACAGGGACCGGCAACGCTAACCCATCGCAGATGTTCATTGTTCATGTTACTTGGTTGGGGTCCGGGAGTGTTGCGTAGTCGTTTCCAATCCAGGATTGATTCATTTTAATTTGAGTCAGACGGTCTGCATTTTCTGTGGAGAGGCGGATACGGCGATCTGTGACGATGCCTCCGGCAGCACTGAAACAGCGTTCCGACATAACGCTGGCTGCCGGGCAAGCCAGCACCTCTATTGCGTACATTGCCAGTTTGTGCCAGGTGTCTAGCTTCGATACCCAATAGTTGAAGGGTGCAGATGGATTGTTCAACACAGCTATGCTATCTGACATGTAGTCCTTGACCATCTTCTCCAGGCGATCGGTGTTGGAGGTGGATCTGCACGCTTGCTGTTCTGTGTGCTGCTGCATGGGTGTCAGAAAATGTTCCCACTCCAAGGACACTGCCGATACCATTCCCTTTTGGGCACTAGCTGCGGCTTGTGTTGTTTGCTGCCCTCCTGGTCGTCCTGAGTTTGCGGAAGTCAGTCTGTCGGCGTACAACTGGCTAGAGGAGGGGGAGGATGTCAATCTCCTCTCTAAAGTCTCCACAAGGGCCTGCTGGTATTCTTCCATTTTGACCTGTCTGACTCTTTCATCAAGCAGTTTTGGAACATTGTGTTTGTACCGTGGATCCAGAAGGGTATAAACCCAGTAATTGGTGTTGTCCAGAATGCACACAATGCGTGGGTCGCGTTCAATGCAGTCCTAGGCCGAAGAGGTCATAGCCTAGGGTCACAAAAACCTGTTTATTTGGGCAATTTCAATGGTAGTGATGTTGACGTACATAAATCTCAGCCATGGCCGTTAGCAACGTCTGAATTTCACGAAATGTCTCATGCAGGTAGAAGACATATTGTTAGACTTGGATTCCAAAGATGGGGTCCCTACATCTCTGCAAACCAGAGTTACAGGGGTCCAAAATTGGTAAAATCCCCCATAGGCTTTCATTGCCTCCCTATTTCACTTTCCAAAATCTCACATCTTTTTAAAGGGCAATTGCTCAGCAGTGGCAAATTTTCTAGCATTGTAGGGACCCTTAGGGGGAACATGACTGGTGAGTTTCGGGCCCCTAGGCCAAAGAGGTCATAGCCTAGGGTCACAAAAACCTGTTTATTTGGGCAATTTCAATGGTAGTGATGCTGACGTACATAAATCTCAGCCATGGCCGTTAGCAACGTCTGAATTTCACGAAATGTCTCATGCAGGTAGAAGACATATTGTTAGACTTGGATTCCAAAGATGGGGTCCCTACATCTTTGCAAACCAGAGTTACAGGGGTGCAAAATTGGTAAAATCCCCCATAGGCTTTCATTGCCTCCCTATTTCACTTTCCAAAATCTCACATCTTTTCAAAGGGCAATTGCTCAGCAGTGGCAAATTTTCTAGCATTGTAGGGACCCTTAGGGGGAACATCCACTGCTCTTTCCGCCAGAGCAAGTGTGATCCAAGTACAGAAACAGAGCTTAGTATGATCCACTGCTCTTACAGCCAGAGCGAGTGCGATCCAGACAGACAAACAGATGGGGCCACCAGTAGCAACCGCTGCTCTGGTTAGCACCCCTGACAGACAGAACGATTTCCTGTCAACAGGACAATCGCAGCAGAGAGACAACACAGGCTAAACAGATAATGCAAACTGTCTGTACTAAAAGGATTGCCTAGTGCAGTCCCCAGGAATTACTCTAAGATAATCTTTAGTAAATAATAGCAAGGCTGACACTCCAGGAGTGTATTAACAAACCATTATGACCAGCAAAGGACTGTGGGAACACATGGTATTTATGCTGCCAGGGCCGGCGCTACCATTAAGGCAAAGGAGGCAGCTGCCCCAGGGCCCCAGAGCTTGTAGGGACCCCCAGTGGCTACAAGAGGAAAAAAAAAATTCAAATCGGCCTTATAATTTTTGAGAAAATTGATTTTAAAGTTTCAAAGGAAAAAAAAATACACATTTAAAAACCTGCCGAATTTAATGGTTAATAGCAAATCCACCTTAAAGGCTAGAAACCCTAAATTTGCAGGATATGTTAAGGAGATCATTAGGAATAAGAGGAAAATTTTTTTTTTCAAAAATACCTTATAGTTTTTGAGAAAATCGATTTTAAACTTTTGAAGGAAAAAAGTATGCTTTTAAATGCGGTAAATGTCACTTTTAGTAGCAAACCTAACGGTAGTGTAATTTTACATGCATCAAACGAAAGCGCAATAAATTTCCTGACGGGGTTTCCAGGGGGTCTATACGCAGCCGCAGCGCTTTGGCCAGGGATCGTTATACAGCCGCAATATGGCTGTATGAAGATACCTGGCATTTTTTCCTATTTTCCCAATTTTTTTTTTTATGTTTAGAGTGTGGGAATTTTTTTTTTTTTAAATTATGTGGGGTCCCCCCTCCTGAAACTTTTTAACCCCTTGTCCCCCATGCAGGCTGGGATAGCCAGAATGTGGAGCTCCGACCGATTGGGACTTCACACCCTGTTATACCAGCTGCAAAAACGGTCCCCTAATGCCGATTTTTGTTCCGGGGTATATGTTGGGGGGCCCCCCAGGTTTATTTTGCCCTGGGGCTCCATTGTTGCTTAAACCGGCCCTGTATGCTGCAAGCCTTCAAGGGAGGAGACTAGGCAATCTGCATAGTCAGTATATGCAAATTCCTCAGCAGAGCAGGTCTGAAGGTTGCAAAGCAAAGACAGGTCTCTTATCCAGAAACCTGCATCCCACAGACTTAAGGAATGGTCAAACAGCTGTCTGCCTGTGCAGCCAGCTGAGCGGATCATTACAATAAGTGTTGATGAATCGAGGCCATAGGCTGCCCCCCCCCCCCACACACACACACACACACCTCAAAAAAAAAGTGCAGCCACAATTCTCCACATCCCATAACACGTGTGGCCAGCATAAAGTCCCCCTTATATTCCCTCCTCCTCCCCCAATAACAAATGTGCCCAATGCAACTTTCCTCTTTCCCATGATAACCTCTGAGTCCACTACTCCTTACCAAGCCCACAAGGCATCCTGCCATCTTCCACCACCTCCTTCAAAGGCATGCTTGGGTGCCATGCCTGCTAGTTCCACCATGTGATCCCCAGCAGGGAGGGAGGACCATGTCCCCATATTTACCTTCTTCCCCTAGGAGTTATCCTCCAGATGCCTCAAACTACAGGGTGACTTTAACCTCCTTAGCGGTAACCCCGTGTGTGACACGGGGTAAGCGGCCGGAGGGTGCCGCTCAGGCCCTGCTGGGCCGATTTAAATAATTTTTTTTGCTGGACGCAGCTAGCACTTTGCTAGCTGCGCCAGCACCCCGATCGCCACCGCCGCGCGCCCGATCGCCGCTATCCGGTGCGGCGCGCGCCCCCCCCCCCAGACCCCGTGCGCTGCCTGGCCAATCAGTGCCAGGCAGCGGCGAGGGTTGGATCCGGAGTCGCCATGGCGACGGGGGAAGCCCTCCAGGAAATCCCGTTCTTTGAACGGGATTTCCTGATCGGAGATCGCCGAAGGCGATCGAAGCGGGCGGGGGGATGTCGCTGAGCAGCGGCTATCATGTAGCGAGCCCTGGGCTCGCTACATGATTTAAAAAAAAAAAAAAAACTGCTGCGCTGCCCCCTGGCGGTATTTTTCATACCGCCAAGGGGGTTAAAGTGGACATGAACTCTTGCACAGGACAGAAGGAAAGCCTAGAGAAATACATCTTGTATGTATTTAGAAAGTTTAGCCTGTCTAATTCCCCCTTATCTGTGACTAATCACCACCGTAATTTAATCTCTCAGCTGTGTCAGCTCAGGGATCTCCTCTGCCGTGGCAGAGCAGCTAATTTGTAAACACAAGATGTTAACAATAAGGCTGCTTCCATGAAAGCAGGAAGTAGACACAATGCAGATTTATTGCAGAATTTGTTTCAGCTGTAACAAAGAAATGTTTTTCTGTAAAGGTTATTATGCTTTCTTTTTCAGCAGAGAGGAAGTTCTGACTGAGTTCTAGTCTGCTTTAAAGGACTTTCAGGAAGTAAAACAACTTCACCCCACTCATGTCATGCATAACTGCCAACTTTTTGAGTTAAAGGATCAAGAGCTGGATTAAATTAAAAGTTTTATACATACCTGGGGCTTCCTCCAGCCCCATGCGCACGGTTCGCTCCCACGCCGCTGTCCTCAGTCTTCTCCCTCTTCGGTACCAGATCCCGTAACTTCAACCAGTTGCAGCCAGTGTGCACAAGAGAAGTGCGCCCTCTACGTATCTCTCCAGCAGCTGCTGGAGAGATACGCAAAGAGCGCACTTCTCTAACATCAGACTTACCGCGACTGACAGGACCTGGTACCAAAGAGCGAGAAGAGGACAACAGTGTGGGAGCGATCCGTGCTCATGGGGCTGGAGGAAGCCCCAGGTATGTATAAAACTTTTAGTTTAATCCAGCTCTAGCACACTTTAAGAAAGAGGGACACTTTAAGACACACCCCTGATCACACCCAGCCACACCCCCAATCATGCATACCACTAAAAATTCATAAGCAAAAGATGTAATTTAATAATTTAAACCACACTGGTGTAAGGATCCCTCCTGTAGCGTATTCTGTCTGTTGCAGTGGAGCTGCAAATGGACAGTTCTGGCTTATCTGCTTGCATTCAGTTGTGCATTCGCAATAAGTCTCATTTTCATTTGAAATCGCTCTGCAGATCTGGGCAGCTCCACCAATTGCTTGTTGCAGCTGAGCTGCAGCCAGATAGCCCTGGATTTCCTGCATGCACGTTGTTACATACAGTAATACTGCATGTATTTCTTATGGGAGTCCTTTGCATTCACAGCCAGCTAGCAAATGGTAATCAAGCCAGCTCAGGATTGAATGATTACCATTCAGCTGTGTGGGAATTCGCATACTTGCATCCATTGGCTGATGCCAGTTTAAAAGTCTGCCTCCCATTTTAGACCCTGCCCGTCATAGCGGTCAGTACGCTGGTCTGCTGGGCACCTTGACACTCTGTTATAGATCTGTTATTTTAGTTTAATGTGACCTTATTATTTGTGCTTTAGCTAGTTTCTTGATAAATATATATGCAGACTTGCTAAATATATATTTATCCGTTAGTTGAGCTGTTTGTTATTTTCCTGTATTATTGTTTATTGCCTTGTTCCCTTGCCTGATGGACATTCGCTGAATCCGCGGTGGGTCAGTGAAGTCCACTATCCTGATAGCTTGGATTCTGCCCTCACCATGTTAGTGACCGGTGGTGTACCTGCTACTCTAGTTTCTGGGAACGTAACTATAGGCTGCTGTTGCTATTAGTTACATTCTTTCCTGTAGTCTTGCCTGTGTGAATACTTGCTATCGCTAGGGCAGCGCTTAGTCTTGCTAGCGTTCTGTCTGTTTGTTCCTTGTCTGGTTACTCAGACCATAGGCAGCACAATATTGCACTGCGCTGCCATTGTGTCTTATTTGTAGCGATATCGGAAGCCCAGAGCTGCAGTTGCTCTGGACAACCTGTGTAGCCTCTTCCATTGTCCAGCTGCTTAGCCTTGTTGCACTGGGTGGTCAGAAAGTATGGCCCCCAGCATCACAACTAGTCCTTTCTATTGTCAACAGGTTTATTTCATATTAACATTTGAAAGTAAGAAATATATTAATTTAAAGGATGGGTATATATTTTTGGAGCCAACTAAAAACATGTTGAAGGAGAAAAATACATATATTTACACAGATTTGTATATCACTCTTGAAAGAGGGACAAATGAGAGAGAGAGAAAGAAAGAAAGAAAGAAAGAAAGAAAGAAAGAAAGAAAGAAAGAAAGAAAGAAAGAAAGAAAGAAAGAAAGAAAGAAAGAAAGAAAGGAAGGAAGAAAGAAAGAAAGAAAGAAAGAAAGAAAGAAAGAAAGAAAGAAAGAAAGAAAGAAAGAAAGAAAGAAAGAAAGAAAGAAAGAAAGAAAGAAAGAAAGAAAGAAAGAAAGAGGGATTAGGTTCCCAAAGAGGGACTATCCCTCCAAAAAAGGGACAGTTGGGAGCTATGCAGACATCAAACCAACAAACATTGATTCCGTTGATACTTTTAATGACTAACATGGTCTATTGCAAGTTTTCCAAACGTTACGTTTCTACTTCAGGTATTATACAGAACTTCAGACTGGAATCTTGTACATACTTACATATGATTCTGTAGGCTCAATCTGACATGTCACACAGTTGTGCCACCTTTGAAATGTAAAAAGACATCCTCAGTGTTTTGGGACTATGTGTCATGCACAAGGCTGGATTTACCATAAGGCACTGTAGGCACATGCCTACAGGCGCCTAATGATGGAAATGTGGCTCGCTTCCCTCCCAAGCACATTCCTCCCTCCCTATGCAGAGTCCTGATGAAAGTGTAAATGAGAGCTTATTTACCCAGCTCTTGGCATTCCACTGACATCTCCCTTCAGTCAGGGGTACCCAGGGGAGCCTCTAGGCATAGGCAGTACAGGCCATTACCTGAAGTGCCATTGGTCCAGGGGGCGCCATGTTGCTAGATTAAGCCACGCCCCTGGGTGAAGCCATGCCCCGGCTAAGCCCCGCCCCACGGGTATTCTATTACTTGCTTCTAATGCATCTACTTAGCGTAAGTTGCAGTCAGCTGCCACTGTGTCCCTCTGTGCCTTGTACATCCTTTCCCTCCCCTTTGTGCCTCCTTCTGTCCCTTTTGTGCCTCCTTCTGTCTCCTTGTGCCTCCTTCAGTCCCCCTGTGCCACCTCTACCTCCTTCTGTCCCCCTGTTCCTCCTTATGTCCCCTTGTGCCTTTCTTTATCCCCCTGTGCTACCTCTGCCCCCTATTCCTCCTTCAGTCCCACTATGCCTCCTTCTGCCCTCATGTGCCTCCTTCTGTCTCCCTTTGTGCCTCATTCTGTCTCCATGTGCCACCTCTGTCCCCTGCGCCTTCCTCTGTACCTCCTTCTGTGCCCCTTTGTGTCTTCTTCTGTCTCCCTGTGGCTCTGTCTGTCCCCCTCTGCCTCCTTCTGTCTCCCTGTGCCTCCTTACATCCCCCTTTCAGGGGCAAATCCAGGATTTCCAAGGGGGGGATTCCTGAAAGCGGCGTGTGGGCGTGGCCAAGACATGGTGTGGGTGGAGCCAAATACTAGCAGTTTCTAGGCTAAATTGCACCCAGGGTGAGGGCGTAAAATGCGCACCCCAACGTGGAGACAGGTATAGGTGCCCGCAGTATAGGTAGCCAGCTATAGGTCCCCCCCCAGTATAGGTAGCCCATATAGTTGCCCCCAGTATAGGTTAGATAGGTATATGCCCCCAGTATAGATTAGATAAGTAGATGCCCAGTATAGATTAGATAGGTATATGCCCCACCAGTATAGATTAGATAGGTATATGCCCCCCAGTATAGATTAGATAAGTAGATGCCCAGTATAGATTAGATAGGTATATGCCCCCCCAGTATAGATTAGATAGGTATATGCCCCCCAGTATAGATTAGATGGTTATATACCCAATATAGATTAGATAGGTATATGCCCCCCCCCAGTATAGATTAGATAGGTATATGTCACCCAATATAGATTAGATGGTTATATGCCCAATATAGATTATACTGGGGGGCATATACCTATCTAATCTATACTGGGGGGCATATACCTATCTAGATTAGATAGGTATATGCCCAGTATAGGTTAGATAGGTATATGTCCCCCAGTATAAGTTAGATAGGTATATGTCCCCCAGTATAGATTAGATAGGTATATGCCTCAGTATAGGTTAAATAGGTATATGCCCCCCAGTATAGATTAGATGGGTATATGTCCCCAGTATAGGTTAGATAAGTATATGCCCCCCAGTATAGGTTAGATAGGTATATGCCCCCCAGTATAGATTAGATAGGTATATGTCCCCCAGTATAGATTAGATAGGTATGTCCCCCAGTATATGTTAGATAGGTACATGCCCCCCAGTATAGATTAGATAGGTATATGCCCCCCAGTATAGATTAGATAGGTATATGCCCAGTATAAATTAGATAGGTATATGCCCCCCAGTATAGGTTAGATAGGTATATGCCCCCCAGTATAGGTTAGATAGGTATATGCCCCCAGTATAGGTTAGATAGGTATATGCCCCCCAGTATAGGTTAGATAGGTAAATGCCCCCCAGTATAGGTTAGATAGGTATATGCCCCCTAGTATAGATTAGATAGGTATATGCCCCCCAGTATAGGTTAGATAGGTATATGCCCCCCAGTATAGGTTAGATATGTACATGCCCCCCAGTATAGGTTAGATAGGTACATGCCCCCCAGTATAGATTAGATAGGTATATGTCCCCCAGTATAGATTAGATAGGTATATGTCCCCCAGGATAGGTTAGATAGGTACATGCCCCCCAGTATAGATTAGATAGGTATATGCCCCCCAGTATAGATTAGATAGTAGGTATATGCCCCAGTATAGGTTAAATAGGTATATGCCCCCCAGTATAGGTTAGATAGGTATATGCCCCCCAGTATAGGTTAGATAGGTATATGCCCCCCAGTATAGGTTAGATAGGTATATGCCCCCCAGTATAGGTTAGATAGGTGGAGGAAAGTGCCCCTGTGTGGGGAGAAGATTGCCCTGGGGAGAGAAGAGAGAAAAAAATGATGGAGGCGCCAGCCGCGCCAATAAGGAATGCGGGAGCCGGCTTTATTCCTCGCTCCCTCCCTCCCTCTGAATGCCCCCACCTGCTGTGAATGTGTGTCCGGCTTCCCCATGAGTGTGTGCGCAGCGGAGCGGTAGGTCCTCTTACCGCAGATCAGGCGCATCGGCAACTGGAGTCTCCTGCTTCCTGTTTACCATGACGTCACAGGAAGCATAGAGACTAGTTGCCGGTGCTCCTGATCTGCGGTAAGAGGACCTACTGCTCTGCTGCGCATACACTCATGGTGGAGCCGGGCACACATTCACCGCAGGTGAGGGGAATTCAGAGGGAGGGAGGGAGCGAGGAATAAAGCCGGCTCCCGCATCCCTTATTGGCACCTCCATCATTTTTTTCTCTCTCCTCTCCCCAGCCGGCCGGGCCATGCGGCAGCCCCACTTCCGGTCTCGGTGCTGGGGGGTGTTCCAGACACCCGGAACACCACTTTCCGTGCGCCACTGCCTTTGCCTTCTTCTGTCACCCGCATTGTGTATTTTCTGGTGAAACGCTGCTGTATTGTGTATTTTCTGGTGAAATGCTGTCTGCATTGTGTATTTTCTGGTGAAACGCTGCTGCATTGTGTATTTTCTGGTGAAACGCTGCCAGCATTGTGTATTTTCTGGTGAAATGCTGCCACAATAAGTGTAATTTCTGGTCAAACACTGCCGCATTACGGTTATTTTCTGGGGAAACGCTGCCGTATTACGGTTATTTTCTGATGAAACGCTCCCGCAATACGTGTATTTTCTGGTGAAACGCTGCCGCATCGCGATTATTTTTTGGTGAAACACTGCCACATTACGATTATTTTCATGGGGGGGGGCAGGTTTTCTTGCCTGGAGTGGCAAAATGGCTAGAGGCACCCCTGGGGGCACCTCCAGATACTTAATACTGAGGTTCCTCTAGTTTCCTAACACTAAGGGGCACCTGGAGCTACTGAATACGGAGGGCACTTCTGGCTACCTAATACTAAGGGGCACCTGTACCTACCTTTGATTTGTAGGTTCATGGAGGGCGGAGTCTAGGGTGCCAGGACGTCTGTGCCTATAGGCTCATGTGAGGTAGATCCGGGCCTGGTCATGCATGCCAATGGTTTGATGGAAAGTCTTTGGTATCAAGGAGTCCTAAACTTCAGGGACCTACTGATATAAAAGCCACTAAAGTGGAAACAAAAGAAAAAAGTTTTGTATGACTGCCAAACAAGAGGATTTTTTTTGTATACATCCAATAATAGCTGCTTTCATAATCTCTTACTCCATATTAATACCAAGCACGTGCAAATTAAGCAGGCTCTATGGCTGATTAGAAGCAGGCACCGCATAAATCTAATTAAAATGTAACCACACAGACAAGAAACTAATAAAACTGTTTATGCTAGTCTAGTGTACTTGGAAACGAGTGCCTTACATTGTGTAGTTGTGTTGCGTTTCTCTTCTGTTTAAATCAACAGCCTTTCTGTTCATATGGGGGTAGGAGTACAAGGACCACTGTGGAGTTTTGCAGATCCTTGTGATCCGTTTAACTATACATGTAAAAAAGGCACTCGGATGTAGCTAGCTGCTAGTAGAATACTGGTAAAGTTGCCTATTTTTTACTAGTTATTTTTAATAGCTAGTAATCTTTATCAGTATTTTGCTATGGTCTAACTGTAACGGAGACGTCAATCACAGAGCATAAGGAAACATCTGTTTCACAGGGGATGATTCACAATAGTTACTTATTTTTCACCTTAACTGTAAGGCGTGCTAATGCATAAGTTAAACAATTAAGGAGAGATAATTCATGAGATAAATAGATAAGGAGAGCTAAACCATGATTTATGTCAAATAAGAAGAGCTAAACCATGAGTTATGTTAGATAAGGAGAGCTAAACCATGAGTTAAGTTAGATAAGGAGAGCTAAACCATGAGTTATGTTAGATAAGGAGAGCTAAACCATGAGTTAAGTTAGATAAGGAGAGGTAAATCATGAGTTAAGTCATTTAAGGAGAGGTCAATTGTGAGTTAATAAATAAGGTAATATAATTTAACAGAAAGGCTTTGTGACTCAGACCCACAGTCCTTTATTGGAACCAACACACATCAGCGGTAACAGGCATATATCCAGGGTTGGATTTAGCAAAAAGCATTGTAGGCACGTGCCTACAGGCGCCTGATGATGTAAAGGCGGCTCACTTCCCTCCCTCTCATCTTCCCTACGCAGTCCTGATTATTATTATTTTTTTTGTATGTACAGTATGTATATATATATATATATATATATATATATATATATATATATATATATATATAGCGCTGACATCTTCTGCAGAGTATATTGTCTTGTCACTAACTGTCCCTCGAAGGAGCTCACAATCTAGTCCCTACCATAGTCATATATCTGTGTATGTATCGTGTAGTGCATGTATCGTAGTCTAGGGCCAATATTTTGGGGAAAACGATTAACTTATCTGTATGTTTTTGGAATGTGGGAGGAAACAGGAAACCCACACAGACACAGGGAGAACATACAAACTCCTTGCAGATGTCGACCTGGGTGGGATTCGAACCAGGGACCCAGCGCTGCAAGGCGAGAGTGCTAACCTCTATGCCACCATGCTGCCCGAGTCCTGATGAGGGTGTAAATTAGAGGTTACTCACCCAGCTCTTGGCATTCCACTGACGAGACCTCCATCCAATCAGGGGCACCTCTAACCTACTTAACACTGAGGTTCCTCTAGCTACCTAATACTTGGGGGAACCACTAGCTACTTAATATTGAGGGTACTTCTGGCTACCTAATACTAAGTGGCCCCTGTAGCTAGCTATGACAGAAGAAGTGAGAGCTGGGGCAGCTGCCACACTTGCGGTACAGTTTGGTGGGGATTTGTAGGATCATGGAGTCTAAGGTGTCAGGACATCTGTGCCTATAGGCTCCTGTGAGGTAAATCTCGGCCTGCATATATCCTCAAAGTGCGCATCAGCAAGGCTGAGTCCATAGAAGTAACAAGTCCAAACTGCATTAGAGTCCTGGTGAATCCCAAGTCCCAATGAGGACTCTGCCTAATGGTGCGTACACACCTGTGATATGCTACCAGAGATCCTATGCCTCTGAGTCTTCAATTAGACTGTGACCACGTTCTGATATTTTTGATTTTGAACTTTTCAATTGCATTTGTTTACAGCAGTGTTAAGGAACATGCACCTCATGTATACAGTTTGTAGTTTTATGCAATCAGTAGTTGACAGGTGATATTTTGCCTCATACTTACCTCTTTAATTAAAATAATTGTATAGTGTATGGCTAACTTTAGGCATCGTGAATTAGATGTTCATGAAGGAAAGTTGGTTGGAAGTAACTGAACAGCAAGAGAGAGGAGTGATAAAACTGCCAGCAAAAAATGCGTGCATATAATAAGGGCCCCAGCTAAAAAGGGCGACAGATATAAATTATATTAAAGTTTAGTAAAATGGGCTCATTTATAAAAGTTAAATATTGTTTATAATGCTGATAATGTACTATTCCCCGCTTTAACCTCTATTTTTATTTTTTCTAAAGTAAGCACCAGTAAAAGTAATAAAATATTGTTTAATATACCGATATTGTACAATTTCATTCATATAGTAAAATATCTTTAATCCTTACTGATAGTTTATTATAACCTAAACTCTCCCTACTCTCACTCAAACCCTCCCCTGGTGGTGCCTAACCCTAAGAACCCCTGGTGGTGCCTAACCCTAAGACCCCCCCTGATGGCACCTAACCTTAATCCCCGCTCCCCCGGAGGGCACCTAACCTTAATATCCCATTTTGTTTGTGTAAAATAAATTTGTATATGATTATTTATGTTTTTATTTTAAAAAAATTAGAATTGAGGAGTCAAACATAAAATTTACTTTTTAATATATAAGTTTAGAGAGGAACGCCAGTGAAAATAACATATTAAAAAAAGGGCCTATTTTTTTAAAAAAATGTATGTATAAATGATTTAGTCAGTGTTTGCCCATTGTAAAATCTTTCCTCTCCCTGATTTACATTCTGACATTTATCATATGGTGACATTTTACTGGAAGTAACTGAGGCTTGCTTTTTTGGCATTTGGAAACAGCTGCTATTTCCCACAATGCAACAAGTCTCCCACCGTGTGATCAGTGGTGTAACTAAGAAGCTCCCTAGTGCAAGTTTAACATTGGGGCATGCTGTAGATAACAAGTGATACAACACACCAAAAGCGATCAGAGATGCAAGAAGAGGATGGGAAACTGTGTGTTAATAATCACTACTATTCAAAACAATTATAGAAGTGAATATTAAAGTGGACCTGAACTCTTGCACAGGACAGAAGGAAAGCATAGAGAAATGCACCCTGTATGTATTTAGAGAGTTTAGCCTGCTTAATTCCCCCTCATCTGTGACTAATCACAAGTTGTAATTTGATCCTCCCCGGTGTCACATGAGTGCCTATGGCAGAAAAGCAGATAAGCCCATTTGAAAGCACAGGCCGTAAACAATATGTCTGCTTCCATGACTCAGGAAGTAGAAACTGTGAAAAAAGTATTTTAGGACTTGTATCAGCTGTAACAAATACATGTTTTTTGTTTAAAGGTTATTATGCTGTTGTGTATCTTTTAGAGCAGAGAGGAGTTCTGAATTCAGGTCCACTTTAATAGCACAGGACCAATAAAGACCTAATACTGTGTTTGAGGGGTGGGCCCCTCGGGGCCCCTCTAGCCCAAGAGCCCTGATGCAGTTGCTACCTCTGCACCCCCTATTGCTACGCCACTGAGTGTGAGGTCAGCACCATGGTCCTGATATCACACTGTGGGAGGGGTTTCAATACAATACCAGCCATACAGAGCTTCCTGATGATCTGTTTGTGAAAAGCAATAGATTTCTCATGTAAAAGGGGGTATCCGCTACTGAGTGGGATGAAGTTCAATCCTTGGTCATAGTTTCTCTTGAAATAAATTTGTTGAAAAACGATAATTGAAAATAGCAGAAGCTGCTCATTGTGGTGAAAAAAATTGAAATGTAAACAATGTTTTTCATAGAAAGCATAGGGAACAGTTTTAGAAACAATTATACAGTTTAGAAACAATTATTTATAGTTAAATTATGAGTTACTGTAATCGATATATTTGGTATGGACACAAAAGTTAAAGATAACCAGTGATATATATTTGTTTTATATTTTCACAAACGATTTTACAAACAAAATACTGTAATTGTTTCAAATTAATGTTGCGCCCTTTAAATCAGTGTTGCTCGGATACAATCCGTGATCACGGCTTAAGGTGGCCATACACTGGTCGATTTGCCATCACATCGACCAATAGATAGATCCTTCTCTGATGGAATTTGCTCAGAAAGGGATCGTATGGCTGCATTTACTGCAAACAGATTGTGAATCGATTTCAGCATGAAACCAATCACAATCTGTGGAGCTGCCGCTGCCCCCCCCCCCCACACCCCAATACATTACCTGATCCAGCCGGCCAGTGTGAGTCCCCTGGTCTCCGCTGTCTTCTTCTCCGCGCTCGGCTCCAGCTACTCTGAACCTCCTGCTGGGGGAAGTTTAAACAGTAGAGGGCGCTCTACTGTTTAAAGTTCCTGCCGGGACAGGAAGTGAAGCCAGCCGGAACCCGGAGCCCAGCGGAAAAGAAGACAGCGGAGACCAGGGGACTCGCGCTGGCGGAACAGGTAATGTATTGCTGCTAGCGTGGGTCGTCGGGCATTCGAACGCAGCTATCGTTGCACTCCCGACCCGCCGGCGATCGAGCAAAATCTTCCGCACGGACGGCTCGACGGGAATCGACGGGAACGATTGATTTCGGACAGAAATGGATCATTCTGTCAGCGTAGGTCTTTTTGAAAAAAAAAAGTAAGTTGTAGCCACTGATCACCTTTCTAATCCATGCAATTTTGGTGATTTTAGCATGTATGGGGGCTTTGCTATTAACGTTAAAGTCAAATCCGTGATCACTACATGTAATCATGGCTAGTCAAAGTCGAGTCGAATCCGGAGCTCCGATTTAAATCCGGATCACGATCATGGCCTATCCGGATTTTGATTCTGCCGTGGCCGGATTTACTCAAATTCGTGATTTAGGGTATCCGAGCATCCCTACTTTTTATACAGTTATCGCCAAACGAAAACAGTTTAACGTTAATGTCTATGGGGCGCCCTTTTTAATTGTCGCCTTTACATGATACCACAAAAAATATCATCACGAATCTAAAAATTTCAGCCACAAAGACAAATTCTCATGCAAGTAACAAAACGAGCAGCAGTGAAATCAGCTATTACCTGCGGCTGCATGCCTGTAATTGCACTGAAATGTCCTATCAAGCAGTTATACCATTGTTTTTAGCTATAATTGGCTTTGCAAGCGTGTAGCTATTGCGCTTGTAATAACGCTGCAGGAGAGAATTTTCACTTGTACAGTAACAGCCGTAGATTGTTTGAGAGCCATATCTCTGTAATGGATAATGAAAAGTCTCCTTGCTCAGAAAAATCAGTCTTTTCCCTCCTGTACAGCCTGCAGATACTCCTGTCGTCTTGTCAGCTATATATATAGCTCCCCTTTGCTAGATGACATGTACTGTCTTACATGCTGAAATAACAAGTCACAATCTCAGATCTCAATGTATGAAAGTGCTAGGCTGAACAATGGCAATCAAGAATGTGTGGCGTTCAATGGAAGAGAACCACAATCAGGCCAGCCTTCCATGTGAGCAGGCAGGGATAATCCACTAATATCATTATATCCTGCAATTGTAGGCCACACATTTATTTTAAAGAGTAGCTGTAACCAAGGACTGAACTTAACCCCAATCAGTAGCTGATACCCCTTTTCCCGTTAGAAATATTTACCTTTTTGCAAAAAAAAAAAAAAAATCATAAGGAGGGGGAGGGGTGTCTGTATGGCTGATATTGAGGTTAAACCCCTCCCACAGTGTGATGTCAGGACCTAGGTCCTGACAGTTTCCTGTCTGTGTCTGTGCCTGTCTGTGAGACTTGTTGCGTTGGGGAAAATGACAGCTGTTTCCAATTGCCAAGCAACCAGCATCTTCCTCTGTGCATGTATATATCTATAAAAAAATATCTTTTAGCCTATCACATTATTAGGGGGTGAGATTATAAATAATGGCAGTTGGTGCTGCCTGTTTGTCAGCTGTCCATTTTCAAACCGCATACATTTGCATAAACATTTGCATCAACTCGGAAGAATTTGCATATCTTTGATCAACCCTATCCTGTAATCAGCAGCTCTATGCTTGTATACAGCCAGCTGCCGGTAACCGATTCCCAATGCATGTCACATGATCAGAGGCCGGTTACCAGGAGCCAGCTGTACTCAAGCATAGAACTTGTGGTTGTACAGGAATAGGAGACCTGGCGCAGCGCTGGAGCAGGTACACTGCTCTGCTGTGCTTACTCTGCAAGGTAGGAGTGATCCCTCCTGCAGGTAGGGGGGTCATGGGGACTATTGTTACGCCACTGAGCATGGAAGGAGGAAACTTGGGCGCTTGAAGTTTGGGCACCGCCAAAGGGGCCCATTGACTGGCGGGGACCCCGGCAGGGAGGGCGGGGTGTCGGTTAAGGTTAGCCACAGGGGTGGGTGGTTAAGGTTAGGCGTGGGAGGTGGGTGGTTATGGTTAGGCCTCGGGAAGGAGGAGTGTTAAGCTTAGGCAGCGGTAGTGGGAGGGATCAGTGTGAGGGTAGGCTTAGGTTTGGCTGTAGTGAGTAAAATATGCACTTTAATAGTACTGTAGAATATTGGAAAATTTTATGATATTCTACTATTGGCTTTTATGGATGCACAAATTTCCAGGTGCCCTTAATTTACTTAAGAATCTTGTCTTGAAAACATGTGATAAGCTTTCACAGTGAGAGTGTTGTCTTATCACTTCAGTCCTTAAAGCGGACCCAAACCAAACATTTTTTTTAATTAAAAATAATTAGTTGCACCACTCTGACACATTTAAAGATAAATAAACACTGCTTCAAACCTATGAGCATTTCAGTGCATGCTTTTCACTCTTCTCTTTTCATAACTAGGGTTATACTGGGGGCAGCCATTAGCAATTCCTCCATTGCCAGACACCATCTACTACACCAGTTTGCCAGATTTTTCCCGGCAATTTGAAAGAAAGGGGAGGGGTTCCTCCAATAAATGTAAAATATTGTATATTTGTCATCATGCAGCTGAAAAAAGGCTGCTATTTATTATTATAACTTAGAAAATAGATTTTATTTCTGAAATCTTGTATTTTTAATTTGGGTCCACTTTAAGTTATCACCTCTGTAGTTATTCTCACATGCAGTAGATAGGGAAGGGAGGAGCACATGCAGCCAGGATGTACCACAACCTCCTGCTGCCAGGACGATTACAGCTACTCTGTGTAGGACAGCCAGGGAAGGAGAGAGAGAGAGAGAGAGAGAGAGCATGGCCTTGATTCACAAAGCCATGCTAACTCATAGCACGTCCGCACTATTCCTCACATAAAACCTTATGTGCGCTACGACAAACGTTTGCGCACGTTCACGCGGCGCAATGTGTACTTTTGTGTGCATTGTGTCACATGAACGCGCGCAAACGTTTTTATAGCGCGTGTAAGGTTTTATGCGCGGTAAAGGTCGTGTGAGGCATAGCGCGGCCATGCTATGAGTTAGCACGGCTTTGTGAATCAAGGCCCATGTGTGGTGTCTTTCAGCTCACAACATCCTCGCACACTTCACAGTTTTTGGGCCGTATGCAATTCACTTTTTCTCCTGAGTTTTCTCCTAGGTGATATTTTCACAATTTGTCATAAATTTGTCATAAAATACCTTTTAAGCCACCAGCAAGCAAGGAAACACTCAAAATAAATAGTACTTTTTCACCAACTTTTGGGTACTTTTTCAGTTGTAAAATGTTGAAAAGTTAGTTTAAAGAGACGATAAAAAATATCACCTAGGAGATCAATAGGAGATCACTGGGTGACAAAGTTAATTGCATATGGGCCCCTGTCTTTAACTTTAGAATTCTGTTGTTATTTTAAGGATTAAAACCTTTACTTTAGAAAACACTCCTTAACTTAAGGACAAAATCCTTATTTTAAGGTTTTCCTGAGTTAAATTGCTTAGTGAATACTACATGACTTATAACCACGGTGATAACAATAAACACAGCACAGAATCATTATTAAAGACAGGAGATGGTTTTAGTGCATTCTGGCCATTGTCAGAAAAGCGTATGGCAGAAACTATTACAAACAAAAAAGGGCTGCTTTTGAACTTGTGGTAACTCTTTACAGCAAACAGGTTATAAATACATGATAATGAATTCCAAACATAACAGCATAAATCACATTAGCTATATTTTCTTGGGTAAAGAGAAGATTAATAAGGATTAAATAGAACCATTTTATTGTAGACAGTGACCCTGGCTCTGAGCTCTAGCTGAATGGAATTTACAGCATTCCATACCCTAGATTCTGTTATTGCCATGTGTAGACTTAGCAACAGAGTACAGCGGGGGAATTCAGGACTGGAGCCCCATCCCCTTTACCAGCAGATTTCATAAATGTGTCAGAACACCGCAGCCACTGGATAAAATTAAACTTTGGCACACAACCCATTTATTTCAATGAGAAACAGAAGCATTTAGAAGGAGCAGTAATTGGATACTTGAAGGAGTAGGAATAAAGGGAAGAAACAGCTTGGTATGGTAAGTACACAAAGGCCCGTACACACATCTGACTCAAGTCGGCTGAGGTGGGCAATAATGACTGCCTCAGCCGATAATCAGGCGTGTATGGGGGGGTTCTTTACTGATTCTTGTAGGGACCAAGAATACCTAGGTGAGAAGTAGGGAGAGACCGGGAGCCCAATGGTGCAGTATCTTCAGGTGTAGGGAGTATAAAATTATATAGATACTGTATATACTCACAAAGGTGGGCTGCAGTTCCTGCAACCACCATATAGGCCTGCAGGGAATTAACCATCCCTGCTCGGTACTCCAGGTCCTGCTGGATACTGGATGGTCGCTCTTCTGTAGCCCTGCTCGGTACTCCAGGTCCTGCTGGATACTGGATGGTCGCTCTCCTGTAGCCCTGCTCGGTACTCCAGGTCCTGCTGGATACTGGATGGTCGCTCTCCTGTAGCCCTGCTCGGTACTCCAGGTCCTGCTGGATACTGGATGGTCGCTCTCCTGTAGCCCTGCTCGGTACTCCAGGTCCTGCTGGATACTGGATGGTCGCTCTCCTGTAGCCCTGCTTGGTACGCCAGGTCCTGCTGGATACTGGATGGTCGCTCTCCTGTAGCCCTGCTCGGTACTCCAGGTCCTGCTGGATACTGGATGGTCGCTCTCCTGTAGCCCTGCTTGATACTCCAGGTCCTGCTGGATACTGGATGGTCGCTCTCCTGTAGCCCTGCTCGGTACTCCAGGTCCTGCTGGATACTGGATGGTCGCTCTCCTGTAGCCCGGCTTGATACTCCAGGTCCTGCTGGATACTGGATGGTCGCTCTCCTGTAGCCCTGCTCAGTAATCCAGGTCCCGCTGGATACTGGATGGTCGTTCTCCTGTATCCCTGCTCGGTACTCCAGGTCCTGATGGATACTGGATGGTCGCTCTCCTGTAGCCCTGCTCGGTACTCCAGGTCCTGCTGGATACTGGATGGTCGCTCTCCTGTAGCCCTGCTCTGTACTCCAGGTCCTGCTGGATACTGGATGGTCGCTCTCCCGTAGCCCTGCTCAGTACTCCAGGACCTGCTAGATACTGGATGGTCGCTCTCCTGTAGCCCTGCTCGGTACTCCAGGTCCTGATGGATACTGGATGGTCGCTCTCCTGTAGCCCTGCTCAGTACTCCAGGTCCTGCTGGATACTGGATGGTCACTCTCCTGTAGCCCTTCTCGGTACTCCAGGTCCTGCTGGATACTGGATGTAGCCCTTCTCGGTACTCCAGGTCCTGCTGGATACTGAATGGTCGCTCTCCTGTATCCCTGCTCGGTACTCCAGGTCCTGCTGGATACTGGATGGTCGCTTTCCTGTAGCCCTGCTCGGTACTCCAGGTCCTGCTGGATACTGGATGGTCGCTTTCCTGTAGCCCTGCTCGGTACTCCAGGTCCTGCTGGATACTGGATGGTCGCTCTCCTGTAGCCCTGCTCAGTACTCCAGGTCCTGCTGGATACTGGATGGTCGCTCTCCTGTAGCCCTGCTCGGTACTCCAGGTCCTGCTGGATACTGGATGGTTGCTCTCCTGTAGCCCTGCTCAGTGCTCCAGGTCCTGCTGGATACTGGATGGTCGCTCTCCCATAGCCCTGCTCGGTACTCCAGGTCCTGCTGGATACTGGATGGTCGCTCTCCTGTAGCCCTGCTCGGTACTCCAGGTCCTGCTGGATGCTGGATGGTCGCTCTCCTGTAGCCCTGCTCGGTACTCCAGGTCCTGCTGGATACTGGATGGTCGCTCTCCTGTAGCCCTGCTCTGTACTCCAGGTCCTGCTGGATACTGGATGGTCGCTCTCCTGTAGCCCTGCTCGGTACTCCAGGTCCTGCTGGATACTGGATGGTCGTTCTCCTGTAGCCCTGCTCGGTACTCCAGGTCCTGCTGGATACTGGATGGTCGCTCTCCTGTAGCCCTGCTCGGTACTCCAGGTCCTGCTGGATACTGGATGGTCGCTTTCCTGTAGTACATTAGACTTTCCAGAAAAACTGCAAAGCTATTACCTCCAAAGGAGATCTGACTGGCGCCCAGCGTGTGTTCTATTTTAGTGTTTTAAAATATAAATTATAAAAAAGAGAGGTATTTGCTTACTGCTCCTGAAGATATAGACTCCAATTCAACTGGGGAAAAAGTTGTTTCTCGAGTCACGGCCCGCTTCCTCAGGTCAATACAAAATGCCTTGATAGCATATGGGATAGAGTGTAGGGTCCTCTAATTTGTTAATCAGGCATGTGTGCAGCAGTCGGCAAACCCCCAGCCAGCAAGGGATCTGCTGGGGGATCTACTCACCCCCCCCCCCCCCCCGTGACGCCGATCCCATTGTTCAGGCCGCTCTCCGCCCACTGCGTGATGTCACGCATGTGCCCCTCGTTATCCCTCCATCGCCCCCTGTGCATCGTCAGCTACACCACTGATGCGTGTGTGCAGCCCAGCGATGTTGCCCAAGGGAATCAGGTCCTGACCCAGAGAAACGGGGTACTGACACCATTGCAACAGAACATGTAAGCATCTGTACAGCCTCGGCCCATTGATGTCGCCCGAGGGATTGGGTCCCGATTCTGGATGGGCGACACCAATTTAGCATGTAGCCTTTGCTGTGGATATAGGCATTTCAGTGTACTTGTTGTCCCTGATAGTAAGGTGGCTTTTTGATCTCTTTCAGCCCCTTATACACTCCGATGAGTTCTGATTCACCCTGAGCTTGCTGGGTAATGTGTAACTCTGAGTGTTTTAAAGAGAGTCTGAAGCCTTTTAACCATTTAACGACCAGCTAACGCTGACAGACGGCGGCTGGTCGTTTGTGGTTTTACATGGAAACGGCCGCTTGAGCGGCCGTTCCATGTCAGTTCACGGAGGGTGTCTCCGAGAAAAGCCTGCAAGCCTCCAATCGCAGCTCGCAGGCTATTTGTAAACACGCGGGGGAGAAACACACGCAGGCGATCCCCGGCCAATCAGCACCATTAAGGAGATTGGCGATCCCCGGCCTCTGATTGGCCGGGGATCGCCGCTGTGTGATAGGCTGAAGCCTATCAGAGGCGGCGCCGGACGCATCGCCGTCCTGTGCCACCCATGGAGCAAAGGGGAGGGAAGGAGAGGGAGGGAGGAATCGCGCTGCAGAGGGGGGCTTTGAGGAGCCCCCCCCCGCTCGGCCACACGGAGCGGCGGCGATCAGACCCCCCCAGCAGGTCATCCTCCTACTGGGGTAAAAAGGGGGGAAGTCTGGTCACCCTGCGTGGTTCCTGATCTGTGCTGTGGGCTGGAGAGCCCATGCAGCACAGAATCACAAAAAATAGCCCGGTCCTTCAGTGGTTAAAAATCAAACATATATGTAAAGCAGTATGTAAAGCAGTATCAGCCTAGCTAAAACGCCACATTCCCACAGCAGAACGAGGTAATTAAACCCCCCAAATACCAGGGCAAAATTCCACAACTTTCCGGGTCGTGGATTTTGCTGCCCGGGGAGGCAGAGCTTAGTGGTGTAGCTCTGCCTCAGTCGCGTCAATCTCCGCGCGGATCTCCGCTTCTCCCCGCCCCTCTCAAGTGAAAGTATACTGAGAGGGGCGGGGAGAGGCAGCGACCAGGGGGGATTGACGCGAGTAGAGGCAGAGCTACAGCACAAAAGCTCTGACTCTACACAGAAGCGCTCCCCAAATTTTGCCCAGGGGATTTGGGGGGTTTAATTACCTCGTACTGCCGCAGTAATGCAGCATTTTACCGAGGCTGATACTGCTTTACATAAATGTCTAATAAAAAGAGGATATTTAAAAGGCTTCAGACTCTCTTTAAGTCCCACCCTCTAGAGCCATATTAATCCATGTCATGCACTGATGAGGATCAACCAATCCAAAACAGGCAGTATACATGTTGGATTAGTTTGGCTCTGTAATATTAACAAGCTGACACATCATTGCATTCCAGCTGTTCTGGAGGTGTGTCTAGTTATCAGGGACAACAAAGGGAGGATTTGCATATTCAGCAGTGATGCATTGTGGGACACCTCAGATCCTCACTTCAATCTGAGTAATGGCAAATACCTTCTGTTTTAAGAAGCCAAAACTATGCTGTGCTCTTATGAGACCCAGTAAATCAGTCGTACAGTCCTAATGCCTTGTAGTAATCAGTGCCATGTGACCACTTTGCTTTATGTTTTTGCATGGCATACACAGCTTGTAACTGTTGGCATTTTCCCCGAGTATGTGTTTATCGATCTGTCTACAGCATATATTTTAAAACAGCAGGCCTTAATGTTTGTATTGGATTAAAGCCACCGCCCATTCAGGAAATAGCAGTCGATGGACAGATTACTGTTTTGGTGAAATGAGAACGGCTAGAGAACTGTGCTCTCTATGTGTACTTGTTCGCGAGTTTGAAAAATGGAGGCTGCCTATGAAAGCAAAACAAAGTTAGAGCAATAGCATTCCGGCCTTATACCCAGATTAATGATTTTGGAAGGGTCCCAAAGTTTGCCGTTACAGAATATCACTGTAACAGTTATATGTGTCGCAGATAATGTTACAGCATTCATTTTACATTACTTTGCTGCTGGCTAAAAGAAAGGTTAGTCTACAAGCAGAGATGAGCAGTGAGTACAAATATATACATATAGGTTATTGTTTTTAAGTTACTGTTCAGGCCACTTTCACACATACGACCTTGCATTGTGTCGTGGTAGGCTCCAACGCCGCTCCCCCAATGCAGTGGCCATTAATCTCAGTGAGATTGGCCACATTAGCCACTATGCGACGCAATGCGGCAGAAGTGCTTGTGATGACACAGAGGCAACGCCGACAATGCGGAGCGTTGCTGGTGGTACCGGGTGGCAAGCATTTCCATTCGATTGTTGCTGTGGCAGTGCAGCGCACATGCGTCAATCATCCAGCCGGATACACACACAGATTGGGGGTGGAGCTTTTGGCACACTGTACTGCGGTGCTCTCCTGCCGCAGGACTATCGAACCACTCTATGGGGTTGATTCACTATAACAAATAGTGTGCCTTATCAGAGTTAGCATGTCTTATCAGCGTTGACGTGCCTTATCAGCGTTGACGTGCCTTATCAGCGTAGCATAGCGAGCGCTATGAACTTTTGCCAGCTAATTGGCAATGACGAGAGCTCCACTCGTCCTGCCCTGAGCCATTGTGGGTCCAATCACTTTAAAGGACATTATCCCCGCACTTTGATTGGCCCAATAGGCTGCTTGTCAAGTGACTCAGGGGCTCAGGGCAGGATGCGTGGAGCTCTAGTCATTGCCAATTAACAGGCATACGTTTGTAGCGCTCGCTATGCTACTCTGATAAGGCATGTTAACTCTGATAAGGCATGTTAATTCTGATAAGGCATGTTAACTCTGATAAAGCACACTACTTGTTATAGTGAATCAACCCCATATGTGAAACTAGCCTCAAGCGTTCCTGAAATGACATGCAACAAATTATAAACATATGTACATATAGTGCTAGCCCTACTGAGAAATTATCTGAAGTCCCTTTATGTTTTCCTGTAAAGCAGTAGTTAAAAAGACCTGAGTTGTTATCTATGCAAAAGAGCTTGTTGACAGCCTGTCAAATTCAGTGTGGTTTCCTGAAAAGTTAAATAGAAGCTAAACAGCTGAGAAACAGTGACATAAGGATTCTAATGAGGTTTTACTGCAGGATAGTTCAAGGGGGCATTACATCTGTACCTATTTAGCAAAACAAAGTAGAGCGTGGATTCTAAACAGCACCAGTGACAGTCTCATGCAATCTTAAAAATGAACCCATTCACCTGAAAATAAAAATATATGACTCATTTCAATGTTGCTAATATTTTATTTATCATACACATATAGTTAAGCAATTTGCACGGTTTTTAATTGGCCAAGCTGCACTCCTACAAGATATCCTAAAAATACACTGCCTGTAGATATGATTATTATATACTGCCCCACTGTAACGATCGGTGTCAGCACGCAGAGAGAATCTGATTATTAGTGATCTGCAGTATCACCAAGAACACAGATATATACCTGATTATTGATGATCTGCAGAATCACCGATAATACAGATATATTGCTAACCTCTGGACACCTGGATAATGTGAGTGTTTGGTGTAACGGTAGTACTTTGAGTATAGCACAGGAAATTAGAGACAGTATGGGCAATACTGCTCTAGAGATAAGGAAACCTTCCAGTAGCCTGAGACTCCCCAAGGGGCGGAGTCAGGCTGGAAGAATGAAGGTTCAGAGAGTGAGTGACAATAAAGACCAATGTCACTGAGTGATCTGGAGACTATCTCTTAATAGTAGAGATAGCTCTCGTGGTCGGGCGAGCCAGGTCGGCAACACAGATAAGAGACATAGACAGAAGGCTGATTCAGTATCCAAGGCAAGCAGGGTTTGGCAACAGAGTATCAGATGTGCGAGGTACCGAATCAGAGATCAGAGGAGTAGTCAGGAAAGCAATAAGTCATAACAGATATCAAACAATGCCTAGTCTGGGTGTGAGGTCCTTGGTCTCTATACCCTGGAACTAGTCTGATGTGTAACAAAATGGTAGCACAAGTTCCCTAGTCTGGGTGTGAGGTCCGTGGTCTCTACACCCTGGAACTAGTCTGATGTATAACAGAATGGTAACACAAGTTCCCTAGTCTGGGTGTGAGATCCGTGGTCTCTACACCCTGGAACTGGTCTAAGCATAAACAGAATACAATACAAGTAATCTGGCTCAGTGTGAATTCCCAGGTCCACCTGGTTCAAACACACTGCAGGATCTGACTAAGGTCTGAGTGCTTCCAGGTAGTGTTCGCAACGGCAGACAACTTGTGACTGGCCAGCAGCAACTATATATAGTGTAGCGCTCTCTGGCGCCACCTCTAAGTGATGGACCAATAGAAACTTGCTCTGGCGTCAGCTGACCAGCCTGGTCAGCTGGTCCCCTCTTGGCCGTCATAAAAGTTCTGCCTCTCAACGCGCGCGCGCGTATTCCTAAACCTGTGTGAACTAACAGACTCAGCCACACCAGACGCACGCTGCTGCTTGCAAACCGCCGCGCTGGACGCGGAACCAGCCGCCTCGCTGTCAGTACAGTACATGCGGAGGCTTTTCCGCGTTCTGCCAGGTTAACAGACGCACGCCTCCGCGTGCAAACCGACGCGTAGGACGCGGAATCAGCCGCCTTGCTGTCAGAACGCGCGGCGGCTTTTCCGTGTTTTCTCACACCCACCTCTTATTTTATTCCCATACAGGGGCATAGCAATATGGAATGCAGAGGTTGCAAGTTGCAACCACATTGGGGCCCTTGGGCCAGGGGGGCCCTGGAGGGCCCTCCCTCAACTGCAGTATTAGCTCTCTATTCTCCTGTGCTCAGAATAATCACTTCTATAGATACTTTGAATAGTGGTAATCATTAACAAACTGTTCCCCATTCCCTTCTTGCACCTCTGACACTGCAGTTGCCATTGGCAAGTTTTGGCACGCCATATCAATTGTTATGTATAGAGTGCTTGGGGGGCCCCATTGTAAAACTTGCATCGGGGCCCACAGCTCCTTAGCTACGCCACTGATTCCCATAGCTCCCAAGTCCCTGTTCCTCTGTTCCTCTTTCTTCCTAATTTGTCCCTCTTTCAGGACTGATGTACAGATTTATGTAAATATACGTATTTTATCTACTGAAAAATGTGTTTAATTGACTCTAAACTGAATTCCCATCCTTTAAATTGATATATTTCTTATTTTCAAATATTAATATGAAGGATAATGAACAAGGATAGAAAGGCCAGCGGGTTTTGGATTATAAATAAACTTATTTTTCCTATGAAATCTTTAGTATGTAGGACTAGGGGTGTGGCAGGGGTGTGATTAGGGTGTGGCAGGGGTGTGGCTTAATTGTCCCTCTTACTTATCTCAAAAAGTTAAGATGTATGTACTCCTTTAGATTGTAAGCTCACAAGGGCAGGGCTCGCTCACCTTTTTGTTTCTTGGAATTCATTCTACATTTTATTCATCATGTTACTTTAGACACTGTCATTACCAATTCTGTATTTTGAACCAATTCTGTATTTTGTATATTGGTGTATACCATTGTATTATTTTGTACCCCATGTTTGTTTCTTACTTTGTACAGCACCACGGAATATGTTGGGGCTTTATAAATCAATCATAATAGTAATAAGCAGAGCATAGTCGTCCTTTGACCTGAGCGGTCGCTCAGGGCGTCAGCTTCCAAGGGGGCACCTATAGCTGGCTACCTACACTGAGGGCACCTACACCTGACTTACTATACTGGGGGCTCCTATAGCTGGCTACCTTTACTGAGGGCACCAACACCTGGCTACCTATACTGGAGGAGCCTATGCCTGGGTACCTTTACTGAGGGCACCAACACCTGGCTACCTATACCGGAGGAACCTACACCTGGCTACCTATACTGGAGGAACCTATGCCTGGGTACCTATACTGGAGGAGCCTATGCCTGGGTACCTATACTGAGGGCATCAACACCTGGCTACCTATACCGGAGGAACCTATGCCTGGGTACCTTTACTGAGGGCACCAACACCTGGCTACCTATACTGGAGGAGCCTATGCCTGGGTACCTTTACTGAGGGCACCAACACCTGGCTACCTATACCGGAGGAACCTATGCCTGGGTACCTATACTGAGGGCATCAACACCTGGCTACCTATACCGGAGGAACCTATGCCTGGGTACCTTTACTGAGGGCACCAACACCTGGCTACCTATACTGGAGGAGCCTATGCCTGGGTACCTATACTGAGGGCACCAACACCTGGCTACCTATACTGGAGGAGCCTATGCCTGGGTACCTATACTGAGGGCATCAACACCTGGCTACCTATACTGGAGGAGCCTATGCCTGGGTACCTTTACTGAGGGCACCAACACCTGGCTACCTATACCGGAGGAACCTATGCCTGGGTACCTTTACTGAGGGCACCAACACCTGGCTACCTATACTGGAGGAGCCTATGCCTGGGTACCTATACTGAGGGCATCAACACCTGGCTACCTATACTGGAGGAACCTATGCCTGGGTACCTATACTGAGGGCATCAACACCTGGCTACCTATACCGGAGGAACCTATGCCTGGGTACCTTTACTGAGGGCACCAACACCTGGCTACCTATACTGGAGGAGCCTATGCCTGGGTACCTATACTGAGGGCATCAACACCTGGCTACCTATACTGGAGGAGCCTACGTCTTGCTACCTATGGGAGGAGACCTTCAACTGACTTCCTATACTGGGGGCACCTATGCTTGGCTTTGTATATTGAGGGCACCTACACAGGAGATCCTACACTGGGGGACCTATACCTGGCTACCTACCTATACTGAGTCTGATGGAGTTTTTTTGGGGGTGGGGGGTGCACTGTGGCTATAAATAACGCATGGTGCTGTGCTATCAATCCAAATAGAGGGGGGGCCCTAACTGTCCCACTGATTGTTTTTATTGATATTCCTGAAAGGTTCTAGCCTTCATTTTTAGGGTATATTGAGGATAATGCACTCTTTCCATCCATTTGTGGTTATTAATAGTAATTTTTCTATGTGAAGTGTCACGGAGATCTGAGCATTTGTGGTGATGTGTCATGATGTCAAAAAGGTTGGGAACTACTGTCCTAGGAGATAACTCAGGAGAAAAGGTGAATTGTGTGTGCATGCGTGTGCACGTGTGAAGAGGATGAAGGGGGGCACAAAAATCAGGTTTCGCTCAGGGCGCTGTGAAACCTAAGGCCGGCCCTGAAGCAGAGCTCTTTGGTAAGATTTTATCTTCTATCGTAGACACGCCTGGACAGACAAGACCAGCTGCTAGCTGATGTCACACACACTATACAGCCCTTCTGGGAATATGGGATCTACATCATACTCTATACCATGTCTTCTCTCACATCAAGACACCTTCTGATCACAGATGGGTTTACAGTGTAACACTAGAGGCAAGAGGCATAGACACTTTTTTCTTCTGTACAGGGAACATTTAAGGGCATGTGAAAACTTGCCATGGCTGCCAAAGGCTTCTGAGAATCTGCTGGTCACTTTGCAATAAAACAGTGTCAGTAACCTGTGTGATTTATGAAGCCATTGGACATCCAACAGCTGCAGCTGATCAATCCTCTCCAGCCTGTGACCCAGCTGTACATGCCTGCAGAATGCTCCGGGGACAGCAAGAAGCAGCTCCACACAGAAAATGGCACGGGACAACTTGTACACAAGCGTTAGCCTTGTGGAACATTAAATTGTTATACCATTTTTTCCTTTACATAAAACAATGGAAAGAAGGCCCAGAAGACTTAAACTGTGCATGTAAAAAGTCTTTCTTTTTTAGGATTTGTTGAAACCAGCTGACTAGAGTAAGACACAAGGAGGACAATGGCACAGTGAGCGAGATAAATGTGCGTCCCAGGCATTTCCAGCTATGGAAAATAATAGATTCCTTATTTGCTTTGGTGACTTCTGTTATATGAGCAATTCATCTTATTTCATTTCATAAAAAAAAATACATGAACCATAATAAAACACTAGTAGCCATTAATCCCTTCTGTACCAGCAGCCTGTGGCCCCTTAAAGTGTACCTGAGATGGGGCAGGAGAGAAAATGTATACATACCTGGGGCTACCTCCAGCCCCCTCCGGCCTTATGGCCTTATCTCCCTGGACGTCCTCCGCTGCCTCTCTGGTCTTTTGCAATCGGCCCCAGAGACTGCTAGTTTGAGAAAATGGTGCTTACCAATGTCAGGCCGCACAGACCCTCCACTACCGCCGATCATGCTGTTTACTCATCGCTACAGGCCCCTCGCTTTGCTGTCGCTATTACAGCAGAGCTCCCTGAGCCAATGGCATTGGCTCACAGTGATCACGGGGTCAGGAGCCAATAAAATCGGCTCTTCACTGGCTCATGAAACTCTGCCGTCATACTGATGGCAGAGTGAGGGGGCTGCAGTGGCGAGAGAGCGGCGCGATCAGAGGTAGCGTGTAGTGGGGAATCTGAAGATGATTGAAATCAATGCCCTGGCAGAGATAAGTGGTGCCAAACAAGGCGTAGATTTCAATCAGTGTGGTCAGGAAGTGTTTAATAATAGGGTTCAAAGGATTATTGTGAAATTCCTCCTCCCTTTAAAGAGCCTCTGTAACATTAAAAAGATCCCCTGGGGGGTACTCACCTCGGATGGGGGAAGCCTCCGGATCCTAATGAGGCTTCCCACGCCGTCCTCTGTCCCACCGGGGTCTCGCCGCAGCCCTCCGAACAGCTGGCGACTGTGCCGACTGTCAGTTCAATATTTACCTTTGCTGGCTCCAGCGGGGGCGCTGTAGCGGCTTTCGGCACGGAAATAGACGGAAATACCCGATCTCCGTCGGGTCCGCTCTACTGCGCAGGCGCCGGAAACTTGCGCCTGCGCAGTAGAGCAGACCCGACGGCGATCGGGTATTTCCGTGTAGTTCGGAGCCGACAGCCGTCAGAGCGCCTGCGCAGGAGCCAGGAAGGTAAATATTACGTCACCGCTGCACGGAGGGCTGCAGCGAGACCCCTGATGGATGGAGGACGGCGTGGGAAGCCTCATTAGGATCCGGAGGCTTCCCCCACCCGAGGTGAGTACCCCCCAGGGGATCTTTTCATGTTACAGTTCCTCTTTAAAAAAAATGCGATGACATGTTTCAGTGATACACCAGTAATTTTTGTAAATAAAATGTGGAAGGGGCACAGTATTTACCACCAGCGGGGGCAGGACAGGATGCAATTCCAGTAATGAAAACAAATTCTTGTGCAAGTAAAATTTTGTCCTGCAATGCATACAGTTTACCAGCTGATTCTCGAAACGTCGCACAGACTTGCCCTTTTATGTCTTTTTGATGCTTTAAACAAATAAAGAGCTTATAATACGTTTGAAGACGGTGCTGGGTCTCTTCTCTTGGTGCGTTCCAATATAATCATACATGTTTCTGCTGTAATGAATCTTATCTTGGTCAGCCTGGCTCTGTCTCAGTACATTGCTGAGGAGAGGGAAGCTTGTAATCTCCCCTCCCACATTCCTGCTCTTCACTGAATGGCTGAGGGCAGTTCAGTGTGACACAAGGGCGTTTGTAGGATCCTAAAAGATCCGGGGCACTTTTGGGCACACAAGCTAAAAAAATGGGTGGGGCCATGCACCAGAATGTGGGTGTGGTCATGGGTGGAGCCAAATTTACATGAACTTAACAGCGGTCTAACTCCCAGCATGCCCCCATATAAGAACCACAGCTCCCTGCATGCCATTGTAAAGGCACCACGGCACCTAGCATGGCACCACAGCACCCAGCATACCCCCCATTGATGCACCACAGCTCCTGGCAAGCTTGCCATTGAGACACCACAGCTCCCACCATGCCCCCATAGAGTATCCAAAGTTTTGACTCTGCTTGGGGGACATACGGGGCACCCCAGAATAAATCAGTGGCACGTGCCACTGATCTTTGGGGCTAGCAACGCCCCTGGTGTGACATGAGGTTGAGAAAGGAAATACACCTGACCCCTCTGCAGAAGCTGCTGAAATATGATCTATGCTGTGCTCACATATGTTTACAAAGCAAGCTAGTTATGACACAGCAGTTTCTAAGAGAAAAAAAGAGTAAGGGAGGAAATTACATCAACAGAGGCAGAGGCAGTAAAGATGGAAAATGTCTGGAACAGGTTTTATATTATTTACTATATAACATTCACGGAAATCAAAACGTGGACAGTACAATAAATATGTTATGTAATTAGAACATGTATTTATACACATATATATATATATATATATGTTTATTTTCCCTGGGATAGTATGGCTATCCCTGCTGCTTCAACGCATTTGTAGGATGCTCCTCTTAGGTAGGCTGTTGTATGCTTCCTGTTGCTTGTCTTGATTTTTTTTTCAGCACTATAAATCAATAAATAAATAAATTCCATTCCTCAACATTGCCAAGTCTCCTTTGTTATAAAGTAATTTCACAACGGGCAAAATATGTTCAGTGACAGGTCTGGAATACAGTTTAGCACATGAACACTTCAAAGCACACCTGAAGCGAGAAAACTCACTCCAGTTTTGATTAGTAAGTTAGGAGATAGAAGGCTCTGGATAGCTAAGCCTTCACGTTCCTCCATCTGGACCACTGTTGCAACGCTGTCCTCCAGTGTAGCTATTAGGCTGAAGAGCTCTTCTGAACTACTCGCATCTCCGGGGGTTGCAATTAGTTCCAAACAGCTCATTGGCCCAACGAGCCGAATAGCTAGACTGGAGGACAGCATTGAAATGATGAGCTGGAGAGGGAAATGGGAAAGCTCTATGCTCTCTACAGCTTTCCATGTGCGAGGATGACCACGCCTGCACAGTAAGCAGGCATCTCCATGCTACTGTGTAGGCGTGGCCATGCTTGTGCGAGTGCAGAACAGCCATGCTCATGCCAGAACAGGTTACGGAGGGTTCCAGGCAGGCAGTGGCAGAGGATATCGTAGAAAGCCTCTGAAGGATCCAGAGGATTCCCTCTCCTTAGGTAAGTATTTACTTTTTGTAAATGTTTGACGCCTCAAGTTCTCTTTAACTAGAGTGACCAGACGTCCCGGATTGCCCGGGACACGTCCCGGATTCGGGGTCCGCTGTCCCAGGCTTAATGAGGTCCCGGGAAACGTCCCGCTTTCAGCAGCGGGACGTCCCGGCCTCGGGACTCTGGCCACTCTCTCCTCAATGAACTGGCAGCGGCGTCTATAGACGCCGTGCCAGTTCATTGCCCGCAGCCCCGCTCCAGCCTCCTCTTCCGGTGTCTGTTTCCGACACCGGCAGGCGAGCAGGGCTACGGCAAGATGGCTGCCGAAGCCCTGTACTGGAGACCTATTTGTGTCACTAGTACAGGGCTTCGGGCGCCATCTTGCCATAGCCCTGTCAGCGCGGGAGAGAAGAGCAGGAGGAGGAAGACGGTCCCGGGACGGAGCAGCGCGCCAGAGGCCGGACACTTCTGCCAGGTGAGTAAATGCTTTCTTTTCCAGGTGAAATGTTTGCCCGCATTGTTTCTTTTCCAGGTGAAATGTTTGCCCGCATTGTTTCTTTTCCAGGTGAAATGTTTGCCCGCATTGTTTCTTTTCCAGGTGAAATGTTTGCCCGCATTGTTTCTTTTCCAGGTGAAATGTTTGCCCGCATTGTTTCTTTTCCAGGTGAAATGTTTGCCCGCATTGTTTCTTTTCTGGCGAAATGTTTGCCGCAGTGCGTTTCTTTTCTGGCGAAATGTTTGCCGCATTGCGTTTCTTTTCTGGTGAAATGTTTGGCCGCAGTGCGTTTCTTTTCTGGCGAAATGTTTGCCCGCAGTGCGTTTCTTTTCTGGCGAAATGTTTGCCCGCAGTGCGTTTCTTTTCTGGCGAAATGTTTGCCCGCATTGCGTTTCTTTTCTGGCGAAATGTTTGCCCGCAGTGCGTTTCTTTTCTGGCGAAATGTTTGCCCGCATTGCGTTTCTTTTCTGGTGAAATGTTTGGCCGCAGTGCGTTTCTTTTCTGGTGAAATGTTTGCCCGCAGTGCGTTTCTTTTCTGGTGAAATGTTTGGCCGCAGTGCGTTTCTTTTCTGGTGAAATGTTTGCCCGCAGTGCGTTTCTTTTCTGGTGAAATGTTTGGCCGCAGTGCGTTTCTTTTCTGGTGAAATGTTTGCCCGCAGTGCGTTTATTTTGTACTGACATGTTGCCCGCATTGCGTTTATTTTGTACTGACATGTTTGCCCGCATTGCATTTATTTTATACTGACATGTTGCCTATTGCGTTTATTTTCTGGTGTCCGGGGTAACTGTTACTGCATTTATTATTTAATGGTCATAGATGGCTATGTTTGCTGCTTTGTGGTTACGGTATACTATTAGCATCACACAGTTTCTGCACACCCATGATACAAAGTCTCGTTTGTCCACATCATGGCGTAAACACTGCTTTCTTATGCCTCGCTGTTACATCATTACGTTAGCTCCGCCCATACAATGTCATGGCCACGCCCATTTTTCGACGCGCCGCGCTGCGCGCGCCGCAGCCCCCCTCCCCCAGTCTTCGCCGCTGCGTGCTCCTCACTCCTTCCCACTTTTCGACGCGGCGCGCTACGCGCGCCGCCCCCCCCCCCCCCAGGCGCCCCCCCCCCCCCCGTCCCAGGTTGGACCCACAAAAATATGGTCACTCTACTTTAACCTTTTTAATGCAGTGATGAACTATTTTCACAGACCGTGGCTTTCAGAAGAGTTCCTGAGCCTATGCTGCGTTTTTCACTGCAGAATTCTGACTATTTTTAAGGCAGAGTTTGAAGATCTTGGCTATCCAATACTGTTTTTTGTCCTTACCCTTGTATGCGGAGATTTTTTTTCAGATTCTCTGAATCCTTTAATTCAGTATTATTTGCTGAACATGATGTAATCCCAATATTATTTGCAATTTTACCATGAGGAATGTTCTTCTTTAAATTGATGCAATATTTATCATCGCAGTATTTCACAGAGTGGTGTACCTCTCCCCATCTTTACTTATGAGAGACACACACCCCCTCTCCTCCCTGAATGCTTGTTTAATACCAAGTTATGTTACTTATCTGTTAATTAGTTATGATATTTCATACAGTTTCTTTCTTTATTTTCAAGAGCACTTTGTCAAACTGCCAAAACCGTGTGCAAGTGAGTAGGGAGGATGGCTGACATCTTTCATATGTCCTTTCCAGGTCATGCTTTAGTAAAGATTATAAGAAATGCTGTGAATCCCCCATGAGAAGATGGACTAGTCCAAAACCTGTCATATCTGTCAGATTTTTACTACCTACTTTAATCTCCCTGGCAGTAATCCCGAGCTGAGCTCGAGCTAGCCGCCAGAGGCTCAATGCAAGTCAATGGAGGGCAGCTGGAGCTTTTACTCACCTCCCCGGTAATCCAGACGTCGGTAGCTGTTCTTCTTCCTGTCCTCGGGGACTCTGAATTACTCTGGTGAGAACACCTTCATTGATCTCCCGGAGGACGGAGGTAAAATTGCAGAGCTGGAGCCCAGGAAGGTGAGGGAGTGCAGGGGCTGCTGCTGGCTTTATGATTGGCAGCATGATTGTTTCCTGATTTTAGAGTCTAAAATGTTCAGAAAAGACCCTAAAATCTGGAAATAATCATACCGCCAGGGAGGTTACAAGACAGCAACATAGAAAAAAAGTAATTTATACTGCATTTTACTTTGGAGGAAATGGGAATGTTATATGCATGTATAAGTAAGAGACCGCTGACAGGACAATCCCACTGCACCATTTTCATGTTTAAATCACCCTGCAGCAGAGTGCGCCAACAGGGTGATTTGCATAGCTCCACCCACTGCTCAATGACAAGCTCCCTGCTGGACAGGAAGTATGTCACTGAAATTTGAATAATTGGCTTGCCGCACTGTTACCACAACAATCTAAATAATTTGTTGTGGAGCCATTGACTCCTATGCAATAGCGTGCCAAGCCATACTGCTCGTACAGCTCGGCAACACATTGCAGACTCTGTATTGCCTCTGCATTGTCCAAAGTACTTTGATTGCATGGCATTGCGGATAGTGTGGCCACTGCGAGGTGGGAGCAGTGGAAAAAAATACCGTGCCACACTGCGATAGTGTGAAAGAGGCCTCAATCTTCAGCTTCTTTCAAAACATGAATATTGCCATTAAAGGAAACCAGAGACAAACTAAATTAAAAGATTTATGCATACCTGGGGCTTCCTCCAGCCTCATCCGCATGGATCGTTCCCACGCCGCCGTCCTCAGTCATCTCCTGCTCCAGTACCGGGTCCCGTAACTTTGGCCAGTCGTGGCCAGTCTGAGCATGTGCAGGACTATTCTCCACTCATGGATGGAGTTACGGGACCCGGTACCGGAGCAGGAGAAGGATGAGGACGGCGGCGTGGGAGCGATCTGTGCGGTTGGGGCTGTAGGAAGCCCCAGGTATGTATAAATCATTTAATTCAGTTCGTCTCTGGTACACTTTAAAGTAAAAATTCTATCCAAATAAGGACACACTTTATCATTTTAATGCATTCTCTGTCATTCTCTGTCTTCTCCTTGTGAGGAGCCTTTTCCCTAATGTTTTGTTGCAAAGTCAGGAGGAGAAGGAAAAGGATATTTTCAGAATATTATATATCATCAATCAATGCACAGTGTGATGTCTTAGCATAAAGTGTCTTAAGGGGGAATTTATAACAGTCATGGTAATGTGATATTTCCCTGGTTCTTTTATGACAGTCTCTTTGCCAATATGCTGAGAGCTTATAATATAATTGCTCCTTCACAACTTCAGAAACTAGTAAATGAATGACCTTTAGCAAAATGTATTTGCTGTCAATTGATCTTTTGCTTCCAAAGGAATATAAATCTAATTAATATATACCCATAGTTCAAAGGTTTACTTACAGCTACCTGAACGGAGGATGTTTCAATCTGTTCAAAGATCATTTGATGGAAAGGAACAATGGGACTTCCTGTATCACTGGTATTCAGGAAGAGGTGTTCCTGAGTCTCAGGTTTTATACCTACCTTGGGCTTCCTCCAGCCTTCTTGAGGTCATTTGGCCGCTTGCCTACTCCCTGGGCCTCTCCTGTTCCCAGCATGACGGCCTGGTACACTGGCCAAGGCTTTGTTGTGCATGAGCGGCTTGGCAACACGTGCCCTCCTGTGGCCGGGAGCGTTCTGTACCTGCGCAGTAACTACTGTGCAGGCGCAGAACGTATCAGGCTAAGGGATCACTGTGGAGGGAATGTGAATGACCTGGCCACGCAAGAGTGACGAATTGCAACTCAACCAGAGTAATGGGCCGTCCAGCAGGGAACAGAAGTGGCCTGGGGAGAAGGCAAGGGGCCGAGCGGCTTCAAGGAGGCTGGAGGAAACCCCAGGTGAATATAAAACCTGAGACTTATTTCGTCTTAGGTTTCCTTTATGGGCCCGTACACACTCTAAATTAAAGTTGGTTAAGGCAGCCAATGACTACTGCCACTGCCAATAATCCGGCATGTGTACAGCAGCCCATGATCCCCATCGGGCAACGACCAGCTAGTGTATGTATGGATCTTAAGTACAGGAGACTTCAAAAACAGACCTGTGTATGCCGTGTACATACAATAGATTACTGTGACTAGAACCGATTGTTTATTATTGGATGACAGACTGATGTTTGTGCAGATATAACTTCACCCAGCCTGGAACGCGTACGAGAGGATTCGCCACCGGGAGACTTGGGCGTAGGATAGAGCCGGTATGGCTTATCCTGCTGCTGCACAAGTCCCGGCGGCATTAATTACTATTCCCCCTCCAGGTCCACGTGGATGGTGGGGAATGATGTAATAAATAGTCAGTGTTTGCCCATTGTAAAAGCTTTCCTCTCCCTGATGTGCATTCTGACGTTTATCACATGGTGACATATTTACTACTGGCAGGTGAAGTCAGTGGAAGGAGATGCTGCTTGCTTTTTTGGCAGTTAGAAACAGCTGTAAACAGCTGTTATTTCCCACAATGCAACAAGGAATCATGGTGTAACGATTGGGTGCTGCTACTCAGATGTCTGATTATTGGGTGATCTGCAGTATCACCAATAATGCAGACCCTATACCTGATTATGTGGTGATCTGCAGAATCACCAATAATGCAAGTATAGCTCACAATGTACTGTGTGATAGTGATTGGTGCAACAGTAACAATAAGAAGACAGAGCCTCCCAGAGGAGCTGGGAGGCCTAGCAACACTGTACTTTAATAGTTTGACTGAACCTTACCAGAGGGGCTAGTAAGGTACTATCCGTACAGGTAATGGCTATATAAAGCAAGACCTTACCAGAGGAGCTGGTAAGGTACTGTCAGAATGCGTGCCTGTATACTTTAACCGGACCTTACCAGTGGAGCTAGTAAGGGACTGCAGTGAACGTAGCTATGAAGTAGGTACAAGGCAAGATCCTATAAGTAAGTACTGAGTGCTCACTAGAGGAGCTGGTGGGCACTAACTGAGAGCAATGCTAGTCCTCACCAGAGGAGCTGGTGGGTACTAGCTACAACAGAACTGAATAGGTTGACAAGACCTTACCAGAGGAGCTGGCAAGGTACTATCAGAGATAAGTAACTGAATAGTTTCACAAGACCTTACCAGAGGAGCTGGCAAGGTACTATCAGACACAGTAACTGTAAAGTTTGGCAAGACATTACCACAGGAGCTGGCAAGGTACTATCAGTAACAAGTGTCACCTCACCTGTGGAGCTGGTGGGTAATACTACAAACACCTCACCAGTGGCAAAGGACCACTGGTTAGAGGAGTGGTCAGACAGGCAAGGTTCGGCAACAGAGAGGCAGTATTAGTACAGAAACGACAGGCAGGAGGATAGTAGATAATCAGGCAGAGGTTCAGCAACAAGGGTCAGATAGGCAGAAATACAGAATCAGTAAGCAAATGCGAGGTCAGAGAATAGCCAGAATCATGCACAGGTAATCAAATAATAACAATATACAATAGTCCTAGTCTTGTGTGAAATCCCTGGTTTTCTCCCAGATCAAAGCACACCGGATACTAGTCTAAGGTCTGAGTGCTAACACGAAGTATTCACGACAGCAGGCAGCTAGCTAATGGAGAACGGAGGCTTAAGAAGCAGAGGAAGGCTCTCAGCCGCGCCCAGCTCGGAAGCAGCCAATCCGAGCGGCGAGACTCACCTCTGACGTCAGCCGACTGGCAGGTTAGCTGACGCGCCTTCTCCCAGCAAAATGGTCCTGTCTCCGCGCGCGCCTGCGCGAGACAGCGATCCTATGAGCTGATGACAATACCGTTCCCTGGGTGCTAGACGCCGACAGAACGGATGATGTCTGGGAAGAGTAAACAAAGGCGGCTGCGGGTACACCCTGCGTGTCCCCAGCCGCCATTCCTACAGATGTTACACATGGTTCTGACATCACACTGTGGGAGGGGTTTCACCACAATATCAGCCACACAGACCCCCCTGATGATCCGTTTGTGAAAAGGAAAAGATTTCTCATGGGAAAGGGGGTATCAGCTACTGAATGGTAGGGAAGCTCAAATCACAAATTCGGATGAAATCCGAATGTGTGTTATTCGAATTTCATCCGCTTAATTAAATCACCTGTGTGGGTGGGCGAAGGGGTGGGGTTTAATCTTACCCATCAGGTTCTTTTTAGATCTGTCCCTCGGCGCCTCCCATGATGCATTCCAAGCGCGTCACGTGCTACAAACAATTCCTCCTTCAACCCGGAAGGAGGAAGTGTTTGTAATCAAGTGACCGCGGATTGGAACGCATCAAGGGAGGTGCCGAGGGACGGATCTAAAAAGACGCCAGACAGGTAAGATTAACCCCCCTTGCCCACCCGCACAGGTGATTTAATTAAACGGATGAAATTTGAATAACACCCATTCGGATTTCATCCGAATTCGTGATTTGAGCTTCCCTGTTGAATGGGACGCAGTCCAATTCTTGGTTACGGTTTCTCTTTAACTCTCCCACCTCAAACCGCAAACCCACCAATATATACGCCACATTCCTGTCTGCTGTTTTCCCAAATGTATAGCCGCAATATGTGTGGGCGCTTGTGGTGGTGTCCAAACTGACACGGTGCCTCTGCCACCTTTCGGCTAATCCAGTCAGAATTCATTCAGAGCACCTGATCTGCATGCTGGTCCAGGGTCTATGGCTAAAAATGATTAGATGTCATTAAACAAAAGGGAAGGAGACAGTTGGCACCATTACCTTTGACTGTAGAGACCTGGTTAACGAGTGCATCTTTCTCCTGGTGTTCCCTATTCCATAGGGCCCCATTTGTGAATTTATTTCTATTTATTGCTTTTACTGTCATATTTGAAGTTTACCATTACAAAGTCTACACTTAGACCATTTTGCTTATTTCATCCACCCTATATTCCTATATCTTGGACTGAGCACTACTGATCGGACCACTTAGAGTATCGTATGAAGACCTTATCGGGGATCGTATATACCATTGGAGATTCCTGGAATGGATTGCAGAGTGATTTAAAGAGACTCTGTAACAAAATTTTCATCGTTATTTCTTCTATCCTATACGTTCCTATACCTGTTCTAATGTGCTCTGTCTAACTGCAGACTTTCCTAGTTGCACAGTGGCTGTATTATCTCTGTTATATAATCTAATCTTCTCTCCTCTGTCGGCTCTGTCAAGCTGAGTCAGTCAGGCTGGAATGTGCTGTGCTGCTTGTGATTGGCTAGAGGCTATACACACCCTCTCCATGCCCCCTGCACACTCTGTATGACTCACACACTGAGCTCCTCGCAGCCTATGACTTGCTATGTCTTTTGTTTGTAAACAATGGATAAAAATGGCAATTATAAGCCAGGATTGCAGCAGGGAGTGGCAGAAACAGCACAGAGGGGCCCAGGAGAACATAATGAATAGAATGGTATGCTTTTTATTGTAAGAATGTTAGAGTACAGATTTTCTTTAAAGCATTGTAGTTCAGGCTATTGTGGGTTCACTGGGCTGGTAAGCCTTTAATCGACCTGCTATTAGTGATTGGTCACTGAAGCTTGCTGAAACGGGGTGCTATACTATTGTCTGATGAATTGTTTAAAGCGCTGAATGCTTTTACTGCAAAAAAGTATTAGGGCAGATGACGGTGGACTGCCAGGCAACTTGCATTGTTTAAAGGGAAATAAATATGGCAGCTTCCATACTCCTCTCACTTCAGGTGTGCATTGAAGAGGGGCTGTCAGCCATACTATCTCAGAAAAAAAACATGTATAAGTAGATAAATACTTGCTCTACTTACATAACATATGTATTGCACTGTCCAAGTTTTAATTTTAGTGATTTTTCTATAGTAAAAAAAGAGAAAATCCTTCTTAGGATTCTCCATTTTAACTGTGTCTATCTTGAAGCCAATCCTGATGTAATTTCCTCCCTTAAGCCCGATACACACGCTCAACAGCGGTCTTTTATGCAGCACAATTATCAAACAACTTTTGTTGTGAAAAAGTTGAAACAACCAAAAAAAGTTGTTTGCTAATGTTCAAACAACTGCTAAGACTGATAAGACATCAGTCCAACTGTTGGATTGACGTCTTATCAGTCTTATGGTGGCCATACATGGTACAATAAAAACGTTCGATTATCCCGTTTATTCGATCTAAATGATCAAATGAAAGTTGAAAATATTTTTTTTTACGATCAAGAAATTTGAACGATTATCCCGCTTTTTCGCGAAAAATCAGATCGGACATGCTGGAAAAATCTTTATATTCGATCTAACGGAATAATTGAACTAAATTATCTAATAAAAAAATGAAAAATGTTACCATGTTGTATGTTTGTTTCAACTTGATTCGCAACAAAAGTTGTTTGATAATTGTGCTGCACAAAAGACAGCTGTTGAGCGTGTATATGGGGATTTACTATTCCACCCAGCTCTGCAATGCAAAGTGCATTGTCTCAGCATGAGAAATATTGGCCAATCAGAGAGGAACAGAGGTTTGGCAAGGGAAAACAAAGGGCCGGGGGGAGGCTTCATCCAATCAGGCTGCTTAGTTAAGTCTCAGAGAAAAGTAAAGGAGCAAAAAAAGACAACCCAGCATGCCCTGCAACTTCCTTTGTGCAGCAATGTACCAAATAAGAGTCAGGTAAACTAGGGAATGATTATTTATCAAAAACAAAAGTAATAGTGATTTTTAACTTTTGCATTGCCTGGTTACAGCATCCTTATTACTTGTTTACCAGATCAAAATAAAGAATTGATTTTTTATTTTATGCCGACAGTTACGCTTTAACTCCATAGCAGCTGCTTTGGTCGCTATGGCTTTTGCCACACCCTCGCGACCTGGGAACAGATCAGCTAACTGGTTGATATTCCTATTGACATTACAGTAGAATAGATCATCCTGTCAATCCTAGTTCAGGCTTACAAATATGGCTGTTGCACACAGAATAAGTTAAGGTTCAGTGAACTTTGTAAATAGCGACTGACAACATCATCTGCAGCAACATCTGCATAAGGCTGGTACAGCAGGCGCCTGTCTGGTACAAGCGAGAAGATTACAGAGAGAAGCATTCTTTCAGTGCACAATTATCTCGCTTGCAGTGTATGTTGCCTGAACAGGTTCTGTGCTGTCGTACCCTGACCTGACAGTAGCTTTAAGGTACAGTTTATCCATTAATAATACACGCTCTTGAATTTTTATAGAGCATATGTGCTCATACATAATTCTTGATCGTTATTATTTGCTTTTGAATTAATGTACAACTTCAGTTGGGCTTGCAGGGCTTGAGTTACACAATGAGAGCTCTGTGGGGATAGGGCGGTTTATTTATGAGGCTCCCCAACCTAGCGATATACATCCATATTAATATCGCTAGTGCACTTTTTCTGCAATGTCATGCATTATGCAATGCACGACCCTACGTTACCTCCATAGAAATGATGTCAGCGGGAAGATGGATGCAGCCTAGCAGATATGCCTTTAACACTTTAACTCTATTTATTATGCATGCATATGTATCTCTTTCTAAATGATGATCTCTCTGTCTTTCTATCTAAAAGCAGGGATGCTCTTCACCAGTACGAAATGTAAATGATACAGCTGTGACCGCGGAAGATGGGGGGTTAACTTACCCATGCGCCCGGCGGATCCCATGCGTACCAGTTGTGTCACACGTCGCGTTCCAGCTCACGCTCATGCTGTCTCCTTCAAGCCGGAAAGAGGAAGAGCGGGAGTGGCGTGGAATGCGACTTATGACGCAAATGAAACACACAGGATACTCTGGGTGCATGGCATGGGTAAGTTAACCCCTCTTCCATGGTCACATCTGTATCATTTACATTTTAGATCCGAGTAGTTACAAACTCCTAACTACTTGGAAGACCATTCCTGTCTAAAAGATTCAAATCTGCAGTGAAAAATTCTGCAGCTTGTGATTGGTCCAATGCTTCTGACTAAAATGTATTTGGTTAATCAGAGAATTTAGTAGTGTGTCAAGGATGTCAGCATAATAGTGGACATTTAAAGAGAACCCGAGATGGGTTTTAAGAATGCTATTAGGACACAGAGGCTGGTTCTGCATACAATGACCAGCCTCTGTTACTATACTGTGCCCCCCAGCCCCCCCCCCCCCGCGTTCTGCTGTCCCCCCCCCTACAAAAAAAAACGCCATGATAGTGACATGCAGCTTGTTGCTAGCTGGCTGTTTACATCCAGGCTGTTATTTACTGCTGCTTCCCCGCCTCCTTTATAGCGCCGCTCCCTTTCCTCCCTGCCTCTGTAAGCTGATTGGAGGGAAGGGACGCAGGCGGGGAGCGGCGCTATAGAGGAGGCGGGGGAGCGGCGGTAAATGACAGCCTGGATGTAAACAGCTGGCTAGCAACAAGCTGCATGTCGCTAGCTAGCATGGTACTTTTTTTTCTGGGGGACAGCAGAGCGTAGGAGGATCCTGGGGGGACACATTATAGTAACAGAGGCTGTTCATTGTATGCAGAACCAGCCTCGGTGTCCTAATAGCATTCTTAAAACCCATCTCGGGCTCTCTTTAAATAAATTAGCATATCCCACGAAAACAACTTTTTTAAAAAACAAAACAAAAATTACAAAATTTACAAAACAACAACACAAATTACAAAACAACACATTTCCCCTGATTTCTACACTTTACAAAATCATATGATACGATCCTCTACCTTCTGTTAACCCACCCATGGAAAAATGGAAATCACTTCTCCCATATGAACCCGACAGGGAACTAGATTGGGACGAAATCTTTAATAACATGGCCAAGGCCTCATCAAATATTTTCATTGAAGAGAAAGCCTACAAAATTCTCTATAACTGGTACCTCACCCCCATGAAGTTGGCAAAGTTTATTTCCTTCACATGTTGTTTCCACTGTAACTCCTTTAATGCCGGTATGTAGCGCTGTTGGTGGCACTGCCAACCAACGGTGATACAACTAACAGTGATACAACGAAAGGTCGGATTTATACTATTTACTCCCCTAGGCCAAATATATTGGGGCTCCCATTCCATGTGTAGCAGCTCCCCTCCCATTCCATGTGCAACCCCTTCTCCCATGGGTAACATCCACTGCAGTCCCTCTCTTTCATGTACAACTTCCTTGAGCATCAGCTTCAATTTCCACGTGTTTCTCCCTATTTGCAGCCTTCTCTTTTATATGTAGCAGCCCCTATTTCATGCCCAGGTGCCCCCTTAGGCTGCAGCCGCCACCCCAAGGTCTGGGCCTTTGTGGCCTTTCCAGAAATCCAGCCCTGGCAAAGCCCATCCATCCAAAAGTCTTGGGATGAATGTTTCAGACAAATTTCACTTACGTTACAAATCCCTCTTGCTAAAGACGTGTTTGTGGGTGGCCCTATTCTGTAACAACTCTCCTGGTCTTAATAAATACCAAAATAAATTGGTAGTTCTATTTTGCACAGCCAACAGATGTTTAATCACTAAGTTCTCACTAAGTTCTGAAAAAAGGTCCTCTGCCTCTCTCTTCATGGTTTCTATACAAGATTTGGTGGAAATACCACATGGAGCAAATATCTTACACTCTAAAATCCACCTTGCCTCTCTTTATCCAAATATGGGCCCCACAGATAGCTTGATTTCCCCTGGGTCAACCTTCTACTGTGGATGTTCTTTGAGTAGGCAATGTTGCAGAGATGCTGACCGAAGTAATCCATTTCAGACAAAGATCTTTGTTTTCATGTTGTTTTCTTCAATGCAGTAAGTGCCTGATTTGTATTCTTTATGTTGCAGACGCTTGAATGCCAACTGGGTATATGGAATGTGCGTCTATGTTTCCTGTTGCTCTTTTGATTGAAATGTCTTAGCTTGTACACTGCATATTTTGTATAGGCTGCTACAAAAAGCAAAAACTTTTCCAATAAAAATTTATAGGAAAAAAACCCAAATACAGTAATAGAAAGTATATTAACCTTGGTGGAACCATAGAACCCTGTCTTTAAAGTGTACCAGAGACCTCATTAACTACAGATTTGCTAGTTACCTTGGGCTTCCTCCCGCCCCAAAAACACGTCTGAGTCCCACGTTGTCCTCCCCTGGTCTGCCGGTAACAGGCTCAGTTGGGTCCAGTTTGGGTCTTGTGCGCCTGCGCAGGTAAAGTAGACCCGGACTGATGTGACTTAGCCAGTTACCAGGGCTGATCGTGGCTGAATGGCAGACCGTGGGAGGACAGCGTGGGACTCACACGTGTTTATGGGGCAGGAGGAAGCCCCAAGTAGCTATCAAATCTTTAGTTAATGAGGTCTCTGGTTTACTTTAAGCACAGCAGAGCCCACAAACAGCCTAAGGAGTTGGCCTTCACCACTGTGTGTACTGCCGGTGATTTGTGCTGGTTGGTTGAGACTGCCAATTGAGTTCCGGATGACCGGGACTATACCATTTTTTTATTGTATGTTGTACTCATATACATAAATATAGACGCAAATACATATTCTACAACATGATAAACATATCCCCGAGTCTGTAACACTTGCAATATGAATGTTGTCCCATTATGAGCTTTGTATGTATCTTTTACTAACGGTTTTGCACGTTTTACTGTAACTTCCTTATGTACGTTAAATATTTCTTGTAATCCCTTTAATGTTATTGTTATGACTAACATTATTTTAGTGATTATGATATTTACTGTAAAGCTAGTCTCCGAATCCAACAATCACAAGAGTCTGCTCAATTTTTACTGTGTTGAAAGTACAGTCAAAACAGTTTATACTGTCCCAGTTTACTAAACAGAGGAAGCGAACTGGTTTGACAGCCCGAGAGAACTGCAGCAAAAAGATAATAGGGAAGACAATGACAATAAGAATGTATACAGATAAACTGGGTTTTCAGCAGGCACATAGCATAATTATTCTGAGTGTGGAAGAAACTGCCTACAGACCTACAGATTGTATGAGATAGTCAAGGCTGATTCTCCTCTTATCTAAAAGAAAAATATGTGATTGTTCCACGCACCTACCTACCAACTTTCAGAGATAAGAAAGAGGGACACTTACAGTGATATGAAACTCAGAATTTCCTATTTGCTCTGACAGATTATTTACAGCATAAAATCTACTACCACAAAAAAATTGTAGCAGAGCAGCATTCAAACAGTTAAACACAGCACTTTGTTCTTCAGTGAAAATTTCCTTGCTTCAGTGGGCAGCTTCTGGCCACATCTAAAGAGGTGATGACATTATCTTTTTTTTACATTCCTTTGTCAGCTACATTTAGTAAACATTAGCAAAGTGCTGAAACTGAGCTATCTCTGCTTCTAGTATGTGTGCAGCTGAGAAGTTCCTTAGGTAGATTTAATGTATAAAGACAGCAGCTATGCAATAAAAGGAACTCTGCTCTGCTCTGAAAGCTGCCAGTTGGATACATTGTACTTTGGGAATTTGTAATTTGTAGACAAACAATATTACTTGACTACAAAAGCAAGTATGATAACGGTATGGGTAATAAAAAGAAAGAAAACACATTTACCTATATTTAAAGAGGAGCTGGAGTGAAAATCACATTTTAAAATCTTTCCTCTCCCTGATTTACCTTCTGAAATATATCACTGGTGGTGTCATCTTTAGTTCTGTCAGGTGATCTGTATGGAATTTTCGTTACTGAGAGTTCTATGCACAAAGAAAAATCTGTTATTTTCCACTATGCAACAAGGTTCACTGACAGCAAACTATCAGGACCTTGTTGTGGAACCAAAACAATTGATTGCATGACCTTGGCCATGACATCACACTGTGGGAGGGGTTTCACCACAGTATAAACCATACAGAGCCCCGATGATCTATTTGAGAAAAGGTTAAGAATTCTCTTGGAATAGGGAGTATCAGCTACTGATTAGAATGAAGTTCAATTCTTGGTTTCATTTCCTATTTAAGCAATGCCCCTGCCCTCTTCAGTGTTCCACTATACCCTCACCCCTTCCCAATTGATTGCTTTTTAAAATAAAAAAAAAATACTTATTAGAGGATCACTAGAAAGATTAGGGAGAGTAGTCCAGCCTGGCTGTAACTAGAAAAAAATTGATATATGCCCCAAACCTAGGCACACTTGAGCACTGACACCTTCCTCTACCCGAATGATGTGAGTTGACATGGCAACTTACTGCACTGTGCATGCAAAGCATCAACACAGAACTGCCAAAATAATGAAAGGGCAGAAACCCTTTTAGAACCCCTGGAGCCCTCCTGCTCCATGCCCCCATAGCAGTTGCCACTGAGACTATGTGTTGGAATGTGTATTTAGCAACAACAGTCTGTTATGAGTATATCTATGCATTACCAGCTATAACCACAGGGTTGTAGTGTGTTCTCGTAACAAATGTCTTACTACATCCTGTGTCTGTAAAGGAAGCTGTGGATAAAAACGTATGTGTTCTTCTTGGTGTGTACTAGCAAAGAGAGCCATTAGCCATGAGGGCTTCAGATGTATATCTGTTTCTCTTGCATTCTACATTGCTGCACACTAAGTAGCTAGTTTAACCACTTGCCGACCGCATGCTTATACCGTGCGTCGGCAAAGTGGCAGCTGCAGGACCAGCGACGCAGTACTGCGTCGCCAGCTTCAGGCTGATTAATCAGGAAGCAGCCGCTCGCGCGAGCGGCTGCTTCCTGTCAAATCACGGCGGGGGGCTCCGTGAATAGCCTGCGGGCCGCCGATGGCGGCTCGCAGGCTAAATGTAAACACAAGCGGAAATAATCCGCTTTGTTTACATTGTACGGCGCTGCTGCGCAGCAGCGCCGTAAGGCAGATCGGCGATCCCCGGCCAATCAGCGGCCGGGGATCGCCGCCATGTGACAGGAGACAGCCTGTCACTGGCTGCACAGGACGGATAGCGTCCTGTGAAGCCCGGCTTACCAGGGGGGGCCAGGTAGGAGAGGGAGGGGGAGGATTTCGCCGCGGAGGGGGGCTTTGAGGTGCCCCCCCCGCAACACCCGGCAGGCAGGAGCCATTAGACCCCCCCAGCACATCATCCCCCTAGTGGGGAAAAAAGGGGGGCGATCTGGTCGCTCTGCCTGCACGCTGATCTGTGCTGGGGGCTGCAGAGCCCACCCAGCACAGATCAGCTACAACAGCGCTGGTCCTTAAGGGGGGGTAAAGAGTGGGTCCTCAAGTGGTTAAATAACCTTTCTGACACTATGGGCCATATGCAATTCTCTTTTTCATCTGCGTTTTCACCTAGGAGATCATTTTTAATCTTCGATTTTAAATAACTTTCCAGCACTTTTCAACTAAAAAAAGGACCAAAAAGTAAATGAAAAAGTACAAACAAAATTATTTTGAGTATTTTCTGAGTTTCTGGTGGCTTAAAAGGCATTTTATTGACAAGTTTAAAAATATCACCTAGGAGAAAACTCATTTGAAAAAGTTAATTGCATATGGGCCTATGTCTATTTCTATGCCTCCGAGAGAAGCATGTTCAAAAAGTATACAATGTTGAGTCATGGTCCCGGCTGCTGCACAGAACAAAACTGGGTCGCAACCGCAGTCACCAAATATGAGTCATTTGTCTCAATGTATTCTTTTACAGTTGAGAGTTGCTTGGTCCTCTGTGAGTGGCAAGAAATATCACCACCCATATAAATACACAAATAAATCAAAACCCACTCTGCAGAAATTCCACTTAGCAGAAGATGCATTGTGCCACGTTCTTATTTGCCGAAGCTGAGATCACACTGTGACACTGAGCCGTGCGGGATGACTAAGCTAATATATTCATAAGTAGCAAATAGGTTCATGTGGAATTAGCCAGACTTTTTGCTGCAGCAGCCAGTGCAGTGATTAGTGAAAATGCTGATATTCTTTATGCGTTAATTTTCTCAAAAAGAATGTTAAATTTGACTTTCGAGTGGCATTGAAAAACATTTTGTAATTAGGGATGATCAATGAGATGCAAATTCTTCCAAAATTATGCAAATTTTTATGCAAATGTATGCAGGTTTAAAATTGACCTATTATTTTACATTTTGCATAAATTTGCATGAACGCGGAAGATTATCCTTATTTGTAATAAGTTTGTGATTTTTCATGCATTTTCACACTGAAAATAAACGATTTTGTCCTTTACAAGAATTTTTGTGGAAAAAAATATCATTTTTATGTTTTCACAAATTTTTTCCTTATTGTGAAAATACAAAGTATTTTCGCAAATATTTTCTCAAAATCGAAAATAGCATTTTCGTTGCAGAAATAACTTTGGCGAAAATTTGCACGCAACACTGGCAGCAGCTACTAGATCTGAGTTTTGCCTAAATTAAGTTTAATTGTGTGTTCAGAATACCGTCTCGATCAGCAGAATCATGACTCGTGAATTCAGCGCAAAGCTTGCCCCTTATTAAACAGTTAAACGTTTTCCCAAAAAATATATTGTCTGGAGTGAGTAAGGCTTTGGCTTCACATCATCCATCTCGTCTGTCTTGTCATTTTTACAGCCTTCTGTAATCCCATCTGTTTTTAAGAAACTTATTTTTCAATTATAAATAGATGAATAATTTAATAGTAAAATTGCAATGTGTTTGATGGAAAAGAAATCATGAAGTCACAATGACTTGTGTATGTACTGCCTTCTGTGTGCCGGGTGATGCAACTGAAATCAAGTGCCAGACAAAACTTTTTTCGGGTTTTGTTCTGAACAGAGTGGAAAACATTCTTGCTTTCTGTGTAGTTGGTGGTGAGATTTTTTCCTTACTTCTTGAGGTAACATCAGCATCACCGGCGTAACAATAACAAAGGCAGGCCTCGCAGGAGGGCCCAGAGGCTAAGGGGCCTCTCCTGGTAGTGGCGGCTCCTTGTGTGTGCTCACTCCCACCTCCCAAACTCCTCTTCTCCCCCCTGCACCTCTGAGACCATGCAGAGCAGTGGAGCGTATACTTTACCTAATTCTGGTGGGACAGGTCCTCTTCACTTCTCCTTGTAGCTGTGACGTGCATCCTATTAACTTGCGACTGTCTATCATATGACATTCAGTGTCAGGAGAGCCGGAAGATAATAGGCTGTACGTTATGCCTACATGGAGTAGTGAAGAGGACCTGTCCTGCTACAATTAGGTAAAATATATGCTATGTGGTGGTTGCCTTTGCTCTGCGCGATCGTGGGATGGGGGGGCCCACCTGTCAAATTTTAAGGGGGGGGGGGGCGGACTGTCCAAATTATGTTCCTGATCAGCATCAGAAATTCAGAGAATCTGTCCATAAATATTTTCAGTAGAGCCCCAACCCAGAGAAAAATACGGGTTTTGAGCAGTTTCCTTGAACCAATGACCTCTCTAAACTTTCTGTGTTTGCAGGTCACTACTTGTAGACATAAATAAAGAATGGATCAACCCTTTAAATGACTCCCACATTAGACATATAACTAGAAGAAGATCTACTACTACCTATAGAAAATGTAATTTATTGTATTGTAAATGTGCCTAAGAACATTAAAAAACTGGTTAAAAACAATGAAAACTCAAAGTGTGGGAAGGGTGCCATCAAGAGTCCAATTATACATGATGACCAGTTAATAATTCAATCAGTCATGGAAAAAATACTTGCCAAGAAGACTGTCAATTGATCAGAAAATGAATTTGAAGAATAGATGACCTCAAGAGGGAATACAGGTGAAGTCCAAATTAAAATATCGAGCAAAAGTTCATTTATTTCAGTTATTAAACTTAAAAGGTGAAACTAATATGTGAAATAGCCTCATTACATGCAGAGCGAAATACTTCAAGCTTTTATTTGTTATAATTTTGAGTGTAGATGTGTGAGGATCAAGGTCAGTTGGCTGAGACATGGACAAGGACTGGGCGTCAGAAGAGGCAGGAAGTTGGCTCTGTAGCTGAAAGAAGCATTGTCTGACTGATTGGATGGCTAGATAAAGCACCTCAATCCACTTGAAGTAGGTAACTGCATGGTGATGGATGTCACTTCCTGTTATGGTTGTAGGTATAAGAAGTCATGTGGAGAGTAACTTAAAGAGGAGCTGTTAGGTATAGGGTCTCAGAGAAAATAAACACATATATCAGTAGCTAAAGATTGGCTGTACTTACATTACATATGCATTTCACTGTCCACGTTTGGATTTCACAGAATTTGTATATAGTATATGCAGAGAATGATGCTCCTGACAGCTCATGGCAGGTTCCATGTTTGTGAAGCCAAATGTGTCGTCATGTCCTGCCTGCTTCTGATCACAGAACAGCTCATACTGAATAACACTAGTTTGCAGTGAATATTAATGAGCCATGTGGCTAGGAACAATAGCTGACTCCTGCAGTGTACTCTGCCCAGGAGATTTATCTGTGCTGTGGCTGGACTGAGTTTTAGAAGCTGCTGAAACTTGATCCCGTCTTCTCCTTAGCAGCCGAGGGGAGGGCCCCAGAATGCTTTGCAGTATGTTATGCGGCTTGCGGCTTGCTTAGGTCTAAGCATTGCTGATAAGCATACATCAAAGGTAAGATAGATCTTTATCTTCAGTAATGTCTTTTTGGCTTCCTTCTAAACTGTTTAACACAGGAGACTAGAGGTTTAAATTAGCTTCTGCAGCCTGACAGTTACTCTTTAAGACTAAGTAACTTGCTACCCTTGATACTGAGGGTTACCAGAACCTTTGGGAGAGGTATGATACAGCAACATGTAACTTAGTGTACATTTGTTGCCATGCAGTAGCTCAGTTGGGGATTCCTGAGAGGTTGCATGTAGAGATGCTCTGTAGTTATGTAGGAACTCTCTTGTAAAAGCTTTCTTCGAGTCTTTTGTTGCTTCTTTCAATCTCTTCTTTGGCTTGTGGATAATCTACTGAGGATTTCCTTTTCACTATGTTTCTTTCTTTTGTGAAGCATTCAAACTAAGATGAAACAAACAACCAGTAGTAGTGCAGCCTTAGCCCTGCAATTTGCTCTACAAATCAAGTCCCTAACCCCTGCTTAGCGACATGACTTTATTGCCAGCAGTTCCAGTGGGGGCTGCATCACTGCTGGAGGTAAACTTGAAAGAACTTCACTCTTAAAGTGTACCTGAGACAAGAAGCATCTCAGGTACCACACTTACGTGGGGCTTCCTTAAGCCCCCTTGAGGCCGCTCGTCCCTCGCCATCTCCCCGGGTGGCTCCTGTCAACCGTAATAGTGCCCAAAAGCCTGACCAAGTCGGTCTTCATTGCACATGTGGGGCCCGGCCAGGTGCTCTTCCCCATCTTCCTCCTGTGTCTGGAAGCATTTTGGGCTTGGGAGTGCGCCTGGCCGGGCCACACATGCGGGACAAAGAGCGACTTGGCCAGGCTTTTGGGCACTATTGTGGGGCGTGACAAGAGCCATCTGGGGAGATGGCAAGGGACGAGCGGCCTCAAGGAGGCTTAAAGAGAACCCGAGGTGGCTTAAAAAAAGAAAAAAAAACATACTACCTGCTCCACGCCGCTTCCCTGATAAATCTGCGCCACTCCATGCAATTCTCGGTGGCCCCATTCATCATCCACAGCTGGTGTAACCTTCAATCAACCACGGAGGAAAGCCAAGATGGCCGTGACCAGGAAGTACTTCCTGGGTCATGGCTTAGATGCATATTGGAGGATGTCGGCGGAGAGTGAAGTGACGGAGGCGGGGGAGCAATGCAATGGAGGAAGCGGAAAGGGGGAGTGAGGTATGGCGGAGGCGGGGAGCAGGTGATTGATGGCTGCAAGGGGGAAGACGAGGCTAGCGACAATCAGATTGTTGCTAGTCTGTCGCTAGTTTTTTTTTTGGGGGGGGGCAGCAGAGCCCAGGGGAGACTGGCATCGGCACTAGAAGGACACAGAGGCATGTCATTGGGCAGAGGACATGCCTCTGTGTCCTATAATCTATTTACAATCCACCTTGGGTACTCTTTAAGGAAACCCCAGGTAAGTATGGAACCTGAGACGCTTCTCGTCTCAGGTCCTCTTTAACTTTTGTTATGTTGATGGCAAAGACATATGAATGCAATAATCTCTAATGTCCTTCTTACCTGACTTCTTCACCTACATCTCAAATCTATTAAAAGCCTTTATCTTGGATCTACTTATAACAGCAAGAAGTACACACTTTTTGCATGAAACTGTGCCTGGTTCATTATCGACCATGCATTGCGTAGATGAGCCATACGGAAATAAACATAATATACTGTGTGTATAACATGGCAGTGTGAGCCACACAGATATTCACAAATCAGTGCTATAATAAAAACTGATGAAAAGAACTACATAAAATAAGACAGTAAAAGAACAAGCCAGAAGACTAAACCTTAGGGGCCAAGGTCCTCTACACTGCAACAAGAAGATGGAGTACGTCCTTGGTGGATTTTAATAAGCTTTTATTATCTTCTTATGGTGAAATCATAGACTGGTTTATTGAGAGCTCAACAGAGGTAGAAAGTTGAAAATAGTAAAGAGGATTATTATCTGTTGGAGGAAGTTCTGCAGAATATGATTATCATTTTTTTCTTACTCAAAAGAAATGTACTGTTCCCAGAAAATATGCCCTCGCTCACTTCAAGGTAATTGTAAACTCATAAATGTCTATAACATGCTTCCTAGAACACCGACCCATTCGCTAAGCTGGTGGAACTTTACGAAATATTACCTAATGAATAAAATTGCTTATTTTTTTACCATCAAACTCAGGAAATGTGCTGCAAAAATCAGATTACTAAAACATGTGCAATGCCACTTTTTTTTACAATATTACTTTAGAAATTATAGGTGAAAATCAAAAAATTAGGCTTGAAATATTTCACTTTGCATATAATAAGTCTATTTCATATAGTAGTGTCACCTTTTAAGTTGAACTACTGCAATAAATGGATTTTTGCACAACATTCTAATTTTTAGGGTTTCACCTGTATTTAGTCAGCGTTTAACCATTGCATAATATTTCCTCACTCTGATTTACAAAATCAGAGTTAATTAATACAACGCATACTTGGATTACTGATTTTAGCTCTACAGGACTGATTTATTTATATAGTGCTTACATTTATTGCAGCGCAAAGATCATGTTCTATTCACACAAAAATTTGGTGATAGGGATTATATTGTAAACTTCTCTCATGGAAAGTTACTGATTATGTGGCATTTTCACAAAAAATTGGTAAAATATAAATGCTCAGACAGCTTCGCTTAACGTGCGTTACAGAAGTTACATACTCAATGTAAATATAACTACGCAACATGCATTATGTAATTTGCGTAACACTGGTAAAATTTATGTGCGCTGCCTGCGCACCTGAGTTCCCACATTTTTAAGTGAATAGACTTTATAGTCACTAAGTTTCTTAGAGAGAAGCTCACAATCTATTCCCAATCCCAATCATAATCTGATGTGCCTATCATAGTCTAAGGCCAATTTTAAAGGGGCCAACTAACTTTCTTTCTTTCTTGTTTTTTTATAAATATGTACTGTCACTGTAATTAATATGATCTCACTGTGGGAAATCCAGGGGCTTCCTGGGTGGGATCGTTGAACATAAAATGTTATTTTACCATAAAACGAGAATATATATATATATATATATATATATATATATATATATATATATATATAACCACCATTTCCTGTAAGGGGATGTAGCTACATGCTAATTTGGGCTCTGGTGAAGATTGTTACACAGGCGTTATGCCAGGTAGTTATTGCTTGCCAGCATTACTGTACATTGTGTTATTTTAGTTACACCAGAGGCACGCTTTCAGAGAGCCGTCAGATATCCACTACTATTCAGAGGTATAAGTGGCGAAGCAGGTCATTGCGGGGCCCGGGTTTAGCGGCAGGCACTGAATGTGGACACCTTCATAGCTCTAGTGCTATGCTGCATGCCCTGCCTAAGAGTGATTCAGGGTCCTTATTGATCCCCCACTACTCCGCATGGGGTGTGTACAGAGTGGGGTGTCACTATCCTCCAGGTACTCTTACAACATCACACAGGAACAATGGATTGCTTGTAAGTGGGAATGCGTTCTTATAGAAGCGCTCTGTAGTCACATAGACCTGCACTATGAGACTAGTGAAAAACATATCAACCGACAACGCAATCAAATATCATAAGTCAGTAGGGTGGCTGATGCAATGAACTATACAACAAGGAGGTGCTAATACATAAATATAGAGTGACCTATCTCCCCGGTGCTCGACATGTTTCACCCGAAAGGCTTCGTCAGGAGAGTGATAAACAACCACAACCCCTACCCAACTATATCTATCCCAGCAGCAAAATAGCCCAAGTTAGAGCTCTGCTGGGGTTTTTGTTGACTACTAATCTTCCCTCCTTCAGTAAAGGGGTCCATTCTTCAGATTGGGTATTTTGTGGCTACACTTGTTATAGATGTGAAAATCATGATGGCCACACTTGTTTTATGAAGCTTTCTAGATGAGCCCCAGGCTGTGAGGGGATACAAGGGAAAATGTGTGAACACTGGGGGACCTCATGAAGGTTTTACTGGGGCCCCATGATTTGTAGTTACGCCCCTATACTGTACAATCAATCAGGGTGAACTAAATACCCTAACACTTAAAAAAATCACTTCCTGCTCTATATCTTGTGCAGAAAATAAACAAAAATATAATAGAAATCAACATATAAAAGAAATCAACAAAAAAAAGTGAAAAAAAGCAATAAAATCAAGGTAAAAGGCCATCAAGTTTTCCAATCTCTCTAACATGGACAAGTAAAGGACAGTTTTTCTTTAAATAAATATAATAGAAGACTAGGAATAGTTGTCTTAAACTAGATACGTAGATAGAAATTCTAACATTAACACTTCTCAGTCCATACTTGCCAACATAGCCCAGAGCATTTGAGCAATTATAGCGATGTACGTGAGTGGAAAATTTAGAAGGACAGACTAACTAAAACGGTTCATTAATTCAATGTTTCACAGATGGTCCACTGTCATAGTGTGTCAAGAAAGATGATTGGACGAGTATGTGTGGCTCACTCAGATTGCATATTTTGGCAGATGGGCCTCTTGACTGGACTGAGATCAACATTTTCTGGGTTGTGCACCAAGGCAGAGGTCCCAGCCCCTGTCTGGAATTTTTGCAAAAGATAGACTTTCTCTGATACTTTTCTCATTTTTTTTTTTACAATACACAGTTTGACAATAAAAGTAAGAATGGAAGAAGAAGATAGAGTCATAACATACATCCTATATTTATTTCTTTTAACATTATATATGTAACTTTATTATAGCAGGCATTGAAATCAGTAAAGGCAGCAAATCCACAACTACCGTAACTCTTGACCTTATTTTTTTTAAAAAGAAAATAAATTGAATTCACTCATTTTTTTTTCATTTGCGGAATATATCATAATTTTTAATAGACAAAAAGTTTTATGCATTGCACTTGTACTGTTTTTGAAATATGTATTTTTAATAACCGTAGCTGGCTGCTTTTAGGAAGGAACGGATGCAAAAAAAAAAGACACAACGCAGAATACAAAACAACACAGAAAAACGTGCCTGGTTATCGCAGATATAAGTGTGAAGGTCTCCTTACTGTAAACTCCGCTTCCTGTAGTTGGGCATACACTTAAGGATTGCCACCCAAAGTAGCAAAATGATTCATTCTTCTCAGAGAGGTATCGATTTTTACCAGGCACAGTACATTGATTTTCAATAGATCCCAACATAGAACCCAATGACAACTGATTGCTCCGAAGCATTGCACAGTTTGAGGCAGTGCAATGCTATGGGCATTGTTCTCTTGCCCAGGATCGGGTCAACTTAGTATGCGCAGATTGACCAAGAGACAGGTCTCTCTCTGATCTAATCTCATCAGTGAAAGATCTGTTGGCTGCCCACACACAGCAGGTTAATGCATGAAATCTTTCAGGAATAGGCCTTGTGACGCCGCCTCCGTCCCTGTCTCTCAAAATGTATATACACCCCCTGTGCCCGCGCATTTAAATACTTTATCTGTTTGCTGGCACTGCTAGTGTCCAGCTGTGCTTCCGCACTACTGGCATCTGGCGCTCTTTATGTCGTCACAAACGCACCCCACATGCTGTACGGCGGCAGCCACATAGGGTGCCAAAGTGGAAGATGGAGGGCTGGACAATAGGGGTGACAGTGGGCAGGTAAAATATTTGAATGCACGGATGTTTGAAATGAGTACACTGAAGTATTTTGTAAAACAATCGGCATTAGGCTCGGTTCACACTGGCAATTAGTGGCAAGTGGATCTGTGAAAACTGATCTGATTACTGGTTGAGCATATCTGTTTATTGCTCAGCTGCTTCCATTCCGTTTACCCATATCCCTCCCCCCCCCCCCCCCCCCAGACCCCCATCAGCAAAGTGAATTTTGTTGGCTAAATCAGTCCGTTTCTACACTAGTATAAGGAATTGTCCGTTTTCTCATTGTCCCTAATGCAGTGCTTCAGCTTCCATTTCTGCTCCGCTGGGCTCCGTGTGAATGGATCCAAAGATTAAAGTGAACCAGAGATGAACCACCTTCATGTATTTTACCATATAGATCAGTGGGAACATTAGAGAAAACACCTACCATTCTTTCTGTTTCATTCTGCACTGCACAGCTTGTTTCTTATCAGACCTGATAAAATCCCTGACTGAGCATTCAGTCTAGCTTTGCTATAATGACTCAGCTATAATGATTCCTGAGCAGAGCCAGCAGGGGGCAAGCTTGGACTTGAAAAGACATGAGAGAACACAGACTGAGCTATAAATATTCCTGAGCAAAGCCAGACTGAATGCTCAGTCGGGGATCTTATCAGGGCTGATTAGAAGCAAGCTGTGCAGTGCAGAATGAAACAGAAAACAAGGTATGTGTTTTCTCTAATGTTCCCACTGATATATATGGTAAAATACATGGGGGTGCTTCGTCTCTGGTTCCCTTTAACATTGGGTCCGTTAGGATCCGTTCCGTTAGGATCTGCGAATGGGCTGTTTTTTAGTGCTAATGTGAACAGGTCCTTATACATTAATGCACACCTTGAGCAGTCCAGGCAGTGGAATAATTAATGTTGCTGTATGTAGTGGGATGGCAGGATAACGTGGTTAATCTGCATCTATCACAATTCCTGCATAATTCATGCAGGCTGTAGCCTAGGATGGCAGGACTGCCAAGGCCAGATACCAGCCAAGGTGCGGAATTAAACGTTATTTATAGTGTCACTAATGGAAACCTGCCTTATTATTGACTGATATTTACAGTGAAAATACTGGCATGAATAACTAGTGGGATAGGCATGGGGGGAGGGACTGTCAGGGAATGTGTTCTTAGAAGGCAATGCACTGTTTAGTCAGCACACTGCAGAATGATCTAATTAAAAATATTCTTCATCATAGTCCACACTACTCTCCGATAGTCTGTTTAGCAAACAGAGCCTATTAAAAGTGGCTTTTATTAGATGACTCTATAATGTTTTGGTGAAACGTGAAAATTTTAACTCATTTGGTGGTTCCATTCACTCAGTAGCTACACCATTCTCCACCCCATTCCTGGCACATAATATCAAAACAGTGTAACACCCATAAATGCGTAGGAGGGTTATGTGCTTGGTGCATCTTTGTACTGCTTTGCTGGTGGTCTATTTCTTTTTAGTGTACTTTTGTATAGACTTTGAATTTTATTCTGCTCTTAGCCTTGATATGCCATAATGGGGGTGTAATATTCGCATTGAAAATTCTACTTTTGACTATATACAGGATCTTCTAAAAAAATTAGCATATTGTGATAAAGTTCATTATTTTTTGTAATGTACTGGTAAACATTAGACTTTCATATATTTTAGATTCAAATACACACAACTAAAGTAGTTCAAGCCTTTTATTGTTTTAATATTTATGATTTTGGCATACAGCTCATGAAAACCCAAATTTCCTATCTCACAAAATTAGCATATTTCATCCGACCAATAAAAGAAAAGTGTTTTTAAAACAAAAAAAGTCATCCTTCAAATAATTATGTTCAGTTATGCACTCAATACTTGGTCGGGAATCCTTTTGCAGAAATGACTGCTTCAATGCGGCGTGGCATGGAGGCAATCAGCCTGTGGCACTGCTCAGGTGTTATGGAGGCCCAGGATGCTTCGATAGCGGCCTTAAGCTCATCCAGAGTGTTGGGTCTTGTGTCTCTCAACTTTCTCTTCACAATATCCCACAGAATCTCTATGGGGCTCAGGTCAGGAGAGTGGACAGGCCAATTTAGCACAATAAAGAAGTTTTGTGGGAGCCAGTGCTGAATCTCCCAGGCTACAGAGGACAGGGAAGCCTCATTGGGACCCTGGTGCTCCCCCCCCCCCCCCCCAAGCCAAGTATCCCCCAGAGGTTCTTTTTACAGATCCCCTTTAACTACACCATTGTCCTTACAATTGAGGTCAAAAATTAATAAAGTGACAATTCAAGAGAGAAGCTTTGTGAATGGACCTCATCCTAATATCACCACAGGGATGGAGATGCTGCCTTGTTTGTTTACATGCTCCAAACAGCCGGAGGCCGGGCCTCAGCATGTATTTCTATGGTGTGAAACATCCCAGGAAAGTAGGGACACTAACTTTTTTACAGCACTGTGACAGGGGACATTTGTTTTATCTTTCAGCCAGACAAAGGTGAACACTGTTTTTTAACTCTAAAGGAAAATGACCTTGTTTATGCGGACGTTGACAGGGTTGTATAAGAGGATATATTTATCTATCTCTCGGGAATACTGATGTTCCTACCTCATCGCCTCACTGGCCCGCTGCAGCTATATCAAGGGGCTATCGTGCTCACTTCTGCGTTTTTCATTAAGTTTAGTCATAAAATGCAGCATAAGGAGAAAATATCATAAGAAAACGCTGGGAAGTGCAGAAAAGGAACATTTCACCGCTGGAGTCTCTGAGAGCTAGAAGAAGCTATAGAACGCCTCATCGCCCCAGTGTCCATCCATAATGACATATCAGCTTTGGTGTACTTGGCCTTCACATGAAAGAAGCGTGAGGAAATGTACACTTTCAGTCAGTTAGTGGCTTTCTGCTATTTTCTTTTGTTGGCCATTGTATACAATTTACAATGTCAGAAGAATGACTAATGTATATGTACTGTAGCTGAAGTGACCTTGAATGCCTTTTCCTACCGATCGGCATGCCGTGCTGAAACACGGGGAGATTTGTTAACCTTGCTGCAGGGTAAAGTTATGTCCAGGGGCTTAATTATAGGAGAGAAGTCCCCCTGCAACCTGCAGGGGGCGCAGAGCTGTGTGGGCCCTCTACTACTAACCTTACCTCCCTCCTATGCAGGGAACCATCCTTCAGATATGGTGTTTTGTGGCTACACGTGCAATGGGTGTGAATATCATGATGGCCACCCTTGTTTTATGACCCTTGTAAGATGGGTAGTGTTGAGCCAAAATTTTCGTAATTTCGCTTTTCCTTAATTATGGATGTGAATTTTGCCACTACAACACGAATTTGTAATTTCGTTATTGCCATACAAACTGTAATTCAGAATTCGTTAGCGAAATTTCGGTTTCGTAATTTTGGCGCAAATTTTGTATTTTCGTGTTTGCTATAGAAACAAAGTTATTTTAATTATGAAAATGAATGTAATTTCATTTCTAATAGTAATTATGCACATTTAGGTAATAACTAAACTCGTTGCAATATATGCAATATGCAAAAAACTGGTTGCAATATCTGAGATTAAATGTATCTGGAGGCTCTACCTGCAGCCACTTCTAAGACAGGTGCTCTTTGTCAAGGTGCACTTAGTGGTCATGCATGCTGAGACACTTGGTTTTGGGCCTTGCAATATCTGATAATGCAAAGGTCCCTGCAAGCGCTGTCGCTTTAAATGTATCAGGAGGCTCTGGACTGGAACACAGTTTCGAGAACAGACGAATTTCCGTGTTAAACACGAAATTCTGATTTGTTTGTGTTACGTAAACGATTGTAATTACAAAAAACTATTGTAATTATGAAATTCCCCATAAACTGTAAATTTTGCATCATTTTGTGAAATTTGCGAAATTTCGATTACAGCCGTAATTGTAATTTTGTGAAATACGCTAAATTTCACGTAATCGTAATCTGTCCACAAAACCTGTCCAACCTACATTTCTGATCTTACTCAGAGGTACACACCTAGCCGCTCACTCCGTTCCTCCAATGAACTTCGCCTGACCGCCCCCCCCCCCCCCGCATCACACAGTCCCATGCACGCCTCCAGGACTTCTCAAGAGCTGCTCCAACACTATGGAACACCCTACCTCCACCCATTAGGGCAGCCCCCTCCTTCAAAACCTTCAAGAAGGCCCTCAAAACTAACCTTTTCACTCTTGCCTACCACCCCTCACAATTGCTCTAAACCCACAATGGAACTCTGGTCCCCTACCTTTCGTGTCTCTACTTCTCCTAGATTGTAAGCCTTTGGGCAGGGTCCTCCTCCTTTTGTGTTCTACCTGATCATGCACCTTCATTACTGTGCACCCATGCTATGCATCTGAGTGAACCTAATTTGCCTAATCTCCATGCTCCCCTCCAGTGACTGACTAAGCATTACCTTGTACTCATACTGTGCTGTGTGATCTGGTTTTCTTGTATTCCTGTATTGTTATATTGCTGTATGTCACCCCTAAATATTGTCTGTGACCTAAATAATGTCCAGCGCTGCGTAATATGTTGACGCTTTAAAAATACAATAAGTAATAATAATAATAGGTCATTACGCTCATCACTAAAGATGGGCCCTCAGTCTTTAAGGGCACCAAGGAGAGGCAAGGGAAGGAGTGTGAACATTGGTGGCCCCTATCAAAGTTTTGCTGGCGGGCCCCATAATTTGTAGTTACATCACTGGTTATGTCCAAATTCACATCTAAAACTAACATTATATAAGTGGGTGTTTGTTTACGCTACGGAACACTTTGTAAGACCTTGTGTCAGCTTAAAGCAGGGGTCCCCAAACTTTTTCGGTCAAGGGCCGAGTCAACATACTTCAGACTGCTGGGGGGGCCAGAACATACATAAAATGATGTTAAAAACATTACATTTAATCTAGGTATTGATTCCCCCAATAATACCCAGAGAAGAACTCCCAGCAGCAGCCATTTGTCTGCTGAAGAAAGTCTTTGTGCACCAGACAGTGAAACATACCCAGGTGACAACCTGCCATCCAACTGGACAGCAGTGTCACCTGATGCAGAATTAGATTGTAAGCCAGTGAATGACTGCTCGTTTGCTTCTACAGTATGTGGATGGGTGGTGCCAGCACTGCTATTCTATATGCGGGATGCCAATATTTAAAGGTGCAGTGGTGCTTATCTATAAGCTATACATTTTGTGTTTGGTGGCCAGTGAAAAAGGCTCGGGGAGCCACATTCGGCCTGTGGGCCTTAGTTTGAGGACCACTGGCTTAAATCGTTAAAAGTGGATGGCAGTGTGCAGATAGATGTTTGTGTGTGTGTAGCCTGTACACACCGAGGGATTGTTGTCTCCCGGCCATGATCGGGACTCGATCCCTCAGGTGACAGGGCAAAGCTGATGCTTACAGATGCATTACTAGCCTCCAGGTATGATTATGGTTACAAACAAAATTTGATACGATTTTTTCCAAAATTTCACTTTACGATTTCACATCGTAATTGTCAATTATGATATGAAATTCAAGCTCATCCTACCATTTTTTATTAATTCTTACATAATTTTTGCAATTACAATTTTGATCGTAACTACGAATCTGAATGTTGCATTGTTTTTTAAGCTATGTGAAATGACGTTCATGGAATTCACTTATGTATTTTTAACAAATTGCCGCATAGATGCCTACATGTGCAAAAATGTATTGGCATGTATGTGAAAATGAGTAGGCATGATTAAAAACATTTGCACATATGTTGAGGAATACGTACTGTAGATGCAAAATTGTAAGCCAATGATAATTGTCCATTCTAATTTGGATTCCGTGTAAAATGAATTTTGCAGTAGTTTGAAATTTCATGCTATGAATTTGCATCATAATTGTGAATTTTGCTGCTATATTACTACTAGGCAAAATTCAAGATGATGATTGTAATCTACTAATTACGATTACGCAAAATTTCACAACGGCCATACATAATTACAATTTTGACAATTAATAGATTTTGTGTAATTGTAACGATTGTGGAATTATCTCCAAGGTCAGCTCGCAACATGTGCGCTGACACTGCGGAAACCCTCCACAAGCGCTTGGAAAGGGAACCCAGCTTTGGTGCAAATGCACCTGTAGAGAGGAATTCCAAACCCGGCAGATGGAGCTGTGGAGTGCATAGCAGCAAACCCTCTGCACAGCCACAGATGCCAATAGAAATTGTACGAATTGAAGCAGTACAGAGCAAGATAGCCTCTCTCGAGAGAGAGAGTGAGCACAGAGACAGAATGTATGTATGTCCACCAATCTAGTCGCCACCCGGTGACGGTTAACATACAACAGCGAAGACCAAGTGAGAAAGCAATCGCAAGAATGGCAATTGCTAATAGAGACACCAGACTGTGTAAAGACAGATCATAGAAAGAATAAAGACAGAACCAATTAACAAACTGTAATCCAACACGAAGGAACAGACAGGACTAGCTACACGCGGTCACCACACGTTAAGCGCATAAGCGACAAAGCGCGTGCAAGGCACGGTCACCGCATGTTAAGCGCAACAGCGACAAAGCGTACCAACCCTGACTAACAAATGAAACACAAAAAATGACGTCAGACAAATAACCCAAACGCTTGCTAATCGGTTGCCTTACACCAGACAACAGCAAGCGTTTGTGCTAGACAAGACAGACTGAAGGAGTAACCAGTAGCAACCGCTGCTCTGGCTACACTCCAAGACAGAGTACCGAGAGATCCACCACCTCTACCGCTAGGGCGAATGCGATCCCAACAGACAGACAGATGGAGCAACCAGTAACAACCGCTGCTGTGGATTACACTCCAAGTCAGAATACAGAAAGATCCACCGCCTCTAGGGTGAATGCATCCAGACCGAGCAATTCACTGTCAGCCGCCATTGGAGAAAGTGCAATCGCAACACATAGGACAGAACTAGGCAATGCAGATAATAACAACCTGACTGCGCTACAAGGAATGCTAGTGCACTCCAAAGGATAACTACTCTAAGACAATATTTAGCAAACAATTAGCAGAGGGGCTTTAACTCAAGGTAAGTCCAGCAGAACCAAACCTTTATGACCAGCAGGGAATTCTGGGAGGAAATGGCATTTATACTGCAAGCCTTCAAAAGAGGCAGAGCTATCAATAACCAGATGAGTGAATGCAAATCCCTCACCAGCAAGTCTGAAACTTGCAGAATGAAAACAGGTCTCCTTTTATAGGGACCTGCAGCATGCAGACTTAAAAAATGGTCAAAAAGCTGCCTGCCTGTGCAGACAGCAGAACAGATCATTACAGTAATCCATTCGTAATTTCTCATAATTTTCATGTAATGTTGTGCCAAATTTAGCTGATAATAGCAAAGCCACCATACATGCAATAATCACCTAAGATGCTAGGTATGTTAATGGTGAAAAATGGTTTATAAACTCAGAAAAATTACAGTTTAAACACCAGTTTTTCTTTGCATTTTTAAAATTGATTTTCTCAAAAACAATATGGTCTTTATTTTTTATTTTTTTTACTTATTCCTATTATTCCCCTTAAAATACCTACATGATGAAAGCCTGTATTGGGGCGTTGCAATTAACTGCTAAAGTCAGCACGAAATTACGCAAAAATGAAGTGAAATGTGATTACATTTACATGTGAAATCAATTACGATTTTTCCAGTAATTTTGCCATAGGCCTCAATTCACTAAGCTTTACTGCATTCAGTAATGCTGAAAACAGATGATTTTACCTATCGGCTATCGCCTTCGCAAATTTTAATTTACTAAACCTATTACCGCACAGAAAATTATAATTACTGACTAGTGAGGTAAATTACCAACTGGTGCGGCAATTGCCTCAAGAAATGTCAAGGAATTACAATACACAAAGATTACCCCATTTAGCAAACCAAGAAAAAGTGTTCAGTATTTTTCTCCAGCTCTGACCAGCCAATAACTCACTCTTTCTATGCTTTCTCCATGTGATAACATTGACAGACGGCCAATAGGGAGAGCCAGGCAACCAACAGGGAAAGACACAGCCTGCTTCTCATCCTGATTTGGTCTGATACCCTGGAAGGTGGGACTTTACTGTAGCAGAGCAGGGGAAAAGACTTTTTATGAGGATTTTCTGCATCCCTTTAGATGTGAAAATCTGTATACTCTTATACAGAAGAGCTCCGCCTGGTGGCTGCAGCACATCTAAAGCGATGGCAGGGATGCACTGGACAGAAAACCCAGAGTCATACACCCAGCTCCCTGCCTCACCACTGACCTGCTCCACAGCTGATAAGTGACACTTACGGAACAGGGCTTATTGAATTGAGGCATGTTTGCTTGGTAAATTTTACCGACCAGAATGATTTTACTGAACCGTCAGAGAAGAATTACCACAAAGTCTAGAACTGCGCTTCATAAGTCCCCACCTCTATAGAAATTGGGTTTGATAAATTCCCTCTATAGAGACTTTCCAGCAGTGAGGATCCTAGCTTTGCTGCAATGCATATAAAGGCGGGCTTGCTTGTTGGTGAGACATCTGCCTGTTTATAGCCGGCATTAGCGATGGAAGCAAATTGTGATGTATTATTAAAATGCTTTATTCGCCAAGTGACTTTGAGGATAAGTGATACCTTTGCAAGGCTCGCTAGGTTTATAGCTCATTATGCATGTTTATATGGTAATATCTGCTGGTTTAGTATGAAGTTGTGCCGAAGCCAGGATAAGCCCATTAATTGAATGTGTACGCAGCACTTAATCTGGCTCTTGCTATGGGTTGGAGCCTCCTTCACAGCTGTGAGGCCAATCCAATTAAATGTGTGATTATTTATCATCACTAACAAAAACAGTGCTATTGCAAACAGATGTTTCCTCATTTATTACACAATACTGCGCAAAAAAGGCAATTAAGTTTTAATGGGATGGATGTACATCATCATTAGTCCTGCTCTGGGGTTGGATGTCCCGGGATGCAAATCCTGAGATACTGGTTATATGTAGAGAGGATCAATCTTCCTCCAAGCAGGATTAATGAAATCTAATGAAATCAGAATCATTTATTTTATTTATTTCGCCAAGTGTAAAAGGAGTTGTACCCATAATTGGTTTTGGCTCGTACAGGTTCTGGAAGGAGGGCGGTTGGATGGTGAGCGTAAAGGTGTGTGGGGGGGGGGGTGTCCAAAAACAAAGAGCCAGGGCTGCCATACTACGTCACCACCAGTCAAAAGGCAACCAATCAGTTTATCAGGGGATAGGCTGAAGATCTTTAATTGACAGGTCATGATCAGCCTGCACAGCAGTACGGTAATATATCTACAGAGTTCCCCAACCCTGTCCTCAAGGCCCACCAACAGTACATGTTTTGCAGGAAACCACAAACATACACAGGTGAGGTAATTAGTGTCTTAGCAGAGCTGATTAACTACCTCTCTGGATTTCCACAAAACATGCACTGTTGGTGGGCCTTGAGGACAGGGTTGGGGAACATTGATTATAATATTAGATATAAGTTAAAGTGGACCTAAACTCTTGCAAAGGACAGAAGAAAAACATAGAGAAATACACCCTGTATGTATTTAGAGAGTTTAGCCTGTCTAATTCATCTGTGACTAATCAAAAGTTGTAATTTGATATCTCAGTTGTGTCAGCTGACTGCCTGTTAACAATATGTCTGCTTTAACCAGTTCCCGCCCACGTCACGCCAATGGGCGTGGCCACGGTGGCAGCCCGAGGACCGATTAACGCCAATTTCACGTAAAGTCCTGGGGCTGTGTTTTGCAGGAGATCGCGCGCAGGGTGCGCGCGCATCTCCTGCTTGGTGGGCGGAGCAGAGCTCCGCCTTCAGTCTCCGAGCGGCGGTTGCCGCTCTGGAGACTGTTAGACGGCGTAATCGCCGTCTATTTACATGTACAGCGCTGCGATCAGCAGCAGCGCTGTACTGGGGACGGCTGTGTGACACGGCTGTCCCCTCCTGAGCAGCACAGGTGATCGGCTGTCCTAGGCTGAAGCCTATGACAGCTGATCACAGGGATTGGCTAGCGGGGGGAGGGAGGGAGGGGGGTTTACAATTCATTAAAACAAAACAACATTTTTGAAGAAAAAAAAAACACAAACAAACAAATACAAATAAACAAACAAACATTGGGGGGGGGGGGGGGGGCGATCAGACCCCACCAACAGAGAGCTCTATTGGTGGGGAGAAAAGGGTGGAAGAATCACGTGTGTGCTGTGTTGTGCCGCCCTGGAGCTTGGCCTTGAAGCTGCAGTGGCCAATTTATTGAAAAATTGCCTGGTCTTTAGGGGGGTTTAACACTGCAGTCCTCAAGAGGTTAATGAAAGAAGGAAGTAGACAAACAGCAGATTTATTGCAGGATTTGTAGCAGCTGTAACAAAGAAATGTTTTTTCTTTAAAGGTTATTATGCTGTTGCTTATCTTTTAGAGCAGAGAGAAAGTTCTGAGTTCAGGTCCACTTATAGTTCTGAAGTAGGATGATACCACTTATTGGCTAATTTTCAGACCCGGATTTACATCACAGGAGCCTGTAGGCACAGATGTCCTGGCACCTTATACTTCGCCCTCCAAGAACCTACTAACACCACGAAAACCGCACTGCAAGTGCGCTGGCTGCCCCAGCTGTCACTTCTCCCTTACTTCCCTTGCCCATCATAGGTAGCTAAAGGTGCCCCTTAGCATTAGGTAGACAGATGTACCCTCAGTATTAAGTTGCCCCCGACCTATGGGATATCTTGTTAATGGAATGCCGACACCCTAATGAGTAACCTCTCATTTACTCAGGGCTCTGCATAGGGAAGGAGGGAGGTGCTCTGGGAGGGGAGTAAGCCACCTCTCCAGTATGAGGCACCTGTAGGCACGTGCCTACGGTGCCTTATGGTAAATCCAGCCCTGCTAATTTTATAAGTCTCATCCTGTGTACTCAGTGGTGAGACATGATCACATGACCATGACCAAGCAGTCAGAGAAGTACAGATCGATCATTTGATGAATCATTCAGTTGCTTCTGCAGGACTTCTCTTCACAGTTGGATAGTGTAATGGTTAAAGACCCTGCCTCTGACATAGAAGACAAGGATTCCAATCTCATCTCTAGATATTCTGTAAGCCAGTACCTATTCATCAGTATAGAGTCATTGGGCAAGACTCCCTAACACTGCTAATGACTACTGAACACACCCCTAATGGCTGCGGCTCTCAAGCGCTTTGAGTCCAACAAGAGAAAATCGCCAAATGTTGGAAATATTTTGATTATTATTAATGCAACCTACAGACAGCATTTGGCATGTACAAACCCTCTGTACTTGGTGAATTCTGATCACCGAAAGCTCTACATAAGTTGACACCTCATTACGTTTCCTCATTAATCTCCAGATACCATCCCACCCAGAACCTTCACTCCGCCTAGGAGACCCTCTTGTCCTCTGGCTTAGTCATCTACCCTTACTCCTGCAATCAGGACTTCTCATGAGCTTCACTCCTCCTTTGGAATGCTTTCCCACAGTCTGTCCATCATTCTCCAAGCCTGTAAACCTTCAAACATACTTTAAAAACCCACCTGTTCAGACAAGCCTATCATTTTCTTTACATTGAAGTGATCATGAGAAAATTGGATCTTGAGGAAACAGACATTGGCGTGAAAATTGGTGGATGGAACATCAACAACTTTCGGTATGCTGATGACACAACACAATGGAATCAAAGATGAAAGTGCAAAGTTCGGCCTCCTCCTGAATATCAAAAAGACCAAGATCATAACAACAGTAGATGACACTGACAGCAATATCAAGATAGAAGTTGACAATGAAAAGATTGAGTGTGTGCTAGCATTCACCTTTATCGGCTCTCAGATCAATCAAGAAGGTGATTGTAGTCATGAAATGAAACGTTGGATAACCGTCGTCGTCAGAAACACAATGGTAAGCATGAACCAAAGTATGGAAAAGCAAAAGACATTAGACCAAATGTAGACTGCCAGCGTTTTCCCCATAACCATGTATGGCCAGGGCCAGATTTAGGCCTAGGCCGCCTAGGCCATGGCCTAGAGCACCACAGGAGGAAGGGCACCAAAGCAGCAGGCTAAACTGGTGCAGCATTTGCAAGCTTGCAAATGCTGCAATGCAGGGAGATCAGGCGAGCCCCTGATCTCCCTGCTGCCAGCCACCTGTGTAGTGGCCACCTTGCTCTCTGTACACGTTGGTGATGTGGTGGGCAGCTACGGACTTGGACAGCATTGGAGACGGAGGGAAAGCTTCTGCACTGGAGACGAATGGTGAAATGAGTGACACAGATGGCTGCTGCAGTGTGAAGGCAAGTTGGATACCTATACTGAAAGGTGGGGGTGGGAAAAGGAGGGATTAAGGGAGTCATCTGGCTACCTATACTGTAGGGAAAGTGGGGAAGAGTCATCTGACTACATATACTAGAGGGAAGGGGGAGGGGTCATCTGGCTACCTATAATGGAGGGAAAGGGGGAGGAGTCATCTGGCTACCTATACTTGGGGGGTCATCAGGCTACCTATACTAGAGGGAAGAGAGGAGGGGTAATCTTGCTACCTATACTGAAGGGGGGCGGCCGGTGACAGTGGCCTAGGGCGGTAAAGAGTACAAATCCGGCCCTGTGTATGGCTGCGAGAGTTGGACCCTAAGAAAAGCAGATAGAAGAAAAATCGACTCCTTTGAGTTGTGGTGCTGGCGAAAGTTGCTTTGCAATCCACGGAAAGCAAGGTTGACAAGCAAAGAATTATTGGAACGAATAGGACCAGACATGTCACTGGAAGGCAAGATCACCAGACTCAGACTCTCATATTTCAGCCACTTGATGCGATCAACAGGGGCGTAACTAGAAATCACTGGGCCCCCCTGCGAATATTTGGATGGGGCCCCCCCATAGGTGCCAAAGAATCGTAATGGGGCAGCGTTTCACTGTAAATTAATTGTAAAGTGGGCAGCATTTTACCAGACAATCGTAATGTGGGCCAGAAAATCGTAATGTGGGCAGAGTTCACCAGAAAATCGTAATGTGGGCCTTTAGAAAATCATAATGTGGGCAGAGTTCACCAGAAAATCGTAATGTGGGCACCAGTCACCAGAAAATAGTAACGTGAGCAGCAGTCACCAGAAAATTGTAACGTGGGCAGCATTCACCAGACAATCGTAATGTGGGCAGCGTTCATCAGAATATCGTAATGTGGGCCAGAAAATCGTAATGTGGGCAGAGTTCACCAGAAAATTGTAACATGGACAGCATTCACCAGACAATCGTAACTTGGGCAGTGTTCACCAGAAAATCGTAATGTGGGCCAGAAAATCGTAATGTGGGCAGCGTTCACCAGAAAATCGTAACGTGGACAGCATTCACCAGACAATCGTAACGTGGGCAGTGTTCACCAGAAAATCGTAATGTGGGCCAGAAAATCGTAATGTGGGCAGAGTTCACCAGAAAATCGCAATGTGGGCAGCAGTCACCAGAAAATCGCCATGTGGGCAGCAGTCACCAGAAAATTGCAATGTGGGCATCAGTCACCAGAAAATCCTAATGTGGGCAGCAGTCACCAGAATATCGTAATGTGGGCAGCAGTCACCAGAAAATCCTAATGTGGGCAGCAGTCAGTCACCAGAATGTCGTAATGTGGGCAGCAGACACCAGAAAATCCTAATGTGGGCAGCAGTCACCAGAAAATCCTTATGTGGGCAGCAGTCACCAGAAAAATCGCAATGTGGGCAGCAGTCACCAGAAAATCGCAATGTGGGCAGCAGTCACCAGAAAATCGTAATGTGGGCAGCATACACCAGAAAATCGTAATGTGGGCAGCAGACACCAGAAAATCGCAATGTGGGCAGCAGACACCTGAAAATCGTAATGTGGGCAGCAGACACCTGAAAATCGTAATGTGGGCAGCAGACACCTGAAAATCGTAATGAGGGCAGCAGACACCTGAAAATCGTAATGAGGGCAGCAGACACCTGAAAATCGCAATGTGGGCAGCAGTGACCAGAAAATCGCAATGTGGGCAGCAGTGACCAGAAAATCGTAATGTGGGCAGCAGACACCTGAAAATCACAATGTGGGCAGCAGACACCTGAAAATCACAATGTGGGCAGCAGACACCTGAAAATCGTAATGTGGGCAGCAGACACCAGAAAATCGCAATGTGGGCAGCAGACACCAGAAAATCGCAATGTGGGCAGCAGACACCAGAAAATCGCAATGTGGGCAGCAGACACCAGAAAATCCTAATGTGGGCAGCAGACACCTGAAAATCGTAATGTGGGCAGCAGACACCTGAAAATCGTAATGTGGGCAGCAGACACCTGAAAATCGTAATGTGGGCAGCAGACACCAGAAAATCGTAATGTGGGCAGCAGACACCAGAAAATCGCAATGTGGGCAGCAGTGACCAGAAAATCGCAATGTGGGCAGCAGTGACCAGAAAATCGTAATGTGGGCAGCAGACACCAGAAAATCGCAATGTGGGCAGCAGACACCAGAAAATCGCAATGTGGGCAGCAGTGACCAAAAAATCGCAATGTGGGCAGCAGTGACCAGAAAATCGTAATGTGGGCAGCAGACACCAGAAAATCGCAATGTGGGCAGCAGACACCAGAAAATCGCAATGTGGGCAGCAGTGACCAGAAAATCGCAATGTGGGCAGCAGTGACCAGACAATCGTAATGTGGGCAGCAGACACCAGAAAATCGCAATGTGGGCAGCAGACACCAGAAAATCGCAATGTGGGCAGCAGTGACCAGAAAATCGTAATGTGGGCAGCAGACACCAGAAAATCGTAATGTGGGCAGCAGTCACCTGAAAATCACAATGTGGGCAGCAGTGACCAGAAAATCGCAATGTGGGCAGCAGTGACCAGAAAATCGTAATGTGGGCAGCAGTGACCAGAAAATCGTAATGTGGGCAGCAGACACCAGAAAATCGTAATGTGGGCAGCAGTCACCTGAAAATCACAATGTGGGCAGCAGACACCAGAAAATCGTAATGTGGGCAGCAGTCACCTGAAAATCACAATGTGGGCAGCAGTGACCAGAAAATCACAATGTAGGCAGCAGACACTAGAAAAAAAAATGCACCTGTGAAAAAAAAACAATTCACTTACCTGACAGAAGTCTTCTCCTCTCCCGGCATCTGGCTCGCAGCTCCCCGAGTCCTCCTGCAGCACATCTCCCGCGCTGACAGGCAGAGTGCAGGGCTACGGCAAGATGGCTGCCGAAGCCCTGTACTAGAGAGACACAAATAGTCTCCAGTGTAGGGCTTCTTCGGCGGCCATCTTGCCGTAGCCCTGCTCTGCCTGCCGGAGACTATGCAGGCTGCTGGTGGAGCGGGGCTGCGGGGAATGAACTGGCGCAGCGTCTATTAGACGCTGCGGCCAGTTGAGCACCTTGCTGGGGGGTCCAGAGCAGCGCTCCCCCCACGCACAGTGAGCGGGCCCCAGAGCAGCCCCGGGCGGCCGGGCCCCCCTGCGGCTGAGAGAGTCGCATCCCCGGTAGGTACGCCGGTGGTGACAGCCTTTCCTCCTCCGGGCCCCTGACTTGCTAGGGGCCCCCCTGCAACTGCAGGGGCTGCAGGGTCTATTCCTACGCCCCTGGCAATCAAATTCCTTAAAGAAAGACCTAATGCTCTGACTGATCAGTGGCAAAAGACGACAAGGCCACCACAGAAGGCGTTGGCTTGACACCATCAAAGCTGACACAAGATTGAGCTTAAGGCAACTGGCAGAAATGGTACAAGATCGGACAGCATGGAGAGAGCTAACCTATACAATCGCCAAGAGTCGGATACGACTCAATGGATAACATCATCATCAGCATCATACATTTATTTTTGTAGCATTGAGGTTCACTGCCTCATCTGCTAAACCTGTGTCTTCTTCCCTAATGTCTCTAACCCACTACCCTCTAGATTGTAAGCTTGCAAGGGCAGTGACCTACTCCTAGTGTTTCTTATTCTGCTGTAATTTATCGTTAGAACCAGTATTGGTGATATCTCAATAGAGATGGCCCGAACGGTTCGCCGGCGAACCGATTCGCGCAAACTTCGCTGGTTTGCGTTCGCGGTGAACCGCGAACTATATGAGCGTTCGACCCGCACCCTACACTACATCATTAGGGTCAACTTTGACCCTCTAAATCACAGTCAGCAGACACATGGTAGCCATTCAGGCTACACTCGCTCCTGCAGCCCCCCTCCCCCTTATAAAAGGCAGGCAGCATCAGCCATTTCACTCACTTGTGTGGCTGCAGTAATTAGAGAAGGGAGAGCTTGCTGCAGAGAGACATAGGGAAAGCTTAGTTAGGCTCTTGTTAGGCTTGTTAGCTTGCTCCTTGCTGATACTTATTGCTAAAAAGCACCCCTCAACAGCTTTTTTGAGAGCTAATGTTGTTCTTGTGATCTATTTTTTTTTGTGTGTGTGTGTGTCCCACAGACACTTGTTGCATATACAGCCCTGTCAGTCAGTCACAGCTGGCCCTTGGCCCCTTGGTAATTCCTACTGTGCCACTGCCAGGCCCAGCACATTCAGTGACTATCTGTTCACAGTACCTGTGTGTGTGACAGCTGCACATTTGTAATACCAATCCCTGCATACCTGTTCAGTAGTACACCAACCTACGTGACCGCACGCAGTGTTATATACCATTCACTGCACCTATTCACGGTACCTGTGTGTGTGACAGCTGCACATTTGTAATACCAATCACTGCATATCTGTTCAGTGCACCTACCTATGTGGCCGCACGCAGTGTTATATTATATACCAGTCACTGCACCTGTTCATGGTACCTGTGTGTGGGACAGCTGCACATTTGTAATACCAATCACTGCATACCTGTTCAGTGCACCTACCTATGTGACCGCACGCAGTGTTATATTATATACCAGTCACTGCACCTGCACTGTGTGTGTGACAGTTGCACATTTGCAATACCAATCACTGCATACCTGTTCAGTGCACCTACCTACGTGACCGCATGCAGTGTTATATAACAGTAACTGCACCTGTTCACGGTACCTGTGTGTGTGACAGCTGCACATTTGTAATACCAATCCCTGCATACCTGTTCAGTAGTGCACCTACCTACGTGACCACACGCAGTGTAATATACCAGTCACTGCACCTGTTCATGGTACCTGTGTGTGTGACAGCTGCACATTTGTAATACTAGTCATTGCATAATTGTTCACAGTACCTGTGTGACCGCAAGTTGTTTAATATACCAGTCCGTGCATACCTGTTAACTGCACCTGTGTGACAGCTGCACATTGTATTGTAATACCAGTCACTGCATACCGTTCACTGCACCTGTGTGACTGCACATTGTATTAGTCAAGTCAGTGCATACCTTTCACTTCATCCCCCCGATATAGACAAAACAACAGGCAGAGGCAGGCCACCCGGCAGGTCTGTTCGAGGTCATGCTGACGTGATTTAGTGCGGCCCTAGACCAAAGTACAGTGCTCAGAAGAAGGCACGTCCCATCAACTCCCAACATTGTCAGGACGTGGTTGACTATTTAACACAGAACACCTCATCTTCCGTAGCCACTAGCGCTACACATCCGCTGCATTTGACACTTCGCAGGAGTTATTTGGTGGGGAATTCACTGATTCACAGCCATTATTGTTACAGCAAGATGAAGGCACTAAGCAAGTTACACCACCTCATATGTCTGAGTTAGGCGACACTATGGACGTAAGGTGTGAGGAGGATGATGATGAAGTACCTTCTGTTGGTGCAGTTTTGGAGGTGTCTGATGCAAGCGAAGCTGGGGAGGATGATTATGATGATTATGATTATGATGATACGGATGCCACGTGGTTTTCTAATAGAGGAGATGAACAGGGGGACAGTTCAGAGGGGGAGTCAGAGAGGAGTAGAAAGAGATGAGTTCCTAAAAGAAGCAGGGGGAGCTTGTCATCAGAACAGCTGGTGGCAGTGTCCGGCGCCATGCATCGCCACCTATGGACAGCTAGCCAACATGCCCTTCAACGTCAGCTGCTGACGCCACCATAGTGCCCACACCCCAGGGCTCATCGATGTGGACATTTTTTGTGTGTCTGTCTCAGATGAGAGCAATGCCATCTGTTCTCTCTGCCACTAAAAATTGAGCAGTGGAAAGTCCAACACCCACGTAGGGACAACTGCCTTATGAAGGCACATGGAGAAAAGGCACAAACTGCAATGGGAAGAGCACCTGAGGAAAAGCAGCACACAAAAGCAAAGCCACTCTCCTTCTCCTCTTCCTCCTGCAGGTGCATCATCACAGCCACCCTCCTCCACTCCGCCTCTCACCTTGAGCGGTTCCTGCTCCTCTGCCCACAGAAGCAGCCAGGTGTCCGTGAGGGAAATCTTTGAGCGGAAGAAGCCAATGTCTGCCAGTCACCCTCTTGCCTGGCGTCTGACAGCTGGCTTGGCTTGGTGGAACTGTTAGCTCACCAGTTGTTACCATACCAGCTGGTGGACTCTGAGGCCTTCCGAAAATTTGTGGCCTTTGGGACACCACAGTAGAAGATACCAGGCTGCAATTATTTCTCAAAAAAAGTGATACCCAAACTGTACCGTTAAGTTGAAAGGCAAGTGGGGTCATCTCTGGCACACAGCGTTGGGTCAGGGGTCCATCTGACCACGGATGCCTGGTCTGCCAAGCACGGTCAGGGCAGGTACATTACTTACACAGCCCATTGGGTCAACCTCTGGTGACCACTGGCAAGCAGGGAGTACGTGGCTGTGCAGTGGACCTAGTTGTGACACCTCCACGGCTTGCAGGCAGGCCTGCTGCCACCTCCTCTTCTCTTCTTCTCCTCCTACTCTTCCTGCTACATCCTCTTTGCTGTTATCCTCCTCCTCCTCCTTGGCTGAATGACGGTTCAACTCTACTGGTGCTGCGATCTCCTCTCCAGCTACATATCCCCAGCTCCCCAGGGCCTATGCTGCATGCCAGGTACGACGGTGTCATGCCATCTTAGACATGTCTTGCCTCAAAGCGGAGAGTCACACTGAAGCAGCTCTCCTGGCTGCTCTGAACAAACAGGTGGATCAATGGCTGACCCCGCACCAACTGGAGATCGGCAACATGGTGTGTGACAACGGCAGCAATCTCATTTCGGCTTTGAATTTAGGAAAGTTGACACATGTACCCTGCATAGCAAATGTGCTGAATCTAATAATTCAGAGATTTGTGTGTAAGTACCCAGGCTTACAGGACGTCCTGAAGCAGTCCAGGAAGTTGTGTGGGCATTTCAGGCGGTCTTACACGGCCATGGCACGCTTTGCCGATATTCAGCGGAGAAAGAACTTGCCGGTGAGACACTTGATTTTCGATAGCCCGACTAGCTGGAATTCAACCCTCCTGATGTTCAACAGGAGAAAGCCGTCAACCAGTATCTCTACAACTACAGTAGAAGGACACACTCTGGGAAGATGGGGATGTTCTGGCCGAAGTACTGGACACTCATGTGAAATGCCTGCAGGCTCATGCGGCCGTTTGAGGAGGTGACAAACATGGTGAGTCGCAGTGAAGGCGCCATCAGCGACTTGATCCCATATGCTTTCTTCCTGGAGCGTGCCGTGCATAGAGTGGTAGATCAAGCTGTGGAGGAGCGTGAACAGGAACAGTTACAGGAACAGGAGGAAGAGTTGTGGGATCAATTCTCAGAACCAGATGTTTCCTCAACACCTGCGGCAGCCCAGAGGAGGGGAGAGGAGGAGGAGGAAGAGTCGTGTGGGGAAAAGGAGTCAGATGATGAGGAAGGTGGGGTTTTTTTTTGAGGAGGAGGTGGAAGAACAACTGCAGCAGGCGTCGCAGGGGGCTTATGCTGCTCAACTTTTCTGTGGTATTCTTCGTGGCTGGGGGGAGGAGGAGAACTCACCTGACATCACTGAGGAAGAGCAAGAGGAGATGGATAGTACGTCTGCATCCAAATTTGTGCAGATGGTATCTTTCATGCTGTCCAGCCTGTTGAGGGACCCCCTTATAAAAAACTCAAGGAGAATGACCTGTACTGGGTGGCCACACTACTAGACCCTCGGTATAGGCACAAAGTGGCGGAGATGTTACCAACTCACCTGAATGCAGAAAGGATGCAGCACTTGCAAAACAAGCTGGCAACTATGTTTTATAGTACTTTTAAGGGTGATGTCACAGCACAATGGAATAAAGGTGCCACTGCCAGTAATCTTCCTCCTCCTCCCATGTCCACACAGGCAAAGGACAGGATGCTCTAGCAATCTCCTGGTGATGTCAGACATGCGGTCATTCTTTAGTCCAACGTCTCGCCTTAGCCCTTCCGGATCCACCCTCCACCAATGCCTCGACCAGCAGATAGCCGACTACCTGGCCTTAAGTGTGGATGTAGACACTGTGAGCAGCGATGAACCCCTGGACTACTGGGTGCGCAGGCTTGACCTGTGGCCAGAGCTGTCACAATTTGCCATCCAACTTCTCAAGCGTCCTGTCAGAAAGGACCTTCTGCGCAGCTGGAGGCATTGTCACTGAGAAGAGAAGTCACCTAGGTCACAAAAGTGTTCAGTACCTCACCTTTATCAAAATGAATGAGGCATGGATCCTGGAAGGCAACTGCCCGTCCGAAGACTAAGTCAGTCCCCACACACAGCTTCTCTGCCTGCACGCCGTGTGACTGCCTGCCCCAAGACTAAGTCGCTCCCCACACAGCATCTCTGCCTGCAGGCCGCTTGACTGCCTTCTCCGCCACCACCAACAGGGTCCAGCACTCCAGGCGGATTCCTGAATTTTTAAGGCCGCTGCTAGCAACGGGCGTTATAATAATTTTTTTGGTGCGTGCACATGCCTGGCTAATTTTTCTGGCTGCACTGCAGCTGCAACAACAAAACAAAAGGCATGTACATGTGTCAATTCCCCTTTATGATCGTTACCTTGCCGCGGTGAAGGAGCTTGCGTATCACAATGAAGCAATGACCGCCGGGCTATATGAGTGTCTCGGGGGGGGGACAGACCAGATTCGATCAGCTGGACAGTCACTGTTGTTCTGTCATTGAGCTAGCTCAGCCGGCGACCATATGGGCTTGAAAACCGTTATCGCTTGCACTCTCGCTATGGTGCGCACCAGTCTAGCATGGCCGTCACTACACAAACAGCTGTTTTTGTGGTGCCTTACACAGTGAGTTTGGTCTGTCAGTGTGAAGCAGTACACTAATTACACTCCCTGATTGATGTATACACATGCAAGATGTTTTAAAGCACTTTAGGCCTGCAATTTAGCATGCAATGTGATTTCTGCCTTTAAAACACTGCTGTGCATCAAATCCGGATTTTTACCAAGGACTTGTACCCAACTCCGCCATGCCCCCCTCCAGGTGTTAGACCCCTTGAAACATCTTTTCCATCACTTTTATGGCCAGCATAAATGTTTCTAGTTTTCAAAGTTCGCCTCCCCATTGAAGTCTATTGCGGTTCGGGACAGTTTCGCGGAGTTCGCGTTCACGGTTCGCGAACCTAAAATCGGAGGTTCGAGCCATCTCTATATCTCAAACCACACAACACCTTTGTATGTATTTGTATCGCTAAACAGTGTCGGACTGGTAGGTGGTAGCAGGTGGATTTCCTCAGCTTTTCCACTTCTCATTCTGACACTGTTGCGAAATGTTCTGATTGATTGTACAGAGTTTTGAAGAGTCTCATGTATCTATGCTCCTCACTATTTGTTGTGTACTATGTACAGCACTACGGAAGATGTTGGCGCTATGTAAATAAAAAGTAATAATAATAACAGCAGTGGAAAATTTAATGTGATTCCACATCTAAAACAATCCGGGGATTCACAAAATCCAAACACGAAACAACTTCATCTTAATGAATAATAATAGACTATAAAAAACAAGCAGCTATGGATTGTAATCATCTGCTGATACATGTGCACACCATTAAGTATGGGCGATAATTGGCCAAGCAGTTACGTCAGGTTGGATCCGTCCATCCAAATGGCAGAATATTTTAACACAGTTCAGGCCGGTATCAGTTGAAAAGGGCGTCTGAGCCATCTGTGTAAAAAGGGCATCGCCATAGACTTCGATGTTATTTGCTCTATCTCTCAGCTATAAGGTGGTGAAAAAGGCGCCCAAATTATTTTTTTGGCTATAAAAAGGCACCCTTTTATAGCCTTACAAAATCTCCCACCCTTTTATAGCGGTAACCCACCATTGACTTCTATTGTGACCTGTTATATTGTGTATTTTTGTATCGTTATACCCTGTATGCTGCTGTAGAGCGCCACGGAAGATGCTGGGGCTATATAAAGCAATCATAATAATAATTGTCACATTAGGTTACAAAAAGGACTTCTTTCCAGTGATAGAAAATAGAAAATAGCAAATAGAAAAAGGAAATAATTGCTAAGAGAGACGTTTAGAACAAAATATAAGAGGCGTGTGACTTTCCCAAAGTGACTTGTCTGTGAATTGTTAATGTTTGCAACACTTCTATTGAGATTAGGAAGAGAGCGAGAGAATAAACAGTTCTGTTGTTGAAGTTAATTTATTGGGTTGTTGATGCCGGTATAAAGTAAGCTCTGAAACACAAATTGAAAAGTATTAAACAAATTCAGTTGAAAAACACAAAACTCTTCACCGTACTGTAATTTACATCTCATTATTGCTCCACTATTGTGTACATTCCTCTTCATTCTACAATTTATTCTTCAAAAAATTGAAGTTGATGTTAAGAATTCTAAAACTTCAGTTATCTTGGAAATTTGTTACAGAACTTAGATAGAAAATCTAATCTATAGAAAAAAGTCCATTATTATGAGAAGTTGTAAAATTTAAAATACATACATATAAAATGTACGTTACAAAATGCACGTTAAATTACTTGCTGTCACTTACAGTAAGTAGGTAAGAGCTGACAGATTTAACAGATTTTGGAATAGTCCATCTCCTCATGGGAGATTCTCAGTATTACCTTTAATATTTACAAAAGTACTTCCTATATAAATTTGGTGGCCAGCCTTTCTACTCATTAGCACACTACTACTCATTAGCGCACTACTTAGCAGTTGGACTGAGCAACTGCCATTCTGTTTTTGTAACTAAAAAAATACCTGAAAATCCCCCATGAAGAGAAGAGATGGCCTAGTTGAAAACATGGAAAATATAGTCAACCCTTTGCACACTTCCTGTGAATGCGTTGGAACATTTGCATGTGAGCGTGTGAAGGGTTAACTGTCTTTACCACTTAGCACCTCCCTAATATCTTATTTAAATGTCCTAACTTGAGGTGATGTGCCTGGATTTATGTGTTTTTTTAAGTCGAAAACCTGTCAGATCTGTTACATTTATTTAAAAACACAATAGGGTGAGGGAGCCCTGCCCTTGCGGGCTTACAATCTAAAGGAATAGGGGGGAAACAAGAGTTGGGGTAGTGTACAATATTCATACCTAGAGGCAGTGTGTTTTAGGTTGTCTGATAGGAGGTACAACTTGGTCAGAGGTCAAATGGGGAACTGGCCTATAGAATGTATGCTTGATGTAAAAAGTGAGTTTTGAGGGCACGTTTAAAGGCGTACATTTGAAATCGGCGCCGGTAGACTTGGGCGCAGGATACAGCGTTATATAGCTGATCCTGCTTCTGCACAAGTCCGGGCCGATTTAATTACTATTCCCCCTCCAGGCCGACATGGATAGTAGGGGAATGAAATAATTCGGCTTCCAGCGATTGCTGGAGGCCGAATTATTATGTTTTTAAGCAACTTCGGCTCTGTCTTCTGACGGAGCCGACGTTACTCACTGAGCACTTCAATAGGAATGATTCCTATTGAAGTCTATGGAGGCGCCGGCTGCGCCCAAATCTAGCAGCGCTGAAAAGCACTGCTCCGCGTTTAAAGATATCAAAGGTTGGGGAGTGAGGGATGTGTTGTGGAAGGACAATCCAGAGGAGGGGTGAAGCACGTGCGAAATCTTGTATATGTGAATGCTGCGAGGAGGTGATTCTGGACTGGAGGAGGATAATAGAAGGTCATATATCAGAAGAACGAGAAAATTCTGAAGACCAGTTACGAAAACATAGTTTCAAACTTTATTAATCCAAACATACAAAAATGCATAAATAGTGTCCTCAAACCTCAATAATGACTACATACAGTAATCATAATAAACAACTCAACAACCCATTGGGATCTAAAAAGATATAAGGCTTTTATTTTTCAGGCACTATTTGTGCATTTTTGTATTAATAAAGTTTGAAAACAATTTTTTTCCTAATTGGTCTCCAGAAACCACTCCGTTCTTCTGATATCCTTGTAATTGATTGAGGTACTTCGTCAGTTGGCTGAGAGATCCTTGTTCTCTACAGGTGGAATTTAATAATTTAGCAAAATTACTTTCTTGCTCGTTGTAGGTTGTTGAAGAGTTGTCTTGAAGGAGCTGACTTTACCTCGCTCTGAGTAATGAGAGGCTATGAGCAGGGCCTCATTGTCCTCTGTATAACATATTAGTTCTATCTCCGTGACCCTGTGCGGGTCACTAAATCAGAGGCCTGTGTGTGCTGTAATCAAAGATGCTTTTATAGCAGAGATACAGCTCTCTCCTCCTCCCCTCCTGAACGGCATAGAAAAGAGGGCAGGCCATTTAAAGAGAGAGCAGCTGGGCTCTTGTACTGGTTTTTGTTATGATGTTTGAAGCAATAATTCACATCACTTTTAGCGATCTGACTTGTTATTGTTTCTTCAGGGGACATTGAAGGAGCAGACACAGCTGGTGGGAAGTGAACTTAGTGCCAAGCTAAGTGCAAAGCATAGATGCTGAGAAGTAATAGGAGAATATGAATGCATTGACTGATCAGAAAGGCTCTTTCAGGGGTTACGGAAGGAGTGTGGCTAGCTTGTATAGACATGAGAATAGCAAATTATAATGATGTACAGTCACAGCCGCACAAAACAAGCTTCATTTCCTTCTAGAGTCTCCCGAAAGAAAGGCAAATCCATGAATGTACTTTATTTTCAGATGTAAATTATGCCCCGCTGGTCCCTCCAAATGTTGAGTTTTGCACTAAAGTAGAATAACTGAAAAACTTATATAGGAAGCAGCAATGAAACTCCAGGGAGCATAGTTGGGCAGCATGTGGCTAATGGGTGCGGAGATACAGTGCCTAGCACTCTTGTAATGCAAGGCTAAGGTCCTAGGTATGGTTCCTGCCCAGGACGCCATATGAATGGAGTTTGTGTTTTCTCCTTGTGTTTGCATGGTTTTCCTTTAAGCTTTCTAGCTTCCTTTCATGGCCCCCTAAAACATACAAAAAGGTTAACTGGTTTCTTCTAAATTGGCCTAAAGCCCGATAAAAACCCTAAATTAAAGTCGGCTGAGGTGGCTGAAAATGACTGTCTCTGCCAATAATCCGGCATGGGTACAGTGGACATTGACCCTGGATCGCCACTCAGCAAGTGATCCGCGAGGTGGACCAACTTGCTCAAGTGACAGCCAATACCTTTGTTGGCACTGCTTGCCCTGCCCACCATGTGACATCCTCCGCTCTATCGACCATCCACCTCCTGACAGAGTAACAAAACACATTATCTGTAGTGCCTTAGCACAGAGATGTTGCTTGAGGGATCGGGTCTCGATCTCCATCGGGCGACATCAATCAAGAGTGTGTGTCCAGAATGTAAGACAGTGATAACTAGGCTATGATCATGATAAAGGTTAGATTGTGAGCTCCCCTGAGGCACAGTTAGGGACCTGAAGATCCTTATAAAGCAATGTAGTAACTCTCATTGGGCATGACTCACAAAGCTTCTTCACCTGTTTTCCTCAGTTTTCACCTTATATATATATATATATGTTACATTTTTAAGCTCCCAAAGAGCAAAAATATAATATAATTAGGTAAGAAAAGTAATATTTAAATAAAGTTATTCAGGAACAACTTACTTTGAGTGATTATTTTGTTTGTAAATGTGCTGAAAGGTTATTTTTATTAATTAGATGATAAATAAGACATTTATCAGAAGTTTTGTGAATAGAGCACATTGTATTGACGCTGTAGAGATACAGTATATGCATACGAATGCATAATAAACATACGTAAGGAATTTGTTGTAGCATTTATGGCAGGGATGTTAATTCGGATTTTGCAGAATTGTAATCTCTGCGGAAGTACCGTATTTACCAGAACTCAGTAATTTTAGCCCAATCACAGAACTTGAAAGCATTAAGGTGGCCACTAATGGTCCAAGTTCTAGCGAAAAAATCGTTTGAGCGATCAGAAATTTTGATCGGATTGGTTGGAAATAACCTCCATTGATGGACACGTGATATTATGAACGTGTGAAACAAAATGTCGTCCGAATGAATTTTCGTCTAACCAAAATTTGGATTTTCTTGTTGGTTGTGATAGATAGGAAGCAAAGATTGGTTCGTTGATGGTGTAGTGAACGATGTATTACAATATTTCACTTCCGATCAGAATTTCTGATTGCTCAAACAATTTTTCGCTAGAAATTGGACTGTTAGTGGCCAGCTTTAGACTAATCAGAGATTGCAAAAATTTACCTAAAAAAAACCCCCACTACTTGGAAATCGGAAATCCGAACTCATAAATCAGCGGAATCGGCAATTGGTATGAATCTGAATTTCTGCGGAATTGAATATCGGCATTTCAGACCATCCCTAATGTACGGTGGCTTTGCTATTAACTGCTAACATTGGTGGTATTCATCATTGCAATTTCAACACAAAATCTGCAGGTGCATGCCTTTGACGAAAATTCGCAAGCAACTCTGCGTTAGCATTGGCTAGTGTTGGGCGAACATCTAGATGTTCGGGTTCGGGCCGAACAGGCCGAACATGGCCGCGATGTTCGGGTGTTCGACCCGAACTTCGAACATAATGGAAGTCAATGGGGACCCGAACTTTCGTGCTTTGTAAAGCTTCCTTACATGCTACATACCCCAAATTAGCAGGGTATGTGCACCTTGGGAGTGGGTACAAGAGGAAAAAAAATATTTGAAAAAGAGCTTATAGTTTTTGAGAAAATTGATTGTAAAGTTTCAAAGGAAAAACTGTCTTTTAAATGTGGAAAATGTCATGTTTCTTTGGACAGGTAACATGCTTTTTGTCGCCATGCAGTCATAAATGTAATACAGAGAAGAGGTTCCAGGAAAAGGGACCGGTAACGGTAACCCAGCAGCAGCAGCACACGTGATGGAACAGGAGCAGGCGCAGGAGGAGAAGGCCATGCTTTTTGAGACACAACAACCCAGGCCTTGCATGAGGACAAGAAGCGTGCGGATAGCATGCTTTTTACCGCCATGCAGTCATAAATGTAATAAAGATAAGAGGTTCAATAAACAGGGACCGGGCGTCAACGCTAACCCAGCAGCAGCAGATGTGATGGAACAGGAGGAGGCGCAGGAGGAGAAGGCCACGCTTTCAGGTGCAACTCAGGCCTTGCATGAGGACAAAAAAATGTGTGCGCAAAGCAATGCAATGAGTAGTTTTCAGGACACAATGGGCTATTCGGAGGAGCTATTCCCACCCCCACAATCTTCTACCTGTGAAAGGTCAATGGAACAGCCACAAATGTTGTGCCCGGATTCACAACCTTTTTCTGTGGAAAATGCACCTCGCACTGAAATGCAAGGCGAGGCCGAGGATGAACATGACGTCAACAACTCAACATGACGCAAAATGGGGGCGGAACAGAAAGCTGCTTTCAATGTTTTGAAGGCCTTAATTGCCTCCGGTGGCCAGTTAGATGCATCATTCATCACACCCAAATCCCAGAGCAATGTGTGCAGGAATTTGAATCGCAGGAGGTGTACCGAGATCATCTGGACAAGTGACCAAGTGACAAAGTGACCAGTGACAAAGTGACAAAGTGACAAAATGACAAAGTGAAAAAATGACAAAGTGACAAGTGACAAGTGACAAAATGACAAAGTGACAAGTGACAAAGTGAGAAGTGACAAGTGACAAAGTGACAAGTGACAAAATGACAAAGTGACAAGTGACAAAGTGAGAAGTGACAAGTGACAAAGTGACAAGTGACAAAATGACAAAGTGACAAGTGACAAAGTGAGAAGTGACAAAGTGACAAGTGACAAAATGACAAAGTGACAAGTGACAAAGTGACCAGTGACAAAGTGACAGCTGACAAAGTGACAAAATGACAAAGTGACAAAGTGACAAAGTGACCAGTGACAAAGTGACAACTGAGAGGTTGTTCTGGGGAGCTCCACTGCACTCAGTCGCATATGAGGAGAGGTCTCGTCGGGACTGCTGATCCTCCTCAGCTTGCTCAAAGCCTTGAGGGTTCCTGAAGATCCTCTGCTTGGAGTTCGCCGGGGTTCAGCTTGGTGTCGGGGTCGGCGGCGTCCTCCTCACTCCAACGTGGCAGATCTTCTGTTGAAGGAAAAAAAAAAAAACATTGTTAAAAGTCCAGTACCGCTTCTGAAGGACTCACCAAGAGATGCAGGAGCGCTTCAATCCAGCGCACCATCGCTCGCTGGGTGATGTCCCTGCCTACGCGCTGGAATTCTACGCTGCACATGCTAGCACGCTTTTGCGCAGTGCCGAGGCGCATTCCAGCAGCTAGTAGCTACCAAGCTTCTGTGGATCTGATTGGGCCACCATGTTGGATCTCTGCCAAGTCCTCCAAAATTTTGAGCAATCCACGTTGCGTGACTGAGCAGTGACAACTCTACAGTCAGCATTACAATACCACTGCTGTGTTTACTGAAGAAATCAATGTTGAAGATGGAAACCGCTGGCATGATGCAAGTGGGGGATTCTGAAGATGAAAACGATCAGCGTGATGATACCAACATCAGGCAACCTGCCTCAGGAAACGCTGGTCCCAGCTATGACAAAGAACAGGACGAGGAACAGCTGGAGTTGGAGCAGGAATTGGATGCCCCCACTGCCGAGGGACAGAGCGGTGCACGTTGGACTTCCACAATTTAGCGGGAAAGGACAGCAGAAGAGGAAGAAAGTGATGCTGGTGACGAATATGGTGCATCACAACAATCACAACGCTTACAAGAACATGAAGATAGAGGAGTCTGGCAGGACTCTCTGGCACACATGGCTCAATTCATGCTAGACTGCATTGAACGCGGCCCGCGCATTATTCACTATTCATTATTATTCATTATTCTGGAATCTGGACAACACCAATTACTGGGTTTATACCCAGTTTATACAAACACAATGTTAAAAAACTGATTGAAGAAAGTGTCAGACAGGTCAAAAATGGAACAATTCCAGCAGGCCCTTGAGGATGGAGACTTTAGAGAGGAGATTGACATCCTCCTCCTTCTCTAGCCAGTTGTACGCCGACAGACTGACTTCAGCAAACCCAGGAGGACCAGGAGGGCAGCAAAGAACACAAGCTGCTGCTAGTGCCCAAAAGGGAATGGTATTGGCAGTGTCCTTGGAGTGGGAACATTTTCTGACACCCATGCAGCAGCCCACAGAACAGCAATCGGGCAGTTCCACGTCCTCCAACACCAATCGCCTAGAGAAGATGGTCAAGGTCCAGGACTACATGTCAGATGGCGTAGCTGTGTTGAACAATCCATCTGCAGACAGACGGTGAGTGTGACAGGCAGCACAGAAGGACCATGGCAACTCACTCATAGTACCACAGTTTGATAGTGCTGCCCAAAAAATTATATGGATCCGTGGACCCGGGCACTGCAGGCAGTACTGGGAAGTGGGAACGCAGATTTTAGTACCTAAACACACGATACAACATGTTTTCCGGGGTCGGACTCTGAGGCACATACAGATGGTCCCGATCATCATCCTCATCATACAACTCTTCTCCTGAGTCTGACCCACCCACAACCTCTGCCACCCCAACATCCCCAGACACAGACCCCTCATCGTCCTCAACATTAACTTGGGATGCTGGCCTGAGCCCGACCTCCTCCTCCACATCAGGCCCCATCATCTCCTCAATGGCAGCCCTCATTAATCGTTCTGGCGACGGACCGATGGACACAACATTCTCCTCCGGAGAGGGCTGCTGCTGACCACTGGCTGCTGTAGTGGATGTTATAGCTTGCGTGGGGCGTTGGCTGTTGCTGTTGTTGGGAGTGCTGCTCACAGCGGAGGTCTCTGAGGAACTCATGGTGAGCTCATATAGTGGTTGGCGGTGAGTGGAGTATTACTGATCCCAGCAATATACACACTGACTGGCAGAGTACGCAATGCTATATAGTCTGGCTGAGCGGTGTACACAGAGTGGCAGTACACACAATGCTATATAGTCTGGCTGAGCCGTGTACACAGAGTGGCAGTACACACAATGCTATATAGTCTGGCTGAGCGGTGTACACAGAGTGGCAGTACACACAATGCTATATAGTCTGGCTGAGCCGTGTACACAGAGTGGCAGTAAACAAATGCTATATATAGCGTGGCTGAGCGAGGTACACAGTGGCAGTACACACAATGCTATATAGTCAGGCTAAGCCGTGTACACAGAGTGTCAGAAAACACAATGCTATATATAGCGTGGCTGAGCGAGGTGCACAGTGGCAGTACACACAATGCTATATAGCCAGGCTAAGCCGTGTACACAGAGTGTCAGAAAACACAATGCTATATATAGCGTGGCTGAGCGAGGTGCACAGTGGCAGTACACACAATGCTATATATAGCGTGGCTGAGCGAGGTGCACAGTGGCAGTACACACAATGCTATATATAGCGTGGCTGAGCGAGGTGCACAGTGGCAGTACACACAATGCTATATTAGTCAGGCTAAGCCGTGTACACAGAGTGTCAGAAAACACAATGCTATATATATAGCGTGGCTGAGCGAGGTGCACAGTGGCAGTACACACAATGCTATATATAGCGTGGCTGAGCGAGGTGCACAGTGGCAGTACACACAATGCTATATATAGCGTGGCTGAGCGAGGTGCACAGTGGCAGTACACACAATGCTATATATAGCGTGGCTGAGCGAGGTGCACAGTGGCAGTACACACAATGCTATATATAGCGTGGCTGAGCGAGGTGCACAGTGGCAGTACACACAATGCTATATATAGCGTGGCTGAGCGAGGTGCACAGTGGCAGTACACACAATGCTATATTAGTCAGGCTAAGCCGTGTACACAGAGTGTCAGAAAACACAATGCTATATATATAGCGTGGCTGAGCGAGGTGCACAGTGGCAGTACACACAATGCTATATATAGCGTGGCTGAGCGAGGTGCACAGTGGCAGTACACACAATGCTATATTAGTCAGGCTAAGCCGTGTACACAGAGTGTCAGAAAACACAATGCTATATATATAGCGTGGCTGAGCGAGGTACACAGTGGCAGTAAACAATGCTATATATAGTGTGGCTGAGCGAGCGGTGTACTACTGTTCCCAGCAGCGACACACAATGACTGGGGGGGACCCTGGCTAGCGTGGCTGGAGAGCGAACTACCCTGCCTGCCTACCCAAAGCTAAACCCACAGACAAATGGCGGAGATATGACGTGGTTCGGGTATTTATTTACCCGAACCACGTGACCGTTCGGCCAATCAGAGCGCGTTCGGGCCCGAACCACGTGACCCGTTCGGCCAATCACAGCGCTAGCCGAACGTTCGGGGAACGTTCGGCCATGCGCTTTTAGTTCGGCCATGTGGCCGAACGGTTTGGCCGAGCACCGTCAGGTGTTCGGCCGAACTCGAACATCACCCGAACAGGGTGATGTTCTGCAGAACCCGAACAGTGGCGAACACTGTTCGCCCAACACTAGCATTGGCCGAACTGTACATGGAGATAATAATTCACGAAGTACTGGGTATATACTGCAGCAGATTCCCAGGCCCAGTCCCTGTAAACACAGAAGCACAGGGCAGACAATCTACACAGACAGTTGAAGTTCTCCTGATAAGCTGCTAGTTTGACATTCTGGAATGCACCAACGTCTGCTTCCCTGCGCTAATCTATCCTCATTTCACCAGGCTTGTTTAGACTCACATATACAGCGGCTCATCGTCTGTCTCCCAGATTTTCAGCGAGATTTTTGAAATGCGCCCAGTTTGGAAAGGAACTGCTAATATTAGAAATGAAAGATGGATTGCGAAAGTCCAAATGACAAGTGGATTTTGGAAACAAAGCTCTATTATTAATGAATGCTTGGCTATAACAGACAATTGGCTGTATTGTGGGATGGAATGCCAGTGGGTGAAGATCCAGACCTGAAGACACGCATGTCTGGTGTACTTTTTACATATCACAGTATAGATGCAGAAACCTAAGAGCACTTGCTGATGTAACAATTTTCAGGTACCGGTACTCTGCGGTGCCAGCGTCTCCTCCTGGTGGCTCAAATCTGTGTGCCGCATGAGTGAAGGCCCTCATAGGTGCGACTCCGCTGTGCCAGTCACATGCCCTTGCTTGCATGATGATGTCACAGCGTGTGACGCAAGTGGCCAACCTACTGCTCACGTGACATGTTTGCAGTTGCCGCTGGCTTGACGGAGGTGTGGAGCTGACAGGAGAGAAGGCCACCACGTCACGTGACAGGTGACGTCACTGTGTTGTTAAAGGGCCCACCAGGGGTTTCATCGAACCCTCGCTGGGCCAGTCCGAGTCTGAGGTACTGTACAATCTGTTCAGGCATTCTCTGCTGGCTGGTATCAAGGAAGAATGGACAGAACTAGCTTGATTTTGTGTATTGCAGCGCAACTGTATGAGTTGAGTGCGGTGTGGTAGGGTTGCTCATTTCAATTCCGTGGAAATAAAATTTCCGCATTTCCAATAGGAACTCGGATTTTTGCGGAAAAATCACATTACCACAACTTGGAAATTTTAGCCCAATCACAGAACTCGGAAGCATTGGACCAATCTGAGATTGCAGAGTCAACTAGGAAATATTTGGCTAATCAGACAATGCAAAAAAATGACCAAGAAAAGACTACTTGTAAATCCGCAGAATCGGTAATCAACATTGTCGGAAATCGGAATTTCCACGGAATTGGAAATCAGCATTTCACACCTACCGGGTGGTGCCACTATTAGTAAAATTTCGGTAGTTTAAATTACCGATATTTTACTATACAATACCAGGCACATATTCTCACTTGAACCCTGCACTATAAAGGCCTAGCCCGTGATCACGTGAAATGCGTTTGGAGTAAATTATTGTCCAATAAAAATTGTTTTTGCACACAGACCCTAGTGTCGTCTTATAGGATTTACTGCAGATTACCCAACTTCTTCAGGCAAAATACCTCCTTTAACACTTTCCTTCCACCACTACCTCCTTTTTAAACTGTTTTTAGTGTATTTTATCCTTGTTGGCACCTGTGTTGACCGGTTGTCTACTCATCTTTGTCCACCTTGGTGGGAGAGATGCCAATCCTTTCCTACTGCAGAGAGTGACTTCTTAACCCAAGTGAGGACGGGCTTGTTCTCCCCACCAGCGTACAGTGGTTTTCTTTGAGGTGACCTGGTTTTGCGAGCATAACTTCATCAGATACACAACTTGAAATATCCTATTATTTCTGACATACTACACTATATTTAGTTAGCTCTGTTTTTCAGATTTACTGTTATATTTTTACTAGTTTCAATCAAAATATCGAACATTTCAGAAATTAAAGGGGCACTATGGCAAAAAATTGTAAAATATGTGCAAACATATACAAAAAGTATTTTTTTCCAGAGTAAAATGAGCCATAAATTACTTTTCTCCTATGTTGCTGTCAGTAGAAATCTGACAGAAGCGACAGGTTTTGGACTAGTCCATCTCTTCATGGGGGATTCTTAGGGATTTATTTATTTTCAAAAGCACTTAGTGAATGGTAGTTGCTCTGTCCAACTGCCAAAAAACTGTGTATCGAGCAGGGAGACTGGCCAGCATCATTTTTTAAATCCTTTTTAGGTAATATCTTTATAAAGAATTAAAGCCTTGCTAAAAATCTCCTATGAAGAGATGGACTAGTCCAAAACCTGTCGCTTCTGTCAGATTTCTACTACCTACTGTAAGTGACAGCAACATAGGAGAAAAGTAATTTATGGCTCATTTTACTCTGGAAAAAATGTACTTCTTATTTGTTTATGTTTGCACATATTTTACATTTTAAAATTTTTCACCATAGTGCCCCTTTAAGCACCTCATTCCTTTGGAGGATCCTTCCTGCCCTAGTTCACGCCTTCATCACATCACAGCTAGACTAGTGCAATGCCCTCTATGCAGGCCTTCCAAATAAAGGCCTACACTGCCTGCAGTTAGTACAGAATGCTGCTGCAAGACAGTTAACAAGCCAACCTCGCCATTTGCGCATAACATCAATACTTTGCTCACTACACTGGTTAAAGGGGCATGCTGACATTCAAATCCCTACACAACCTAGGCCCCGGATACCTAAAGGATTTGTTGCAACTTCGTCACACGAGCCACAACTTCAGATCAAAAGGATCTCATAACTTGACCACTCCTAGAGTCCAACTAAAAACCTTTGGAGCCAGAGCTTTCTGTCATGCTGGCCCTACCCTTTAGAATGTCTTGCCACTCACAACCAAGACGGCACCAATCCTAGACCTGTTTAAATCAAAACTGAAAAGCCACCTGTTTAGTCGAGATCAGATCAGAATTCAAACAGGACAGGAACAACGATTCACCAACAGGCTAGCCAAGCTGTCAGATCGAGTAGCACTGCAGTTGAGGGCAGTGCTGCTTTTATACTGGACATTGGTGCCCAAATCACGGCGTAATGTTTTGTGCGCACGCACGTAACCTTTTGTGCATGTAATAGTGTGCACGCATGCGCGTAGCGCGCAACGCCGCTCATCCGGGAGTGGGCATAGGAGGACCAGCGAGCCCCCGCACGTGCGCACAAGAGAACACGCACGAGAACGCCGCGGAGGGCCGCCATGATAAGTGTGACAGTTACTAAATATCTTATCCATAAAAACTAAATCTTTTTGCTGTATGTTTCTAACTTTTTAGTGGTGCAGAATGTCGAATATATATATATATATATATATATATATATATATATATATATATATATACCCGTACCAGCTTTAAACAAATAGAAAATGTGTGTTCTCTAGGAAATTTGACAGGGATAATAGGCCTCTAACTAACGAAGGTGAGAGTCTCTTTCCTGCTGCTTGCTTCACCACAAGATGTGGAATGAACACAGGCATAACCTCTGCCTCTTCCCGGCAATCCAAACAGGTCTCACACAATGAATACCGGGCTGTAAATTTGCCTGGCTTCTCAGCAGAATACATGCTTTGCATGGAGACAGACTGGCTGGAGCTAGCTCAGTTATCTCAAGTCACCCCTTGACTATTATACAAGTCTTCAGAGAGTTCAGAGCTATGATATCAATGCTTGTTGATGATTGGTCATAGTTTATAGATCGAGACAAAGTGACCTATGATTTACTTCGTCAAATAATGGCTATAATGATATCAGATATGAAGTCATTCCAACATAAGTTATGGGTTTGCTGTGAAGTTTACAAATAAATCATCCAATTCAATATCTGTTATAAGCAGCCCTCACTGCAGCTTTTGAAGTGCTTATATTTGTTAGATGTACCCAGTTACTGAAAAGTCTCATATCTTTTTGTTATGTATAATAATAAATATAGCTATTTTTCTTAATTTTTTTTACCCTCCCTCTCCCCGCCGGCCAATCAGCGTGATCCACTGTCATAGGCTTCAGCCTATGACAGCGGATCACTTTCGGATCACAGGAGGGGACAGCTGTGTCACAGTACAGCACTGCTATAGATCGCAGCGCTGTACACCCTAATTTTGCCGTCTAACAGTCTCCGAGCGGTGAGCTCTACCTTCCAAGCAGGGGATGCACGCGCAGCCTACGCGCGCTCTCCTGCTCGGATGAGTGAATAATGGCGCACAGCAGCTATGCATAAAAATGGCGCCGCATTAAAAAGATACTCTTATCGCTATTTATTGTTAGTACTGAATAATAATGGCGCACAGGAAAAAAAAAGGAGAAAAACGGCACACAGTAACGTTATTTATCAATAGCGCCGTTCATATGCCAAACAGCCGATGTTATTGCGCACAGTAACGTTATTTATCAATAGCTAACCTACATAAGCCAAACTGCAGAAGTTATTTACCTGCAAAACAGTGAATGGATTTAATGTAACACTGTCAAGGTTAGGGTTAGGCACCACCAAGGAGGTCTTAGGGTTAGGCACCACTGGGGGGGTCTTAGGGTTAGGCACCACCAGGGAGGTCTTAGGGTTAGGCACCACCAGGGGAGATTTAGGGTTAGGCACCACCAAGGAGGACTTAGGGTTAGGCACCACCAGGGGGGTTGTTAGGGTTAGGCACCACCGGGGGGGTCATTAGGGTTAGGCACCACCGGGGGGTGCTTAGGGTTAGGCACCCCCGGGGGGGTCATTAGGGTTAGGCACCACCGGGGGGTGCTTAGGGTTAGGCACCACCAGGTAGTGTTGGGCGAACACCTAGATGTTCGGGTTCGCGAACGTTCGCCGAACATCGCCGCGATGTTCGGGTGTTCGCGCCGAACTCCGAACATAATGGAAGTCAATGGGGACCCGAACTTTTGTGCTTTGTAAAGCTTCCTTACATGCTACATACCCCAAATTAGCAGGGTATGTGCACCTTGGGAGTGGGTACAAGAGGAAAAAAAAATATTTGAAAAAGAGCTTATAGTTTTTGAGAAAATTGATTGTAAAGTTTCAAAGGAAAAACTGTCTTTTAAATGTGGAAAATGTCATGTTTCTTTGCACAGGTAACATGCTTTTTGTCGCCATGCAGTCATAAATGTAATACAGAGAAGAGGTTCCAGGAAAAGGGACCGGTAACGCTAACCCAGCACCAGCAGCAGCACACGTGATGGAACAGGAGCAGGCGCAGGAGGAGAAGGCCATGCTTTTTGAGACACAACAACCCAGGCCTTGCATGAGGACAAGAAGCGTGCGGATAGCATGCTTTTTACCGCCATGCAGTCATAAATGTAATAAAGATAAGAGGTTCAATAAACAGGGACCGGGCATCAACGCTAACCCAGCAGCAGCAGACGTGATGGAACAGGAGGAGGCGCAGGAGGAGAAGGCCACGCTTTCAGGTGCAACTCAGGCCTTGCATGAGGACAAAAAAATGTGTGCGCAAAGCAATGCAATGAGTAGTTTTCAGGACACAATGGGCTATTCGGAGGAGCTATTCCCACCCCCACAATCTTCTACCTGTGAAAGGTCAATGGAACAGCCACAAATGTTGTGCCCGGATTCACAACCTTTTTCTGTGGAAAATGCACCTCGCACTGAAATGCAAGGCGAGGCCGAGGATGAACATGACGTCAACAACTCAACATGACGCAAAATGGGGGCGGAACAGAAAGCTGCTTTCAATGTTTTGAAGGCCTTAATTGCCTCCGGTGGCCAGTTAGATGCATCATTCATCACACCCAAATCCTAGAGCAATGTGTGCAGGAATTTGAATCGCAGGAGGTGTACCGAGATCATCTGGACAAGTGACCAAGTGACCAAGTGACAAGTGACCAAGTGAAAAGTGACAAAGTGACCAGTGACAAAGTGACAAAATGACAAAGTGACAAAATGACAAAGTGACAAGTGACAAAGTGACAAAGTGACAAGTGACAAGTGACAAAGTCACAAGTGACAAAGTGACAAAATGACAAAGTGACAAGTGACAAAATGACAAGTGACAAAATGACAAAGTGACAAAGTGACCAGTGACAAAGTGACAACTGAGAGGTTGTTCTGGGGAGCTCCACTGCACTCAGTCGCATATGAGGAGAGGTCTCGTCGGGACTGCTGATCCTCCTCAGCTTGCTCAAAGCCTTGAGGGTTCCTGAAGATCCTCTGCTTGGAGTTCGCCGGGGTTCAGCTTGGTGTCGGGGTCGGCGGCGTCCTCCTCACTCCAACGTGGCAGATCTTCTGTTGAAGGAAAAAAAAAAAACATTGTTAAAAGTCCAGTACCGCTTCTGAAGGACTCACCAAGAGATGCAGGAGCGCTTTAATCTAGCGCACCATCGCTCGCTGGGTGATGTCCCTCCCTACGCGCTGGAATTCTACGCTGCACATGCTAGCACGCTTTTGCGCAGTGCCGAGGCACATTCCAGCAGCTAGCTACCAAGCTTCTGTGGATCTGATTGGGCCACCATGTTGGATCTCTGCCAAGTCCTCCAAAATTTGGAGCAATCCACGTTGTGTGACTGAGCAGTGACAACTCTACAGTCAGCATTACAATACCACTGCTGTGTTTACTGAAGAAATCAATGTTGAAGATGGAAACCGCTGGCATGATGCAAGTGGGGGATTCTGAAGATGAAAACGATCAGCGTGATGATACCAACATCAGACAACCTGCCTCAGGAAACGCTGGTCCCAGCTATGACAAAGAACAGGACGAGGAACAGCTGGAGTTGGAGCAGGAATTGGATGCCCCCACTGCCGAGGGACAGAGCGGTGCACGTTGGACTTCCACAATTTAGCGGGAATGGACAGCAGAAGAGGAAGAAAGTGATGCTGGTGACGAATATGGTGCATCACAACAATCACAACGCTCACAAGAACATGAAGATAGAGGAGTCTGGCAGGACTCTCTGGCACACATGGCTCAATTCATACTAGACTGCATTGAACGCGGCCCGCGCATTATTCACTATTCATTATTATTCATTATTCTGGAATCTGGACAACACCAATTACTGGGTTTATACCCAGTTTATACAAACACAATGTTAAAAAACTCATTGAAGAAAGTGTCAGACAGGTCAAAAATGGAACAATTCCAGCAGGCCCTTGAGGATGGAGACTTTAGAGAGGAGATTGACATCCTCCTCCTTCTCTAGCCAGTTGTACGCCGACAGACTGACTTCAGCAAACCCAGGAGGACCAAGAGGGCAGCAAAGAACACAAGCTGCTGCTAGTGCCGAAAAGGGAATGGTATTGGCAGTGTCCTTGGAGTGGGAACATTTTCTGACACCCATGCAGCAGCCCACAGAACAGCAATCGGGCAGTTCCACGTCCTCCAACACCAATCGCCTGGAGAAGATGGTCAAGGTCCAGGACTACATGTCAGATGGCGTAGCTGTGTTGAACAATCCATCTGCAGACAGACGGTGAGTGTGACAGGCAGCACAGAAGGACCATGGCAACTCACTCATAGTACCACAGTTTGATAGTGCTGCCCAAAAAATTATATGGATCCGTGGACCCGGGCACTGTGGGCAGTACTGGGAAGTGGGAACGCAGATTTTAGTACCTAAAAACACGATACAACATGTTTTCCGGGGTCGGACTCTGAGGCACATACAGATGGTCCCGATCATCATCCTCATCATACAACTCTTCTCCTGAGTCTGACCCACCCACCACCTCTGCCACCCCAACATCCCCAGACACAGACCCCTCATCGTCCTCAACATTAACTTGGGATGCTGGCCTGAGCCAGACCTCCTCCTCCACATCAGGCCCCATCATCTCCTCAATGGCAGCCCTCATTAATCGCTCTGGCGACGGACCGATGGACACAACGTTCTCCTCCGGGGAGGGCTGCTGCTGACCACTGGCTGCTGGGGTGGATGTTATAGCTTGCGTGGGGCGTTGGCTGTTGCTGTTGTTGGGAGTGCTGCTCACAGCGGAGGTCTCTGAGGAACTCATGGTGAGCTCATATAGTGGTTGGCAGTGAGTGGAGTATTACTGATCCCAGCAATATACACACTGACTGGCAGAGTACGCAATGCTATATAGTCTGGCTGAGCGGTGTACACAGAGTGGCAGTACACACAATGCTATATAGTCTGGCTGAGCGGTGTACACAGAGTGGCAGTAAACAATGCTATATAGTCTGGCTGAGCCGTGTACACAGAGTGGCAGTAAACAATGCTACATAGTCTGGCTGAGCGGTGTACACAGAGTGGCAGTACACACAATGCTATATAGTCTGGCTGAGCTGTGTACACAGAGTGGCAGTACACACAATGCTATATAGTCTGGCTGAGCGGTGTACACAGAGTGGCAGTACACACAATGCTATATAGTCTGGCTGAGCCGTGTACACAGAGTGGCAGTACACACAATGCTATATAGTCTGGCTGAGCGGTGTACACAGAGTGGCAGTAAACACAATGCTATATATAGCGTGGCTGAGCGAGGTACACAGTTGCAGTACACACAATGCTATATAGTCTGGCTGAGCCGTGTACACAGAGTGGCAGTAAACACAATGCTATATATAGCGTGGCTGAGCGAGGTACACAGTGGCAGTACACACAATGCTATATAGTCTGGCTGAGCCGTGTACACAGAGTGGCAGTACACACAATGCTATATAGTCTGGCTGAGCGGTGTACACAGAGTGGCAGTACACACAATGCTATATAGTCTGGCTGAGCCGTGTACACAGAGTGGCAGTACACACAATGCTATATAGTCTGGCGGAGCGGTGTACACAGAGTGGCAGTAAACACAATGCTATATATAGCGTGGCTGAGCGAGGTACACAGTGGCAGTACACACAATGCTATATAGTCTGGCTGAGCTGTGTACACAGAGTGGCAGTAAACACAATGCTATATATAGCGTGGCTGAGCGAGGTACACAGTGGCAGTACACACAATGCTATATAGTCTGGCTGAGCCGTGTACACAGAGTGGCAGTAAACACAATGCTATATATAGTGTGGCTGAGCGAGGTACACAGTGGCAGTAAACAATGCTATATATAGTGTGGCTGAACGAGCGGTGTACTACTGTTCCCAGCAGCGACACACAATGACTGGGGGGGACCCTGGCTAGCGTGGCTGGAGAGCGAACTACCCTGCCTGCCTACCCAAAGCTAAACCCACAGAGAAATGGCGGAGATATGACGTGGTTCGGGTATTTATTTACCCGAACCACGTGACCGTTCGGCCAATCAGAGCGCGTTCGGGTCCGAACCACGTGACCCGTTCGGCCAATCACAGCGCTAGCCGAACGTTCGTGGAACGTTCGGCCATGCGCTCTTAGTTCGGCCATGTGGCCGAACGGTTTGGCCGAGCACCATCAGGTGTTCGGCCGAACTCGAACATCACCCAAACAGGGTGATGTTCTGCAGAACCCGAACAGTGGCGAACACTGTTCGCCCAACACTACCACCAGGAAGGTTCTTAGGGTTAGGCACCACCGGTGGGGTGGTTAGGGTTAGGCACCACCATGGGGGTGGTTAGTGTTAGGCACCACCAGGGGGGGTTTAGGGGTTAGGTATAGGTACAGAGAGGATTCTGTGTGTTAACGCTAAATAACGATAAGGCTTTAACACTAAATAACGATAAGGCTTTAACGATAAATAGCGATAAGCGACAAACGGATTAGCGGCAACACCGTGCGCCATTATTCGCAGGCGCCATTTTTAGATGGATGCCTAAAACAAATATATCGCTTATTATCTTATGTAGAAAATGTGGTAGCGATAGCATGTATGGGGGCTTTACTATTCACCGCCAATGTCAGCACATAATTACACTTAAATTATGCGTAAAAGCGTAATTACGAATGATTAAACAAAGTCAATTGGGTTACGAATTTGTAATGCAGTATAGGCGTAATTGCGAAAATTTACACGTAATTTTGCGTAATCATAATTAGCTGATTACGATCATCACTGTGTTCATCTACAAATGTTTACTATTTAATTAAGTGCTGTTGTGGAGTTGGCTGTGTGTTATGGAGAATGTTATGTGTTGTGGAGTTAGTTATGTGTTGTGGAGTTAGTTATGTGTCATTGAGTTGGTTATGTGTTATGGGGACTGTTATGTGTTGTGGAGTTAGTTATATGTTAAGGAGTTAGTTATGTGTTGTGGAGTTAGTTATGTGTTGTGGAGTTGGTTATGTGTTGTGGAGTTGGTTATGTGTCATGGAGTTAGTTATGTGTCATGGAGTTAGTTATGTGTCATGGAGTTAGTTACGTGTCATGGAGTTAGTTATGTGTCATGGAGTTAGTTATGTGTCATGGAGTTAGTTACGTGTCATGGAGTTAGTTATGTGTCATGGAGTTAGTTACGTGTCATGGAGTTAGTTATGTGTCATGGAGTTAGTTATGTGTCATGGAGTTAGTTACGTGTCATGGAGTTAGTTACGTGTCATGGAGTTAGTTATGTGTCATGGAGTTAGTTATGTGTTGTGGAGTTAGTTATGTGTTGTGGAGTTGGTCAGGGCCGGCGCTACCATTAAGGCAAAGGAGGCAGCTGCCCCAGGGCCCCAGAGCTTGTAGGGGCCCCCAGTGGCTACAAGAGGAAAAATTTTTTTTCAAAATCGGCCTTATAGTTTTTGAGAAAATCGATTTTTAAAGTTTTTCAAAGGAAAAAAAAACACATTTAAAAACCTGCCGACTTTAATGGTTAATAGCAAATCCACCTTAAATGCTAGAAACCCTAAATTTGCAGAGTATGTTAAGGAGATCATCAGGAATAAGAGGAAAAAACAATTTTTCAAAAAGACCTTATAGTTTTTGAGAAAATCGATTTTAAAGTTTCGAAGGAAAAAAAGTATACTTTTAAATGCGGTAAATGTCACTTTTAGTAGCAAACCTAACGGTAGTGTAATTTTACATGCATCAAACGAAAGCGCAATAAATTTCCTGACGGGGTTTCCAGGGGGTCTATACGCAGCAGCAGCGCTTTGGCCAGGGATCGCTATACAGCCGCAATATGGCTGTATGAAGATCCCTGGCATGTTTTCCTATTTTCCCAATTTTTTTTTTTTTTTTTATGTTTAGAGTGTGGGAATTAAAAAAAAAAATTGTGGGGTCCCCCCTCCTGAAACCTTTTAACCCCTTGTTCCCCCATGCAGGCTGGAATAGCCAGAATGTGGAGCTCCGACCGATTGGGGCTTCACACCCTGACTATACCAGCTGCAAAAAAGGTCTCTTAATGCCGATTTTTGTTCCGGGGTATATGTTGGGGGGGCCCCCCAGGTTTATTTTGCCCTGGGGCCCCATTGTTGCTTAAACCGGCCCTGGAGTTGGTTATGTGTCATCGAGTTGGTTATGTTTTAAGGAGTTGGTTATGTGTTAAGGAGTTAGTTATGTGTTGTGGAGTTAGCTATGTGTCATGGAGTTGGTTATGTGTTATGGAGTTGGGTATGTGTCATGGAGTTAGTTATGTGTCATGGAGTTAGTTATGTGTCATGGAGTTAGTTATGTGTCATGGAGTTAGTTATGTGTCATGGAGTTAGTTATGTGGGACAAATGACCTGTGAAGTTCACAGGAGAATTAGCAAACACTAGAGTCAGATCAGTGGCGGACATACGGCCGTGCAGGCCGTGCCACCGCACGAGGGCCCCTGAAGTTCCGCTGCTTCAGGGGCCCATTAAGTATTGCAGGTTTTTTTTTTTAAATTTTACCTTTTATTTTAACCTGGGGGGGCCCGACTCCTGTCCTCCCCCCTCACATCGGCCCCCCCCCTCCCCCTCATGCGATGCGGCGGGAGAGCAGAAAATCCAGGAAGTCTCCGCCGGGGCTGCAGCAGACACTAGAGGCTGCTGCCGCTTGGTCTCCCGTGTCTCCAACTTTGTACACTGCTCGCTACTTCCTGGTTTAGTAGCGAGCAGTGTACAAAGTTGGAGACACGGGAGACCAAGCGGCAGCAGCCTCTAGTGTCTGCTGCAGCCCCGGCGGAGACTTCCTGGATTTTCTGCTCTCCCGCCCGCCGCCGCCGCCGCCGCGCATACCGGGAGGGGGGCCCCGAGGTGAGTGAGGGAGGATAGGAGTCGGGCCCCCCACCCGGATAGCTACACACCCATCCACCCGGCTAACTACCCACCCGGATACCCGCACACTCACCCGGCTACCTACCCACCCGGATACCCACACACCCACCCGGCTACCTAACCACCCACCCAGCTACCTACCCGGCTACCTAACCACCCTGCCGGCTACCTACCCACCCGGCTACCTACCCACCCGGATACCCACACACCCACCCGGCTACCTACCCGGCTACCTAACCACCCACCCGGCTACCTACCCACCCGGCTACCTACCCGGCTACCTAACCACCCTGCCGGCTACCTACCCACCCACCCACCCGGCTACCTACCCGGCTACCTAACCACCCTGCCGGCTACCTACCCACCCACCCGGCTACCTACCCACCCGGATACCCACACACCCACCCGGCTACCTACCCGGCTACCTAACCACCCACCCGGCTACCTACCCACCCGGCTACCTACCCGGCTACCTAACCACCCTGCCGGCTACCTACCCACCCACCCACCCGGCTACCTACCCGGCTACCTAACCACCCTGCCGGCTACCTACCCACCCACCCGGCTACCTAACCACCCACCCGGCTACCTAACCACCCACCCGGCTACCTACCCACCCGGCTACCTACCCGGCTACCTAACCACCCACCCGACTACCTACCCACCCGGCTACCCACCCACCCGGCTACCTAACCACCCACACATCTACGCACTCACCCGGCTACCTACCCACCCGGCTACCTACCCACCCAGCTACCTAACCACCCTGCCGGCTACCTACCCACCCACCCGGATACCTACCCACCCACCCGGCTACCTACCCACCCAGCTACCTACCCGGCTACCTAACCACCCACCCGGCTACCCACCCGGCTACCTAACCACCCACACATCTACCCACCCGGCTACCTAACCACCCACCCGGCTACCTACCCACCCGGCTACCTAACCACCCACCCGTCTACCTACCCACCCAGCTACCTAACCACCCTGCCGGCTACCTACCCACCCGGCTACCTACCCACCCGGCTACCTACCCACCCACCTGGCTACCTACCCACCTGGCTACCCACCCACCCGGCTACCCAACCACTCACCCGGCTACCTAACCACCCACCCGGCTACCTAACCACCCACCCGGCTACCTACACACCCACCCGGCTACCTACCCACCCACCAGGCTACCTACCTACCTACCCACCCGGCTACCTACCAACCCACCAGGCTACCTACCTAAAGACCCACCAGGCTACCTACCCACCCACCCAGCTACCTAACCACCCACCTACCTACCCACCAGGCTACCTACCCACCAGGCTACCCACCCACCCGGCTACCCAGCCACCCACCAGGCTACTTACCCACCCGGCTAAGGGCTGCCTACCTACCTACCCACCAGGCTACCTATCCACCCAACCACCCATGGGAGCTGCGCGCTGGATGGAGGCTGGGACAGGAGGTCTGCTGCTGCAGGTGAGTAAATGGTTTTTTTTATTATTTATTTTAGCAGGTGTATGTTCTGGGCAGGTCTGCCACATGATTGCGTGTATGTTCTGGGCAGGTCTGCCACATGATTGCATGTATGTTCTGGGCAAATTTGCTACATGATTGCATGTGTTTTCTGGGCAAATCTGCCGACATGATTGCGCGTATTTTCTGGGCATATCTGCCGACATGATTGCGCGTATTTTCTGGGCATATCTGCCGACATGATTGCGCGTATTTTCTGGGCATATCTGCCGACATGATTGCGCGTATTTTCTGGGCATATCTGCCGACATGATTGCGCGTATTTTCTGGGCATATCTGCCGACATGATTGCGCGTATTTTCTGGGCATATCTGCCGACATTATGTGTATTTTCATGAGAAAACCTGCACAATTATGTGAATTTTCTGGGGAAAGGGTCACCAAAACCTGGGCCCACTGTCTTTGCGTTGCACTTTTCAAGGGAACCTGAGGTGAGAATAATATTGAGGCTGCCATATTTCTCTCCTTTTAAGCAATACCAGTTGCCTGGTTGCCGTTCTGGTCCTCTGCCTCTTATTCTTTCAACCATAGACCCTGAACAAGCATGCAGCAGGTCAGGGGTTTCTGACAATATTGTCAGAACTGAGAAGATTAAGCTGCATGCTTGTTGCTGGTGTAATTCAGTTTATTACTGCAGCCAAATAGATCAGCAGGGCCGCCAGGCAACTAGTATTGTTTAAAAGGAAATAAATATGGCAGCCTCCATATCACTCTCACCCCGGGATCACTTTAAATTACAGTTAGCTCCGCCCTTATCCGGTCATTGCCACGCCCGGTTCTATCCACACCCATTTTTTGCTGCGGCGTGCTTCGCGCGTCGTAGGTTATAGCCACGCCCCATTTTTTGGCGCGGCAGGTCAGGGGGGCCCACAATTGATATTTTGCACAGGGGCCCACTGCTGCCTGTGTCCGCCACTGAGTCAGATATAACCTGCCCTTGGTTAGACATTGCGGGGTACGCAATCCATCATGTGTCCCAATTAAAGAGACTCCGTAACAAAAATTGCATCCTGTTTTTTATCATCCTACAAGTTCCAAAAGCTATTCTAATGTGTTCTTGCTTACTGCAGCACTTTGTACTATTACAGTCTCTGTAATAAATCAACTTATCTCTCTCTTGTCAGACTTGTCAGCCTGTGTCTGGAAGGCTGCCAAGTTCTTCAGTGTTGTGGTTCTGCTATGAACTCCCCCTTCCAGGCCCCTCTCTGCACACTGCCTGTGTGTTATTTAGATTAGAGCAACTTCTCTCTTCTCTTTTACAAGCTGGATAAATCGTCCTCTGAGCTGGCTGGGCTTTCACATAGTGAGGAATTACAGACAAGGGCAAAGCTGTTTGCAGGAAGAAAAGAGCAGCCTGAAACTTCAGTGCATGAGAGATGCAGGGGGAAAGAAACACACAAATGATCTCTTGAGATTCAAAAGGAAGGCTGTATACAGCCTGCTTGTGTATGGATGTATTTTCTATGTGTTAACATACTGTACATCAACCTACTTCCTGTTTTGGTGGCCATTTTGTTTGTTTATAAACAAACTTTTTAAAACTGTTTTTAACCACTTTTAATGCGGCGGGGAGCGGCGAAATTGTGACAGAGGGTAATAGGAGATGTCCCCTAACGCACTGGTATGTTTACTTTTGTGTGATTTTAACAATACAGATTCTCTTTAAGATTAAGTGACATTGAATTAGTTAGATACAGCAATAAAGGTGGTTATTTAGCTGTTAAAATGAACCACTGAAAGCCTTTTTTCCTTCTTTTTTTTTCTTTTTATTCATAAACAATGATGAGTGAAAATTATGATAATCTTTCCGCATTAATTTTCACAAAAATAATGTAAAATTTGACTTGTAGTGAAAATGCCCTCAAAATTGTTTTGTAATACATTTTAGATTTTTCACATTTTATGCAAATTGTTAGCGCAAAAATAACATTTTTTTTCTCTTTTCCTCATAAAATGACTGATTTTTGGTCTCAATGAACAGAGGCGCCAAAAGTATAAGATTAGATTAAATGAGCTTAAAAACCAACTTAAATGGAAAAATTGAAGGAGGAAGTGGTGATCTTACCTCTCTCAAGCAGACACGACAACGACTGCGATTCAGACAGTCAAACACATTTATTAGGAACTCCAAAAAGAAATGCAACGCGTTTTGCAGGTTCAACCCCGCTTCATCAGGCAATATAGGGAGGAGTATCAAACAATCTGCACAAGGATTCAAATTAAGCGCCTCTCATCAGAGGCGCTTAATTTGAATTTTAATTTGAATCCTTGTGTAGATTTTTTGATACTCCTCCCTATATTGCCTGATGAAGCGAGGTTGAACCTGCGAAACGCGTTGCATTTCTTTTTGGAGTTCCTAATAAATGTGTTTGACTGTCTGAATCGCAGTCGTTGTCGTGTCTGCTTGAGGGAGGTAAGACCACCACTTCCTCCTTCAATTTTGCCATTTAGGTGGGTTTTTAAGCTCATTTAATCTAATCTTATACTTTTGGCGCCTCTGTTCATTGTATACAATTTTGAGTCCACCCTTGGTGGAGGGTTGCTACCCTTTCTTCCTGTCTACAGAGAGCGACTTCTTAATCCTGAGTGGGTTCAGGACAATCTCCCCATCTGCCTTTACAGTGGTTGCCTGCTGGTGACCCTGACTTGTGAGTATTTAGCAATACAAACTTATTGCCACCTTGTTCAGTACGAATTACACTATTGGGGCTCTTGGTGTTCCCTGTTTTTATTTGATTTTTGGTCTCGTTCATGAATTTTCATATCGGTGCGGCTGTGCTCATTCTCATACAGGAATGTGGCCGTGAGCTTTGCTGGAAATTCAAGGGGACAGGAAAAGCCTCTGGACGAGGTAAGTATTTAAATTTTTCCTCTATCTTACAGGTTTGCTTTAGGGCTACATAAGCAGTGGTGCATTGCGTTGGACAATATTATTGTAAGAAGAAGCTATCATACAGATCAGATTCTTGCAGTATAGAATAGGGGTATTTACTTTAGAAAACCATGATGTGGTCGTAGACTATATATAGAGTTCTACTTTCAAGAGACATCCTAGAGAGAAATAGTTCTGAGTTTTAATAGAACATTTTGCTTGTAGTGAAAGACATGGAACAGCTTTATCTGCTCCGTGTACAGACATCCAGTGCTCTGGGGCTGGCAGAACATAAACAAAATTGCCTCAATTCCAAAACACATGGTTTCTTGGAAAGAAGGGTACAAGTCACCGAAAGATCCTATTTTGGTTCCAAGTTCCGGTGCGTGCGCAGTGAGCCAACAGACAACTTAGAGTTGATGTGCAGCTAGCCCATGCTCACAGGGTGATGTCAAGGTGTAAGCCTTGGCAAGCTAGAAGGTTTTGGGTTTTTAACAGGCTTCCAGTTTCCGGGGAGCTCACTTCTTTAACTTTCCTCCATCTTCTCTTCGCTTTCTATTATTTCTTGTAGGGTAACACGGGGCAGCACGGTGGCGTAGTGGTTAGCTCTCTCGCCTTGCAGCACTGGGTCCCTGGTTCGAATCCCAGCCAGGGCACTATCTGCAACAAAGAATTTGTATGTTCTCTCCGTGTCTGCGTGGGTTTCCTCCGGGCACTCCGGTTTCCTCCCACATTCCAAAAACATACGGATACGTTAATTGGCTCCCCCTAAAATTGGCCCTGGACTACGGTACTTACACTACATAATATAGACATATGGCAATTGAAGGGATTAGATTGTGAGCTCCTTTGAGGGACAGTTAGTGACAAGACTATATATACACTGTACAGCGCTGCGTAATATGTCGGCGCTATATAAATACTAAATAATAATAACATAGATGGAGACTTTCTGAAGGCAAAACCCAAGCCAGTTGATAGGGCTGACTTACGCTTGCAATGCATTGCCAAGACCTGGACTGAGATTTATTTTTGTGCTTTGCTTTGCTGTGATAACAAAGATTGCTGATGATTCATGATATTCCTGCATTTGCCAAATAAAAGTTGTTCCTTGAATGCTTAAAACATCTGTTGCCCACAAGAGGTATCTGCCAGAAAATGGGGTGTGAAGTGGCTAAGTGCAGCCAGTCTTGGTGCTGGTGCTGAATGGTATTTACCCCTATCAACCATATATCCCAATATAACAAAAAAAGCACCCAATGTGAGTATGTACCCCGGATAATCCAGAGGCTTCCCTCCTCCCCCTCCTCCAGTGCCGTTTCAGCTCTGGGACCTCCTGAAGCCCGTTGACGAGGGCTTGTCGATGGAGCTCTGCTGCACTACACACTAGCATGTATACTATTCAAACGGGCTCAGCTTTTTCTGTGGCGGCTCTCTGCTAATGCACAGGAGAGAGGCGTCCTACACCTGCACAGTGAGGCTATGCTCATTCTCATGCAGGAACATAGATGCGAACTTCCCTGGAATGGTGAGATGGAAGGAACAGGAGAAGCCGCTCTACATGGTTGGTAAGTGTCTACATTTTTCCTCTTAAGGTCGGCACATTACTTTACAGGAACTTTTTATTGCTCCACCACCAATTGTGTAGGCGAGTAACCACACTGTCTTGCTCATTTTTATAAGGTTGGATGTAACACAGGTGATATAATTGTAGCCGTGCCTTGACAAAGGAAACCCTGTGTGGCCCTGAAACTATCGTCGGTCTTACGATTGATTGTGCGTATATGGTGATGGAGCAATAAAAAGTTCCTGTTAAAGTGGTGTTCGGGTCTTACTTGGATACTTGTATGGACTTTGGCTACTTGGTCCAGCATCCACCATCTCTACTGGAGGTTGGTGTGTGATCTTTTGGAATAGTACATTTTTTCTTTAACTATCTCAGAGGTTTGTTTTAAAGGACATACAAGGCGAGGGCTTTAAAAATATCTTTACTTACCTGGGGCTTCTTCCAGCCCTACAAGTCACGCTGTCCCTCGGCGCAGCACCGTCCTCTCCCATCTCCATCTGTCAGCCTGTGAAGATCAGCGAGCCCAGGATGGGTCGGGTCTGCACTGCTCGCGAATGTGCCTGCATCACCTCAAGTGTACTGCGCAGGCGTAGTGCGCTCGAGGGGGCCTAGACCATAGTGGTTAAACTTTGTGTCATTTAATCACCTACTGTGCAGAACCTTTGGTGTGTATATTGAATAACTGATTTGTTTAAGTATATATACTGTAATGCACTGTTATGCATTAGGGCATTGGGATACTGTGAAAGATATCCTTTTCAGATCTATAAATTTTATCTAGATCTTCTGGGCTTCTGATTTGCACTCCTAGGATTAAGGAGAGAGAAGGCCGCTACAGTTTATGGATTAGCTGTCTCTGCATGCATACAGCACATGTACTTTATGATTGATTTATCTCATGCAATTATACGTGGGTAGCAGGGGCATAACTGAGACCCACCGGGCCCCCCTGCAGCAATTTTGAGCGGGTCCCCTACCCTCCCCCCGGACCCGCTCAGGGCCGTTTAAGGGGGCAGGAGGGGTCGCAGCATGAGGGGAAAGCTATGGCGATCCCCCCCACCCTCACCTCGGGCTCTCCCCTCTGCACTCCCCTCCAGCTTCAATAACCATAAGTGTGCAGCGGCGGGCAGCGGCAGCTACATACCTTCCGTGCGCTCCAGCGCGGATGCTTCTCTCTCTAGTGTCTGACGCGACTTCCTGTTTATACAGGAAGTTGCGTCAGAGGCTAGAGAGAGAAGCGTCCTCGCTGGAGCGCACGGAAAGTATGTAGCTGCCGCTGCCCGCCGCTGCACACGTATGGTTATTGAAGCTGGAGGGGAGTGCAGAGGGGAGAGCCCGAGGTGAGGGAGAGGGGGGGACCATACCCCCCCTCCCCGCCGAGTGTGGCCATAGCTCTCCCCTCATGCTGCGACCCCTCCTGCCCCCCATGCAGAGCATGCACGCAGCGCTGGAGGTCCCCAGACTCCATAAGAAATATATAAGTACAGAGGGGCTGCAGCACACAACAGGAAAACAGTGACAGGGGCTCTTGGTTACGCTATATTTCTTATGGAAATCACCCCTTGGTAATTTATTTATAATTTTCCCCTGTGAGCCTGCATGACCACGCCCACCTCTAGCACAGTTAAGTATATAAATTAGTGCATTGCACATGTTCAGAGAGTTCGTTTGGTAGCTAGGTGAAGGGTGAGGTGTTTTTAATTTCCTTTTTTCCCATCTAGTTGACATTTTAGGGTTTTTGGTTTAGTTCCCACTAGACTGCTTATAAAAACTGGCATTTTGCATGGTAGAGTAGAACTCACCAGATTGGGGACACTTTGGCGCAGTTGGTGAGCTTAAGCGCGTTATAGCGTAACCAAGAGCCCCTGTCACTGTTTTCCTGTTGTGTGCTGCAGCCCCTCTGTACTTATATATTTCTTATGGAGTCTGGGGACCTCCAGCGCTGCGTGCATGCTCTGCATAGAATTGCATAAAAATTTGGTTTGTGCTGCTCACCCCTTGGTAATTTATTTATAATTTTCCCCTGTGAGCCTGCATGACCACGCCCACCTCTAGCACAGTTAAGTATATAAATTAGTGCATTGCACATGTTCAGAGAGTTCGTTTGGTAGCTAGGTGAAGGGTGAGGTGTTTTTAATTTCCTTTTTTCCCATCTAGTTGACATTTTAGGGTTTTTGGTTTAGTTCCCACTAGACTGCTTATAAAAACTGGCATGTTGCATGGTAGAGTAGGACTCACCAGATTGGGGACACTTTGGCGCAGTTGGTGAGCTTAAGCGCGTTATAGCGTAACCAAGAGCCCCTGTCACTGTTTTCCTGTTGTGTGCTGCAGCCCCTCTGTACATCTATATCTATATCTATATATATATATATATATATATATATATATATATATATATATATATATATATATATACTGTATACACACATACTTACACTGGTAGCAACCTGTAGTATTATATGTGTTTTCGAGAAGTCAGCACTCGCACCATTGTTCATGTCATCATGAGACCGTTAGGAGAGAGATTTATTTATTTCAGTATTTGTATAGTGCAGACGTATTACGCAGCGATGTACAGAGTATATATTATCTTGTCACTAACTGTCCCTCAGAGGAGCTCACAATCTAATCTCTATCATAGTCATATGTCTATGTATGTATCGTGTAGTGCATGCATCATAGTCTAGGGCCAATTTTAGGGAAAAGCCAATTACCTTATCTGTATGTTTTTGAGGGATGCGGGAGGAAACCAAAGTACCCAGAGGAAACCCACGCAGACACAAGGAGAACATACAAACTCCTTGCAGATGTTGACCTGGCTGGGATTCAAACCGGGGACCCAGCGCTGCAAGGCGAGAGTGCTAACCACTACTTCACCGTGCTGCCCAACCTAAAGGTCATGTGTGTCTGTTTTTATGAGTCTCTATTAACCATGTTAAAAATGAATTGTCTAATAAAATGGGATTGTTTTTAATTTAACACTTATGCAATGCAAATACCCTGACACAGCTGCATGCAAATAGGATCTATCAATCTCTGTAATTAAGGGCTATAAATGAGCTAGAATCATTCTGGATGTATGGCTGCCCTACAGAGGCAGGAGGGAATGGCTTGCCATCCAAAGCACTATGTGTCTCTCTTTTCAGACATGTGGAAGTGATAATGTGCAATTGTCTCTCAGTATTGAGGAATGTAACCCACTCATATTCCCAGAATTGTTGTAATTCAAAAGCTAATTCAGCCAGTAGCAGGTTTCCATGCGTAAACTGCTGATTTTATGTCCTGCCTGTGTCACGTTTATGTTCATTTTGCCTTTGGCTAATTGTTACATTTTATTTAAAGGGATACTGTAGGGGGTCGGGGGAAAATGGGTTGAACTTACCCGGGGCTTCTAATGGTCCCCCGCAGACATCCTGTGCCCGCGCAGCCACTCACCGATGCTCCGGCCCCGCCTCCGGTTCACTTCTGGAATTTCCGACTTTAAAGTCAGAAAACCACTGCGCCTGCGTTGCCGTGTCCTTGATCCCACTGATGTTACCAGGAATGTATAGCACAATCCCAGTATGGTCTGTGCCTGCGCAGTACGCTCCTGGTGACATCAGCGGGATTGAGGACATGGCAACGCAGGTGCAGTGGTTTTCTGACTTTAAAGTCGGAAATTCCAGAAGTGAACCGGAGGCGGGGCCGGAGCATCGGTGAGTGGCTGCGCGGGAACAGGATGTCTGCGGGGGACAGTTAGAAGCCCCGGGTAAGTTCAACTCATTTTCCCCCGACCCCCCTACAGTATCCCTTTAAAGATAAGAAACCATTCAGTGTGAAAAATATGCAGTGACGGGGGACATACCTATTATAAACATCGCTTGTGCATCCTTCTTTGCATCATTAAAAATGCCATTAAAGGCAGGGAGTCTAAATTGTAGAAAATGGGATTTTTGTCGCTACTTTTATGTTTTAACTTGCTCATATTACAGTACAATAGTCCCCAGTGCAATTCACATAAGCTAACCTGTGTCTACAATAGTAAAGATTCCATACTGGACTGATAGTGATGGTCTAGGAGAACTCATTGAGGAGCATGTGATCGGTTTGGTCAGGTGATAGATATGTAATTCTCTGATTTGCTTGTTATGATTGATCATGTGCTAAAGCAGGTTGTGATTGCAGCAAATCAGAGCTTTGCAAATCTATCAGCTGATCAAACAAATGAAATCACTCAAGTTCTCCTAAACATGAACATTATTATGGACTGGTATAAAGTAAAAACGAAACTTTGTGGTTTAAATAGGGCAGCATGGTAACTGGAACTCTTGCCATGCTTAGGTATAGTCCCATCTAGAATGCGTACAAGAGGAATCGGCGCGGGAGACTTGGGAGCAGGATACAGCCGGTATATGGCTGATCCTGCTGCTGCACAAGTCCCGGACGTGTTAAATACTATTCCTCCTCCAGGCTGCCATGGATGGTAGGGATTGAAATAATTCGGCTTCCAGTAATTAGTTACTTTGTGTGGGCTGCTATAGCTGTAATTCCTATTACGGCCTATGGTGGCTCCGGCTGCGCCCAAGTCTCCTGCACTGGAGTCACTGTGTTCATCTAGAACAATGCTGTCTAACTTCGCGGGCATGGAAGGCCATTTTTTTTCCAGACTACATGGTGGAGGGCTGGCTGGCCAATTCCCCCACCCCCAAAGAAGAAAAACTAGCAGCTGTTTCCCCACAAAATGCAATTTGAGTGATAGCACATTTCCCCACAAACTGCAATCAGATTGGCAGCACCTGTCCCCACAAGATGCAATAAGATTGGCAGGACAAGTCCCCACAAAATGCAATCAGATTGGCAGCACATGTCCCCACAAAATGCATTTAGATTGGCAGCACATGTCCCCACAAAATGCATTTATATTGGCAGCACATGTCCCCCCACAAAATGCATTTGGATTGGCAGCACAAGTCCCCACAAAATGCATTTAGATTGGCAGGGCTGTTTCTTGGGCAGTGCGGGCAGAGCGACCGCCCTGGGCGCAAACCAGCAAGTAGAAAAGGGGGGTGCAGGCAGAAGGACATAAACGCTAGGGAACTGGTGACGCATTGTGCAGCCAAATAGAAGAAAGAAGATTACCAGCGCAATCACCTTCCTTGACTCCGCCTGAGCTGCCTGCGTCAGAAGCAGAAGCTTCCAGGCTCTCTTCGCCTGTGTGTTTTCCTGGTCCCTGCATCCTCCTGGATGAGCGGCTGGTCACTAGTAAGTAGGCAGACTTGTGACCTGTGGCTGTGTGACTGTCCCTTAAGAGTAAGGCCCGGTTCACATTAGCGTTCCCTGTCCGGATTCACCGGGCCGGATCAGGACCGTATACTGTACAACCGGAACGTACGTTCCGCATAGCAATGCAAAGGCTATGCGGACGTTCACACGCGTCCGTTCCGTACAGTATGGAGCCAGACCGGATCCGGACTCCGGACACTTTTCCAACATGCGCTATTTTCTGGGTCCGGATCTCCGGCCCATGCACCCGGACCTCAGCCTGACAGCACCATCCGGAACAAAGAAACCAATGGGAAACGGAAGGCACAGAACACACGGCCTACAAACACCTGACGTTCAACCCAACTTCCTATGCTTATCCAATCGGCCATTTCGGATAGGGACACATGGGCAAAGCATGTCTGGAGTGGAGCAGCAGTGACAGACGTGCTGGAGCTGTTTGGCAGTATGTCGGAGGTGGAGGTGAGGCCTACAGCGGAGGAACCTGATTCTACAGGTGCACCAGGTGCACCTTCTGCTGACCCCAACATTTTTTAATTTAAATTTTGCTATTTTTTGCCCACGGATCCAGATGGCAGCCTGATGCATGCCTGATGCAAACGAACCGGATCCGGATCAGATCCTGATCCGATCAGGATCCGATCAGGATCCGGTCCGTTTGCATGGCAAAACGCAAGTGTGAACGGGGCCTAAGGCCCCGTTCACACTTGCGGTTGTTTGACAAAACGGACCGGATGACCTGACCGGATCCGGACCGGATCCGGATCGGAACCGTACGGTTCTGATCCGGATCCGATCCGGATCCGGTCAGGTTGCATCAGGTGTTCATCAGGATGCGATCCGGATCCGTTTGGCAAAAGTAACGTAAAAAAAATGTTGGGGTCTGGGAGGTCAGCAGAAGGGGGACCTGTGGAATCAGGCCCTCTGCTGTTTAGCACTCACCTCCACCTGCGACATGCTGCCAACATCTCCGGATCCGGATCCAGCTGTGCTGCTCCACTCCAAAATGCTTGCCCATGTGTCCCCATCCAATATCGCCGCAACAATCCGCATAGGAAGTGGGGTAGAACATCCGGATTTCTCAGCCAGTGTGTTGTGCGCTCTCCGGTTCCCATTGGTTTGTATTGGCCGGATGGTGCAGTCCGGCTCCGCCCCGGATACGGCTGCCGGAGGAGCCGGATCAAAAAATAGCGCATGTTGGAACGGAGGCCGGAGTCCGGATCCGGCCCGGATCCGGTCCGGCTCCGGTCCGGCAGAACGGACGCATGTGAACGGACGCATAGGCTTTCATTGCTATGCCGTGCGTCCGTTCCGTCCGTTCTGCAAGCGGTGCGGCTCCGGCACGGCGATTCCGGACGGCCACCGCTAATGTGAACCGGGCCTAAGGGTTCGTGAGTCCACGGGGGGGGGGGGGGGGGGTTGCAATTTTACACCCTTGCCCTGGGTGCAATTTAGCCTAGAAACTGCCCTGTAGATTGGCAGCACAAGTCCCCACAAACTGCATTTAGATTGGCAGCACATGTCCCCACAAAATGCATTTAGATTAGCAGCGTTGCCCCCCCCCCCTCCTCTTGGCCCCCCCCCACCCTCCAATATACATTTATGTGGCCATGAACCTGTAAATATCAATATAATCAACTCACCTGGCAGATGACTCCTCCAGCTCTGATCTCCTCACGTTCGCAGCAGCTCCGGCGGCTAAATCTCCCGCCTCACGCTGAGCCAGCCTGTAATGAGTTCCGGGTGATGCGGTTGGAGTGCGTATCACTCCGCATCATCCCAGCTCAGCGCTACAGCCAACCCAGCATGAGCTAAGATCGCTGCGCTCCGCTGCTGCTCTGAGTCTGCACAGCTTCTGGGACCTCAGAGAGAGCCCGCTGCTGGTGGGCCGCACCAAGAGGCTTGGCGGGCCGGATGCGGCCTGCGGGCCGCCAGTTGGACAGCGCTGATCTAGAATAATGTCATCCCTCGCTGTGGGGTTGGTTCACAAAACTTATCTTATATCTCCTTGTTCATAGGAACTCATGATTTATCTCTCCCTATCTATTTCATGATTTAACTCTCCTTATCTAGCTTAACGTATTACTTACCTCTCCTTAGCTGTGTTAACTCACAATTTATCTCTCCTCCTTACCTGTATATCTTATGAATCATATCTACTTATCTGTTTATCTCATGATTTATCTCCTCTTATCTGTTTAACCTCCTGGGCGATAATCCCGAGCTTAGCTCGGGGTATATCGCGCAGGAGGATTTCTCAGGCTCTGGTGGGCCGATTTGCAAATTTTTTTTTGTTACACACAGCTAGCACTTTGCTAGCTGCGTGTAACTTCCGATCGCCGCCGCTCGCCGCCGATCCGCCGCTACCCGCCATGCCGCGCAGCCCCCCCCCCAGACCACTTGCGCAGCCTGGCCAATCAGTGCCAGGCAGCGCTGAGGGGTGGATCGTGACTCCCTCTGACGTCACGACGTCCATGACGTCAGTGACGTCATCCCGCCCCGTCGCCATGGCGACCGGGGAAGCCCAGCAGGAAATCCCGTTCTGAACGGGATTTCCTGCTTACTCTGATCGCCGAAGGCGATCGGAGTGGGTGGGGGGATGCCGCTGAGCAGGGCCTATCATGTAGCGAGCCCAGGGCTCGCTACATGATTTAAAAAAGAAAACATTTTAAAAAAAGTGCTGCGCCCCCTCCTGGGCGATGCAATTGTATCGCCCAGAGGGTTAAGGTAAAAAAATATGTCAGTTGAGATCCTTTGATCATTTGAGATAAGCTGTATGTGTTGGCTTTTTTTCAGAAGCTCCAGCTTACTCCTACACTACCAAAAAGAGGGATAATGTGGAACCAGGGCTGTCCCACCTATGACGTGGCGTAACGCAGCTTACTCAAGGAGCGGAAGTGTGGGGGCGGTGCAAGGCAGAAGCAGGAAGAGAAGAGTGCTTTGCCTGCCACCGCCCGCTTGTGCCACTGTCCTTCTGGAAGCATGGCCACCCGGGCACGGCAGCCCCGGGTATGTATCGCCGTGTCGCCTGCTTTTTTTCCTGCTAGTCATATTGCATCCTTCGCTCTGTCTATTACAGCAGGGCTGCAAAGAGATGGCCACCAGCATCTGCATTTGCAGACATCCGTGGCCATTTTGTTGTAGCCCTGCTCTAATAGATGGAGTGGAGGACAAGTGGGGAGGGAATCAGAGCGGTGGATGCTATGCTCCTGCCTAAGGATGGTTGGTGAGTGGAGATTGGGGTGTGGGGAGCGGCAGTGGAGGGGTTGCATCCTCGTAAGTTTGCCTCAGGCGGCCAAAATTCTAGAGCCGGCCCTGTGTGGATCTATAAAGTAGCAATATCAATAGTAAGCAATAGCTAGCAATAGTAAGTTCTATATAGTACCTTAAAGGACAACTGAAGTGAGAGGTATATGGAGGCTGTCATAATTATTTCCTTTTAAACAATGCCAGTTGCCTGGCAGCCCTGCTAATCTATTTGGCTGCAGTAGTATCTGCATAGCACCAGAAACATGCATGCAGCTAATCTTGTCAGATCTGACAATAATATCAGAAACACATGATCTACATATGCTTGTTCAGGGTCTATGGCTAATAGTATTAGAGGCAGAGGATCAGCAGGGCAGCCAGGCAACTGGTATTGTTTAAAAGAAAATAAATATGCCAGCCTCCATGTCCCTCTCATTACAGGTGTCCTTTACTATACCAAGTATGTTTTTTCTTTAATAGTGTATAACTCAGCTGCAGAGCACTTCAGGGCGCCAGAAATGCAAATGTGTACCCTTTGTAAATACCAAGATTTACAAAGAGGGCCAGTCTGGTAAAAGATGTTCCTCCTTCCTTATATGCTTATAGGGGATAGCCTTTTTTTGACAGATTTGTCAATCTTGTTGATATACCACTGAACATCTCCTAATGGGATGGCACCTGACCTCCCAGTACATCTATCACTAGACATACATTGGACATAACTGGGACAATGGACTCCCACAAGAGCACCTGACTGATCTCAGCTGAACACTCTACATCAGGCATGACTGATGAACAACAAAAGTGACAGTTGCTCTTCAATGTTTACTTATATTTATAGGGAAAACAATAACTTTCCATGGCCTAAGCGATTTTCACCTATGTTTGCATAGCTATTCCCAGAATGGTTCCAGGAAAAAAGTATGCATGCTACAAAGCATGGTAATTAAACTAATGAAATCTTGTGACTGCTAACTAGGTCATTTACTAGCTCCAGGGATCACGACTGTCTTTCTTCTGCAACGTAAACATTTAATGCCCAAATGTAAACAGTGGAGCCGTGCCACTATATGTAAGCTGTTGTTGTGAAAGCCAAGTCAATTATGATGATTGTTTATGGCACAATAATGATCATGTGATAAATGTGTCCTTAAAAAGAAGTTATTAAAGAGGGCTCCTAGAATATCTGCCACGAATAGTCCTCTCCTCCTCAGGCTTGGTTTATTTGCAAACTTAAAAGGAAGATCCGAGGTAAGAAAAAAAAAGTTCTACTTACCCAGGGCTTCCTCCAGCCCCTAGCAGCTGATATGTCCCTTGCCACAGCTCTGCATGTCCCCTCCGTCTGAGATGCCGACTTCGCCAGGTCGGCATCCTTTGCGCCTGCACGATCATTGCTGCCCTGAACGCGATCACGCTTACGTAGCTTGTAGCATTCTGCACAAACGCTGAAGTACTGCGCCTGTGCAGAACACTCCAGACCGCGCTTGCACAGGTGCAGAAGATGCTGACCTAGGGAGGTCGGCATCTCCAATGGAGGGGACCCCGGGCCACCAGCTGGGAGTGGAGCTGCGGCAAGGGACATATCGGCTGCCAGGGCCTGGAGGAAGCCCTGGGTAGGTAGACCTTTTTTTTTTTTACCTCGGATCTTCCCTTTAAAGTGAAACTTAAGTGAACCTAAAAAAAGAGGTTCACTTACCTGGGGCTTTTGCCAGCCCCCTGCAGCCGCCCTGTGCTCACACCGTCACTCCTCGATGCGCCTGTCGCCCACAGTGGCTAAGTTTTGGTTTTGGCAACAGAGCCAGTCGCTGGCCGCGGCCGCTCCCGTCCTTGATCCCACTCCTGCCACCAGGAGCATCCAGCGCATGCACTGTACAAGAGTTTATTGTTCTGCGCATGCGCAGGACACTCCTGGCGGTGGGTGTGTGATAGAGGAGGCGCACGGCCAAGGTGCACAGGCAAAGTGGCCGGCGAACGGCTCTGTTGCCGAAATCGAAACCTAGGCACTGTGGGCCACAGGAGCATCGAGGAGTAACGGCGTGAGCACAGGGCGGCTGCAGGGGGCTGGTAGAAGCCTCAAGTAAGTGAATCTCTTTTTTTAGGCTCACTTAAGTTTTACTTTAAGAAAAGATAAAGACATTTTGCAGATACCTTAATCAGTTTTGAATATCTGCATGAGAATTATTGTAGCCCCAATCATTCTAGCCCCATCAACAGGACACCTAGAAGAGGTTGACACTACCTTTTGTAGCAAATGCATGTTAAACAAAGGATTACACATTATTATTATTGGACAATAAATAAGGATACATAAACTGTAAACATGAGGTGACAGTGCGGTAGAACACGGTTATACAACATAGCACAAGGTTGTCCATGCAAACAGGGTATACGATGCATGATCATGCAATTTAACAGAGACCCAGCAATTCAACTCCAAGTTAGTCTATGGGAAGGGTGTCATTAGTGGTGTTGCAAGATCAATAAGACGCACTGGGGGAGGGGGGGAGGGGTACCATGCCAAAGGCCTACAATCTAAATCCCATCATAGCTACTGTTGGCTCTAAAATGTTAATACCCTGCTGGGAACACCAACTCCTAATAGTGGTCAGGTGTAGTGTTGGGCGAACATCTAGATGTTCGGGTTCGGGCCGAACAGGCCGAACATGGACGCGATGTTCGGGTGTTCGACCCGAACTCCGAACATAATGAAAGTCAATGGGGACCCGAACTTTTGTGCTTTGTAAAGCCTCCTTACATGCTACATACCCCAAATTTACAGGGTATGTGCACCTTGGGAGTGGGTACAAGAGGAAAAAAAATTTAGCAAAAAGAGATTGTAGTTTTTGAGAAAATCGATTTTAAAGTTTCAAAGGGAAAACTGTCTTTTAAATGCGGGAAATGTCTGTTTTCTTTGCACAGGTAACATGCTTTTTGTCGGCATGCAGTCATAAATGTAATACATATAAGAGGTTCCAGGAAAAGGGGCCGGTAACGCTAACCCAGCAGCAGCACACGTGATGGAACAGGAGGAGGGTGGCGCAGGAGGAGAAGGCCACGCTTTGAGACACAACAACCCAGGCCTTGCATGAGGACAAGAAGCGTGCGGATAGCAATTTGCATTTTGTCGCCATGCAGTCATAAATGTAATACAGATGAGAGGTTCAATAAACAGGGACCGGAAACGCTAACCCATCACAGATGTTCATTGTTCATGTTACTTGGTTGGGGTCCGGGAGTGTTGCGTAGTCGTTTCCAATCCAGGATTGATTAATTTTAATTTGAGTCAGACGGTCTGCATTTTCTGTGGAGAGGCGGATACGCCGCCGATCTGTGACGATGCCTCCGGCAGCACTGAAACAGCGTTCCGACATAATGCTGGCTGCCGGGCAAGCCAGCACCTCTATTGCGTACATTGCCAGTTTGTGCCAGGTGTCTAGCTTCGATACCCAATAGTTGAAGGGTGCAGATGGATTGTTCAACACAGCTACGCCATCTGACATGTAGTCCTTGACCATCTTCTCCAGGCGATCGGTGTTGGAGGTGGATCTGCACGCTTGCTGTTCTGTGTGCTGCTGCATGGGTGTCAGAAAATTTTCCCACTCCAAGGACACTGCCGATACCATTCCCTTTTGGGCACTAGCTGCGGCTTGTGTTGTTTGCTGCCCTCCTGGTCGTCCTGGGTTTGCGGAAGTCAGTCTGTCGGCGTACAACTGGCTAGAGGAGGGGGAGGATGTCAATCTCCTCTCTAAAGTCTCCACAAGGGCCTGCTGGTATTCTTCCATTTTGACCTGTCTGGCTCTTTCTTCAAGCAGTTTTGGAACATTGTGTTTGTACCGTGGATCCAGAAGGGTATAAACCCAGTAATTGGTGTTGTCCAGAATGCGCACAATGCGTGGGTCGCGTTCAATGCAGTCCTAGGCCGAAGAGGTCATAGCCTAGGGTCACAAAACCTGTTTATTTGGGCAATTTCAATGGTGGCGAGTCTGACGTACATAAATCGCAGCAATGGCCGTTAGCAACGTCTGAATCTCACGAAATGTCTCATGCAGGTAGAAGACATATTGTTAGACTTGGGCTCCAAAGATGGGTTCCCTACATCTCTGCAAACCAGAGTTACAGGGCTCCAAATTTGGTAAAATCACCCATAGGCTTTCATTGGGCCTCCTATTTACAGTTCCAAAATCTCACATCTTTTCAAAGGGCAATTACTCACCAGTGGCAAATTTTCTAGCATTGTAGGGACCCTTAGGGGGAACATGACTGGTGAGTTTCGGGCCCCTAGGCCAAAGAGGTCATAGCCTAGGGTCACAAAAACCTGTTTATTTGGGCTATTTCAATGGTAGTGATGGTGACGTACATAAATCGCAGCAATGGCCGTTAGCAAAGTCTGAATCTCACGAAATGTCTCATGCAGGTAGAAGACATATTGTTAGACTTGGATTCCAAAGATGGGGTCCCTACATCTCTGCAAACCAGAGTTACAGGGGTCCAAAATTGGTAAAATCCCCCATAGGATTTCATTGCCTCCCTATTTCACTTTCCAAAATCTCACATCTTTTCAAAGGGCAATGGCTCAGCAGTACCAAATTTTCTAGCATTGTAGGGACCCTTAGGGGGAACATGACTGGTGAGTTTCGGGCCCCTAGGCCGAAGAGGTCATAGCCTAGGGTTACAAAAACCTGTTTATTTGGGCTATTTCAATGGTAGTGATGGTGGCGTACATAAATCGCAGCAATGGCCGTTAGCAACGTCTGAATCTCACGAAATGTCTCATGCAGGTAGAAGACATATTGTTAGACTTGGATTCCAAAGATGGGGTCCCTACATCTCTGCAAACCAGAGTTACAGGGGTCCAAAATTGGTAAAATCCCCCATAGGATTTCATTGCCTCCCTATTTCACTTTCCAAAATCTCACATCTTTTCAAAGGGCAATGGCTCAGCAGTACCACATTTTCTAGCATTGTAGGGACCCTTAGGGGGAACATGACTGGTGAGTTTCGGGCCCCTAGGCCGAAGAGGTCATAGCCTAGGGTCACAAAAACCTGTTTATTTGGGCTATTTCAATGGTAGTGATGGTGGCGTACATAAATCTCAGCCATGGCCGTTAGCAACGTCTGAATCTCACGAAATGTCTCATGCAGGTAGAAGACATATTGTTAGACTTGGATTCCAAAGATGGGGTCCCTACATCTCTGCAAACCAGAGTTACAGGGGTCCAAAATTGGTAAAATCCCCCATAGGCTTTCATTGGGCCTCCTATTTACCGTTACAAAATCTCACACCATTTCAAAGGGCAATGGCTCAGCAGTGGCAAAACTCACCAGTCATGATCCCCCTAAGGGTCCCTACAATGCTAGAAAATTTGGTACTGCTGAGCCATTGCCCTTTGAAAAGATGTGAGATTTTGGAAAGTGAAATAGGGAGGCAATGAAATCCTATGGGGGATTTTACCAATTTTGGACCCCTGTAACTCTGGTTTGCAGAGATGTAGGGACCCCATCTTTGGAATCCAAGTCTAACAATATGTCTTCTACCTGCATGAGACATTTCGTGAGATTCAGACGTTGCTAACGGCCATTGCTGCGATTTATGTACGTCATCATCACTACCATTGAAATAGCCCAAATAAACAGGTTTTTGTGACCCTAGGCTATGACCTCTTCGGCCTAGGGGCCCGAAACTCACCAGTCATGTTCCCCCTAAGGGTCTCTACAATGCTAGAAAATTTGGTACTGCTGAGCCATTGCCCTTTGAAAAGATGTGAGATTTTGGAAAGTGAAATAGGGAGGCAATGAAATCCTATGGGGGATTTTACCAATTTTGGACCCCTGTAACTCTGGTTTGCAGAGATGTAGGAACCCCATCTTTGGAATCCAAGTCTAACAATATGTCTTCTACCTGCATGAGACATTTCGTGAGATTCAGACGTTGCTAACGGCCATTGCTGCGATTTATGTACGCCACAATCACTACCATTGAAAAAGCCCAAATAAACAGGTTTTTGTGACCCTAGGCTATGACCTCTTCGGCCTAGGGGCCCGAAACTCACCAGTCATGTTCCCCCTAAGGGTCTCTACAATGCTAGAAAATTTGGTACTGCTGAGCCATTGCCCTTTGAAAAGATGTGAGATTTTGGAAAGTGAAATAGGGAGGCAATGAAATCCTATGGGGGATTTTACCAATTTTGGACCCCTGTAACTCTGGTTTGCAGAGATGTAGGGACCCCATCTTTGGAATCCAAGTCTAACAATATGTCTTCTACCTGCATGAGACATTTCGTGAGATTCAGACTTTGCTAACGGCCATTGCTGCGATTTATGTACGTCACCATCACTACCATTGAAATAGCCCAAATAAACAGGTTTTTGTGACCCTAGGCTATGACCTCTTCGGCCTAGGGGCCCGAAACTCACCAGTCATGTTCCCCCTAAGGGTCCCTACAATGCTAGAAAATTTGGTACTGCTGAGCCATTGCCCTTTGAAAAGATGTGAGATTTTGGAAAGTGAAATAGGGAGGCAATGAAATCCTATGGGGGATTTTACCAATTTTGGACCCCTGTAACTCTGGTTTGCAGAGATGTAGGGACCCCATCTTTGGAATCCAAGTCTAACAATATGTCTTCTACCTGCATGAGACATTTTGTGAGATTCAGACGTTGCTAACGGCCATTGCTGCGATTTATGTACGTCACCATCACTACTATTGAAATAGCCCAAATAAACAGGTTTTTGTGACCCTAGGCTATGACCTCTTCGGCCTAGGGGCCCGAAACTCACCAGTCATGTTCCCCCTAAGGGTCCCTACAATGCTAGAAAATTTGGTACTGCTGAGCCATTGCCCTTTGAAAAGATGTGAGATTTTGGAAAGTGAAATAGGGAGGCAATGACATCCTATGGGGGATTTTACCAATTTTGGACCCCTGTAACTCTGGTTTGCAGAGATGTAGGGACCCCATCTTTGGAATCCAAGTCTAACAATATGTCTTCTACCTGCATGAGACATTTCGTGAGATTCAGACTTTGCTAACGGCCATTGCTGCGATTTATGTACGTCACCATCACTACCATTGAAATAGCCCAAATAAACAGGTTTTTGTGACCCTAGGCTATGACCTCTTTGGCCTAGGGGCCCGAAACTCACCAGTCATGTTCCCCCTAAGGGTCCCTAAAATGCTAGAAAATTTGGTACTGCTGAGCCATTGCCCTTTGAAAAGATGTGAGATTTTGGAAAGTGAAATAGGGAGGCAATGAAATCCTATGGGGGATTTTACCAATTTTGGACCCCTGTAACTCTGGTTTGCAGAGATGTAGGGACCCCATCTTTGGAATCCAAGTCTAACAATATGTCTTCTACCTGCATGAGACATTTCGTGAGATTCAGACTTTGCTAACGGCCATTGCTGCGATTTATGTACGTCACCATCACTACCATTGAAATAGCCCAAATAAACAGGTTTTTGTGACCCTAGGCTATGACCTCTTTGGCCTAGGGGCCCGAAACTCACCAGTCATGTTCCCCCTAAAGGTCCCTACAATGCTAGAAAATTTGCCACTGCTGAGTAATTGCCCTTTGAAAAGATGTGAGATTTTGGAACTGTAAATAGGAGGCCCAATGAAAGCCTATGGGTGATTTTACCAAATTTGGAGCCCTGTAACTCTGGTTTGCAGAGATGTAGTGAACCCATCTTTGGAGCCCAAGTCTAACAATATGTCTTCTACCTGCATGAGACATTTCGTGAGATTCAGACGTTGCTAACGGCCATTGCTGCGATTTATGTACGTCAGACTCGCCACCATTGAAATTGCCCAAATAAACAGGTTTTGTGACCCTAGGCTATGACCTCTTCGGCCTAGGACTGCATTGAACGCGACCCACGCATTGTGCGCATTCTGGACATTACCAATTACTGGGTTTATACCCTTCTGGATCCACGGTACAAACACAATGTTCCAAAACTGCTTGAAGAAAGAGCCAGACAGGTCAAAATGGAAGAATACCAGCAGGCCCTTGTGGAGACTTTAGAGAGGAGATTGACATCCTCCCCCTCCTCTAGCCAGTTGTACGCCGACAGACTGACTTCCGCAAACCCAGGACGACCAGGAGGGCAGCAAACAACACAAGCCGCAGCTAGTGCCCAAAAGGGAATGGTATCGGCAGTGTCCTTGGAGTGGGAAAATTTTCTGACACCCATGCAGCAGCACACAGAACAGCAAGCGTGCAGATCCACCTCCAACACCGATCACCTGGAGAAGATGGTCAAGGACTACATGTCAGATGGCGTAGCTGTGTTGAACAATCCATCTGCACCCTTCAACTATTGGGTATCGAAGCTAGACACCTGGCACAAACTGGCAATGTACGCAATAGAGGTGCTGGCATGCCCGGCAGCCAGCGTTATGTCGGAACGCTGTTTCAGTGCTGCCGGAGGCATCGTCACAGATCGGCGGCGTATCCGCCTCTCCACAGAAAATGCAGACCGTCTGACTCAAATTAAAATTAATCAATCCTGGATTGGAAACGACTACGCAACACTCCCGGACCCCAACCAAGTAACATGAACAATGAACATCTGTGATGGGTTAGCGTTTCCGGTCCCTGTTTATTGAACCTCTCATCTGTATTACATTTATGACTGCATGGCGACAAAATGCAAATTGCTATCCGCACGCTTCTTGTCCTCATGCAAGGCCTGGGTTGTTGTGTCTCAAAGCGTGGCCTTCTCCTCCTGCGCCACCCTCCTCCTGTTCCATCACGTGTGCTGCTGCTGGGTTAGCGTTACCGGTCCCTTTTCCTGGAACCTCTTATATGTATTACATTTATGACTGCATGCCGACAAAAAGCATGTTACCTGTGCAAAGAAAACAGACATTTCCATAACATACCAATCGAGTCACTGTGATCTCCTGGATGCTGGATCCCTCTTTGCCGTTTCTGCTACTCCCCGCTATGATTCTGGCTTTTAATTGCCAGTTTTAGGCAGTGTTTACAAACAAAAAACATGGCCGCTAACCAGGAAGTGATGTTTGTCTATGTATATCTCTCATGTTACAGTATACTACAAGTTTTTATTACAAAGTGAGTTATCTGCAGTCAGGGATTATCACAATTTCTCAGCATGGGCAGCTTCCTCCCCCCCTAAGACAAGCTGAAATTGAGAACAGAGACCTGTCTGTTGTCTGTGAGGGATAAACAAAGTACACACACAGGGATCCATCCGAAAATGGCGCCTGCGAATAATGGCGCATGGTGATGTCGTTAATCCGTCTTCTGCTTATTGTTATTTCATGTTAACATTGTTAATTACCGTTAAGAAATCGTCTCCTTAAAAACGTTAAACAACTTTTTATTGATATTAATAACTCTAACGCTCTTGATAGCACTCTTCATTTAAAGTTATTATTTTTAACTGGATTAATTGCTATTTTTTATTTGCAAATCATTGATATTTACATTTAAACACATCGCAGTATTATACATTTTAGTTATATTTAAAATGTAATGCAGTGCGCAGTCCGATCCTGCACAAAGTGTATTATAGTTAGTTAACGTTAAGAGTACTGTACTTTAAAGGTACAAATTAGCTAACATTAATGTCGTTATGATTTTTTTTTAAAACTTCAATCCTGCGCAATCACAAAGTATTAATGTTAGTTAACGTTCACAGTACTGAACATTACTTGCACAAAATGATAACGTTAGTTTATGTTTACAATACTGCACATTACTTGAAAAAGTTTATAACATTAATAACGTTAATATTGTTTTTTTAAATCCTCGATCTGCAACATCTTTAGAATTTTTGACAGTGTTACATTAAATCCATTCACCGTTTTGAAGTTAAATAACGTCTGAAGTTTGGCTTATGTAGGGCGCTTTTGATAAATAGCGTTACTGTGTGCAATAACGTCTGCTGTTTGGCATATGTGGCATATGAAGGGCGCTATTGTTAAATAACGTTACTGTGCGCCATTTTTATTCCCCCCCCCCCCCTCTGTGAACCATTATTATGCAGTGCTAACGATAAATAGCGATAAGCGTATCTTTTTAATGCGGCATCATTTTTATGCATCGGCGCTGTGCTCCATTATTCTCTGATCCGCACACACAGAGCCTGCAGGGGGCGTGGAGGGGGCGTGCATAACTTGTCCCTATCACAGCACAGGCAGTGCATTCCTCTCTGGGTCGACAAAGCTTGACCTAGAAAAGAAGATTAGATGTATTACAAAGACAGTGCAACTAGAAAAGGCTGCAGTAATCCAGAGACCACATTAGAACAGGTATAGGAACCTACAGGATAGAAGAAATAAGGCTGAACATTTTGTTACAGAGTCTCTTTAAATATGACTTATATTCTATCAATATCCTATCCAACTGATTAGTAATAAGGATCACTACACCTTTCATTAGCTTCCTTTGTTTATATAATGAAGCTGAGTGTTGTTGGAGAGTGCTGTCATTTTTCATAAGTAAACTATACATGTATTAGGCGGGAGCATAGCTACTTGTACTGCCCATATCGCCACAATGGATATGCCAGCTGAAGCAACAGGGGATCCAATCTAGTCTCCCCATCTCATGGTGTCATCACGTAAATATGTTATTTACACATTTGCAAACTCGTCAGGGGATCTTTATGGATAGATAGAGAGTCAGTTAGTTGGAATTTGTTGTAGCAAGTATAAAAGGTTTTATTGTTTTGGGGTTTTCTTGTTTTGTTTTTAAAGCAAAAATCAACAACACAAATTAAGACTTCTATGAGGCAATAATCAAAAAAATAAAATGTTGTACAATAAATAGGCCAGTGCAAAATTCTAACGAAAGAATAATACTATTCAGTATTGTAATTCAGTACCATACAGTAGACATACTGGACCATAAAACGTAAAGCCCACTCAGTCTCCATTGTCTATTTCGCCACATTGGTTTCTAACACCATCTACATAGCTAAAATTCCCAAATGAAACCTGAGGACTGGACTGTCACCCTTTAGAGCATTAGAGTATATAAGATATAGAGGAGAAGAGTTTATGTGCAGTAAAGAAAATTGAGAAGCCAGGGGGTAGAGGTAAAGGAGAAGGCATTGGCCTCAATTCACTAAGCTTATCTCCTGTCTTTAATAACTCTTCTAGAGTTGTTACCATGGTGATAAGCAGTGGCGTTCCTTCCATTGGGCGCAAGGGGGCGGGGCGCACCGGGTGATTGACAGGGAGGGGGGTGTCACAAAGCAGGGTTGCTAACCGTCCATCTAGATTAATCACCTGAAATTAATCATGTCTGTATTGTTTTAAAGTCGCTTTGTGAGCATTACACAGTTCCCACTATTATTATTATTATCTGATTCATTAGTATTATTGTTTAGCAAGCCTGAAAAGTTACGTCCGAGATATCAGGCTGCTGCCGCCGCCTCCTCCTCCCTCCCTCCAATCAGAAGCTTTCTTTTCGGCTGTCAGATCTCTCTAGCCAATAGAAGGGAGAGAGACAGCCAAGCAAACCCGCCCCCATAGCCCCGAAGTCCTGGTCTCTACTCTCGATCAGCATGGAGAGAAGGTAACTCTCTATCACTCAAGTGTACTGGTGTATTATTGTCCTCATACCTGCAATCCGCTTCTTATCCCTGCCAGTTACACAGCCTGTCAGTATAATTCAGCACAAGGAAGCTGATCACTGTGTGCATGCAGTGGCACTTCAGCTACAGGAGTCCTCCGTGCTCTGGACTGTTATCTTCTCTGCTTGGCAGCATTCCTTAGAAGCTTTGATGGGGTTACAGGAGGGATGGGAGCAGGGAAGCCTTTCTATAGGCAGAACATGGGGGTTGTTTATGTTGATAAGAGGTGTAGGGTGATTCACAGATAAAGCCAGACCGAGCTTTGTAAAGATAAAATCACCTTCACATGGAATCTTGCTCTGAAAGGGAAATTTGCATTGTTTTGTTTTATAAATGATTTGTTGTGAGCTGTTCTGATGATCAGGCAGGCAGCTTTCCCCCTGTATTTGCTATGGAAGCTGGTGTCTATAGATTGTGAGCTAGTCTGAGAACAGTTAAAGTGTACCAGAGCTGACTAATAAGTTTTATACATACCTGGGGCTTCCTCTAGCTCCATCTGCATGGATTGCTCCCACTCCGCTGTCCTCAGCCATCTCCTGCTTCGGTACCAGGTCCCGTCACTTCTGCCAGTCGTGGTCTGTCTGACACAAGAGAAGTGCGCTCTTTACGCAGCCACTGGAGAGATACGTAGAGAGCGCACTTCTCTTGCACAGACTGGCCACAACAGGTTGAAGTTACGGGACCCGGTACCAGAGAAGGCTGAGGACGGCGGCGTGGGAGCGATCCGTGTGGATGGGGCTAGAGGAAGCCCCAGGTATGTATAAAACTTACTGTCATTCAGCTCTGGTTTCCTTAAAGTGTTGCAGAAGATGTCAGTGATATATAATACATAATAATAATATGGTAGGACATTAGGCTATGGTAGGATTAGATTGTGAGCTCCTCTGAGGCCAGTCAGTGACATGACTATGTACTCTGTAAAGTGCTGCAGGTGATGTCAGGGCTATATAAATACATAATATGGTAGGCCATACAACTATGGTAGGATTAGATTGTGAGCTCCTCTAAGGACAGTCAGTGACATGACTATGCACTCTGTAATGTGCAGCAGGAGATGCCAGTGCTATATAAATACATAATAGTAATATGGTAGGACATCACATTAGACTATAACTATGGTAGGGATTAGAGTGTGAGCTCCTCTGAGGACAGTCAGTGACATGACTATGTACTCTGTAATGTGCTGCAGGAGATGTCAGTGCTATATAAATGCATAATAATAATATGGTAGGACATAACACTATGACTATGGTAAGATTAGAGTGTGAGCTCCTCTGCGGACAGTCAGTGACATGACTATGTACTCTGTAATGTGCTGCAGAAGATGTCAGTGCTATATAAATACATAATAATAATATGGTAGGACATTGCACTATGACTATGGTAGGATTAGAGTGTGAGCTCCTCTAAGGACAGTCAGTGACATGACTATGCACTCTGTAAAATGCTGCAGAAGATGTCTGCTATATAAATGCATAATTATAATATGGTAGGACATTACATTACACTCTGACTATGACAGGGATTAGACTATGAGCTCCTCTGAGGACAGTGACATGACTATGTACTCGGTATAGTGCTGCAGAAGTTATCAGTGCTATATACATAATAATAATACAGCAGACATTGCATTATGACTGTGGTAGGGTGGGATTCGATTGTGAGCTTCCCTGAGGACAGTGAATAACCTGACTATGTAAAGTGCTGTGGAAGATCATCTCAATGCTATATAAATACTAAAAAAAAAAAAAAAAAATGTGCAGAGCTTAGCCCCACCCACAACTCTACTTAAAAGTACGCTTCTGACTCAGCCCCCGCTCCATCCAAAATGTTGCGCTTTTTTGGGGCCTTTTGTCCTTCAAAAATAGAAATAAGGTTGGCAACCCTGTCGCAAGGACCTCCCACAGAGGCCATGAGCAGGAGGAAAGCAGCACACAAAGGAGGAACAGTGGAGGGGGGTGCCACATACCCCCCTCACTTGGGTCCCCTCCTTCCACGGTCTCCCCCTCCAGATATGAGACGGGCATGCAGGAAATACTTCAACTGACTCCTGTGTTCCAAGCGCTGGAGCGCTGCATCACCATCACGTGCCACAGGTCTCCACCTTCACTGTTGCTCGCTGTGCTGATGCATATCTGGAGGGGGGAGAGTGTGTAAGGAGGAAACCCAGGTGGGGGGGTCTGGCATAACCCACCTTGGCGCGCTTAGTATGCCGCTCTCTCTCCTTTCCTTTTTTTTTGGGGGGGGGGGGGGTGTCTTTTAATACCCAGCACCGGGTGTCAAATACCCTAGGTACGCCACTGGTGATAAGGCATGTAGTATTCAGGAAACATTTTACCTCAGGCAAGCCTAAAGTTAACTCTTCTGTCTTTAAATTAACTCTCCAATCCTTAAAATAACTCCAGAGTTAAAGACAGGCTGTTAATTAACTGCGTGTGAAAATAACTACACAGGAGGTAAATTAACTACAGAGGAGGTAAATTAACTACAGAGGAGGTAAATTAACTTCAGGAGAGGTAACTTAAGGAATGAAGAGGTAAGATAACTCTCTCACGTGTGGAGGTAAGTTTTCTCTTGCTTTATTATCTCTAGCATGATCTTAGTGAATTGAGGCCAATGGCCTCAATTCACTAAAATCATGCTGGAGATAATAAGGCAAGAGATAACTTGCCACCACACAGTAAGAGAGTTATCTTATCTCTTCATTCCTTAAGTTACCTCCTCTGTAGTTAAGTTACCTCCTCTGTAGTTAAGTTTCCTCCTCTGTAGTTTAGTTTCCTCCTCTGTAGTTATTTTCACACGCAGTTAATTAACAGCCTGTCTTTAACTTTAGAATTCTGGAGTTATTTTAAGGATCGAAGAGTTAACTTAAAGACAGAAGAGTTAACTTTAGGTTTGCCTGAGGTAAAATTTTTCCTGAATACTTCATGCCTCATCACCATGGTGATAACTCTAAAAACGTTATTAAAGACAGGAGATAAGCTTAGTGAATTGAGGCCAATGCCTTGGAATAAGAGAAGAGAGGTCAGGGTGGAGGACACTGTCTAAAACCCCGTACACACAATCAATGTCAACCAACTAGGATCAGGACCTCCTCCACTCCTTGAGGGAAAATTGCAGGGCCTAGGCTGAGCAGACGCGTCACTCACTTGCACTTGAGCGCTGTGTTCTGCTCTATGCAGGGGAATGGAACAGCACAGAGTGATGTCATGCAGTGGGCAGGGTAAGTATGGTGAACAATGCTCTTGGCCGTCCCTCGGCTAAAGTGATCCGTCAGGGCAAATTGCTGACCGAGAGGTCGGGGATTACTGTACACATGCTGCAATCTTGGCAGAGTTGGTCATAATTGGCTGCTTCAGCTGAGTTTCGTCTAGTGTGCGTAAGGAGCTTAAAGACCGAGGAACATCTAATTTACCACTTACCATTATAGGGTGACCTCGTATGTGCCGTTGAAGAGTGACCTCGTTTTCTGAAATTCTTCAAATCAATCATGCTTGATCATTGCATTCATTTTGTAAAAAAAAACAGAGCTCAACATAACCTTTGCCCCACTTACTCTGTGTTTTTTGGGCCAGTTTTCCATTACCTAGCTATAGTTCGTTTTGCAGCAGTAGATAATTGAGCAATTTCTTTTGTTTTTTTGGCACGTAAGTGTTTCCATGGAGTCCTCTCTCGCTTATCTAAAATGGTGTATATTAGTTAGTAGACTGTGGTGAAAAAAACTCCACCTTTATACACTCCCAATATATTTGCCAAACTGTATCACCTCCCCTGATCTTTGAGTTTAAGCAAATCTGAATATTTTGTCTATTTTAAAGATAGCGGTAACTTTTTAGTGTCAGGTGCCTGCCTAGTGTCTCTCAGCTTTTCAAACTGTTTCACACACTTGAATTAAGTGTGTTATAGAGCTTATCTACTTTTGCAATCTGCTTCTAGTGAAATCCTTGTGGATTGTCTACCCCAAAGAAAATTCTGTGTAATCCAAGAAATGGGTCAGGGGCCTTATGAAAACTAGTGCTAAATTATAGGTGTAGGGATTTGATGCATTTTTAACTTGAACTGTAGAAATGTTTGATGTGAATACAAGTTGGTCTGAAAAAGCTGAAGGCTCCGTCTGTGCTATGGGCATAACATTCTTAGAGGATTCTAAAATCTGTATTTGCTATAAACTATGATTCATGGTCTTCTGTTTTGATGCCATCTATGTATGCTGTTCTGACTCGTCATTTGGCTTTATCCCAACTATCTTTTCAGTAGAATTGCACACCAGTGAAATTTAGTGGCTCTTTGGGTTTGTTCTGCACCATCTTTGGTTTGTCTTAGAATAGTAACTACCTGTTAAGCATTCTTGTGCCATAGCTCTTGAATTCCTGAGATTGGCTTCTGGCCCAAGCACTATTTTAATAGTGTTTACTCAACCAGTGTGTGCAAAGAGGTGGTGTGGGTGTCTAGGTTTTTCAGTTCCACACATCCCAAAAACATGCTGATAGGTTAAATAGTTTCACACAACCTGGTTGGGATGGTGAGTTTCACTGAGGGACAGTGATATGATTTGTGAGCACAGACACATAGAGAAATATATGGAGTACAGACCAAATCTTGGTTTATATTAACATCAGTTGGCAGAGAATGTCTGCTGCATTCGACACTCTGCATTAAGGGGGGAAGGAGACAATTGGCTGTGAGCCCAGTGGGGCTAGGAATACTCACATTGTCAGTGTGGACATTCCAGGGAATGCCAGTGGTGGTGGAACTGTCAAAGGAACCAATGTGAACTTGGGATTGCTGGTGGGTAAGTAAATGTCTCCTCGGTATAACCAAGTTAACCATTTTACCTGTTCACTCAGTTAACAATGATGGGCTGGGTTATACTTGAAGTTACAATGCAAGAGGTAGGGCTCACGGTAAATACAGGCTCCAAATAACCTTAGTTATTAAAACTAGTAAAATGAAATAAAAATAAAGGATGAAACGATTGGTCAAATGTCCATGTACTCATAAAGCCCTAAAAAGTCCACATTAATTAAAACTTTGGAGGCTTCTTCATCTAAGTACTCATGGTCTGCTGCTCTTCCTGACACGATTGGACACAAATGGACCTCCACCAACACCCTTTGTGTGCCACTCACCGCTGTAACAGACCAACCAATGGTCTATATACGCCTTGGGACTGTTCCCGTGTCGTCCCCCACCTCTCAGGCAGAACCACCTCGTCACAATTCCTAGTCCAGATATCTCTTCTTAAGCAGCAGACTTCATATCATATACCTCAATGAGAGAGACTCCACATAGCGTAATACTGCTAAAACAATTTATTTGTAAAAAGCAATTGCACTTACATATCCCATAAATGAATCTGCGCATAGAGTGATTTAGTCACGGGCTCTCCCCCGTATTGGTGGCCAGGCTGGCAGGCTCCACTGCGTGCGTCCTGCTGTCCCTCCGCCACGCACACGGTGAACGCTGGAACGCCGTCTATGCCCGTCCTCGCCGCTGCTCACCCTTCCGTCGGCTAGATCCGCTTCCGCATCAGGCTCCGCCCTATCGATTTCGTCACTCCGTGACTCATCAGGGGCATGTATACTTGAAGTTGTTTATATCCGAGTATATACAACACACGGCTCACTATCCCAGGGCAATCTAACGTTCTACACTCTATAGCAAATTTAGTACAAGTAAAGGTGGTCACTGTGGGGACACCACGGTCACCTATATGACAAAGAGAGACCAGGAGAAAAATTGTGCAGTATTGTAGGGTATTGGATGTTGGTTTTAAGTCCAAGACCATTGATATTCCCAAAGGTGGGTTGCTGTCCCTACAACCACCGTATATCACCTACGGGAAAATGTCCATCCCTGCTTGGTACTCCAGGTCCTGCTGGAACTGGATGGTCGCAATCCTGGTTGGTCCTTCTTGGTTGTAGATAATACCACATCCAGAAAGGGAACACCTCCAAAGGATATGTGATATGCAGTACTGGGAAGTGGAGGCACCCAAAATACGTAGTATAATAAAGCAAAAAAGAAAAGGAGAGGGGGGAGGAGCTGTAAAACTACCTCCCTCCCCCCCATCTTTTTTTGGTTTCATTATACTACGTATTTTGCAGTACTAAAGCAAATGTAGGGCAAGGTCACTTACCAGTATGACCTTTGAGATGAGTTAGAAAGCCAGAATTCCTGGAAACAAATGTGAGGAGGAAAAAAAGTTCTATGAAGATAGTGTGCTTGGCGACGATCCAACCCCAAAACCCAGATCTGCAAAGCAAGATTGCTAACCACCTAACCAACGTGCTGGTTTCTTACTTTTTCTGACGCCTCACTTTGTCTCTCTCTGAGATATTTTCACCACGTTCCCCTCAAGAGCTCTTCTGTTCTTGCTTGTTTGGATTCTTTGGCGTCTATGTCCGAGAAGCCTAAATTGCGACACTCCACACACTCATTTTTATGAAATGTTTCCAGGATACGCCATTCATGGGTTTCACCAAAGAAAAATAAATCAACTTACCTAAAACAAAATCTGTTGGTTTGAACGTATATTGAGTTATAAAGCGTTAATTGATAGTGACAGTTGTATTCTAACGAAGAAACACTGACACTAATGAAGTGAGACACCTGGTTTTAATCCCAGGGTCAGATTAGATTGGAAGCCCCCTCCGCACTATCTTGGAACAACACACATTCATAATGCATGTGCGGCAGAGAGATGTTTTTATAGCATTCCGTTGATGTTATAAAGGGAAGCTCTTGTGGAACATTACTGTCACTGTTCACTGAAGCGTGAAGCCATCCCGAAAGATCTAACGATTTTCAGTAGTCTTCTGTTCCCTCTGCGCACTTCATCATTTGTCTGAGTTTCTGCATACTTATTAAAGCAGACCTATCACTAGGCAAACATCAAGTACAAAGAGTTCTATACATTGTACAGCACACTGGGTGCTCTACATTTAAAATAAAACATTAAAAAAGGGCTTTGGACACCATAAATAAAATAATTCGCAAATGAAGCGTAGCATGGGAATAGCTTGCAGCATGAATGATCCTGCATGGGGAATACTGGCCACTCCTATCTTTCAATGCTCCATATTCCATGAAAAGAAAGAATAAACTTTTTTCGGTGATAGGCGTATTTGTCTCAGTTATGGTGGCAGCAACAGAGCATCATCATCCACAAGGCAACCTAGGCAGGTGCCTGGGGCACAGGAGGTGTTAAGGGAACCAGATGCCACCTACTGTGACCCACCACCCACCTCAGCTTACTAGAAAGGCCATCATGGAGAGCCAAAGCCATTACCTTACCTTGGGCCCCCTTTCCTCTTAATCATTCAGCAATGGCTTGAAGGAAGCATACATTTAAAATTAGCGCGGCCAAATTTTGGCGCAGGGTGAAACTGAAGGATGGCTCACCCTGCCCCTGCTGAAAGTTCAGGGTGGTGTTAATGCTATTCGCCCTTTCGAGTTGTAGCAACTCTTGTGGGACATGTAATTCAGGCATCGGCTACTGCTCTGGCGGCCTAATTACCTCGTTTTTTTCTCGTTGAGCTCCAGTAATCACCGGTGCCCAAATTAGTCACTGAGCACCAATATAGCCGTAATTCACATTACAGCCTATGGTGGCACCCAAATCGTCGGCACAACTCTGCACCAAAATTAGCTGTCTTGTGAAGGCAGAACAGGTGTGTGGCTACCTGTATAGCTAATGTCTGGCCATATTGAAAATTTTGACTAGTTTGAGATGGTGTATTCACATGTAGAGGACTTATTCATCACTCTGTACAGAGAATACTAGTTGAAAATATAATCATCAGGTCTCTCCAATGGACAAATGCTACTGTAGGACAGGAAAACTATTTCTGAACAGATAGATGTTGAAAAGTTGATGTCTGTGTCTTGACTACTCCACTATATTAAATCCAATAAAGATAATCCCAGCTCTGCAACCCAGGTAGTCAACCAGTTGACACCCCTATCCACCTAAGGGTAACTTCAGGCAAACAGAAAAAAGACTGGGTTTCCACCTGGATTTATGGCCCACTGGCCAGTTTATTGTCAATACCACAGACAAAAGCACTAACTAGTGCTTTTGTCTGTGGTATTGACAGTAAATTGGCCAGTCGGCCATAAATCCAGGTGGAGAACCAGTCTTTTTTCTGTTTACTCCTCTATATTACTCATTATTTGAAGATCCTGAGACTGCTCCTGCTCCTGAAAGTTGCTTGAGGTGGTCTAGGGCAGAAAATCATATTTCATATCTCTTTCTGCTTTAATGAGAGGGGTGGAATGAGATCAGATGGCAAAATCTGCCCATTTCTCATTACAATCTCCATACCCAGCAGAGAGAGAGAGAGAGAGAGAGAGAGAGTTAAATGCATGGACACAAAGGCTGTCATTCAATGCTGATGCATTTCCTCATGGATGCTTCTATGAGCTCATTTGGACCTGACCATTACTTTGGACTATTAACCACAGAACTTTCTATCTTTTGGTTGGACTTACAATTCCCAAAGAACGTGGTAATTTTATAGACTGTTAAGAAGTTATCCAGTTATCATTTTCACTTATTATTCCAATTGATTTACTAGGTCAATCTGTTCAGTGCTACATACATTGTCATTTTTACGTAATTTTCAATGCATTTAATTTATTATAAAATAAAAGATTAAAAATAGTTTCTGTAACGATTGGTGTCAGCACACAGAGAGTATCTGATCACTGGTGATCTGCAGTATCACCAGTGATACAGATGTACGCCTGATTATTAGTGATCTGCAGAATCACCAATAATACAAGTATTGCTAACCTTCGGACACCTATAGCGTGTTTTAGTGTTTGGTGCAACAGTAACTCAGTGCTTTTAATGAGGCCCCACTAGAGGGGCTGGTGAGGTCTAAACAGTACACAAAGGGTGTACTAACGTACAACCTCCAGCCAGCTGGAGGAACAATACTGAAGAGGTTGAATCTCCCGAGGAGCTGGTGATTCAGACTCCACTGCAGCCTACAAGACACAGATACTTAAAACGACAGTTCCTTACTGAGCAGGTAATTAGGGCTAAACTATGGCCTAGCAGAGCTGCTAACCAGCAGAGCTGGCGTAGTTAACACTTCACCAGTGGCGAGCGCCCACTGGCGAGTAGAATGGTCAGACAGGCAAGGTTCGGCAACAGAGAGGTAAGTATCAGTATAGAATCGTGAGACAAGTGAGTAAACGGTAATCAGGCAGAGGTTCAGCAACAGGAAGGTACGTATCGGTACAGAATTGTGAGACAAAAGAGTAAACGGTAATCAGGCAGGGGTTCAGCAAAGGGTAGGCAGATAGGCGAAAGTACAGGATCAGAAGGCAGAATCAGAGTCAGAGAAAATAGCTAATAGTCATACACAGGAGATCAATACAGTAGTAATATCCTAGTCTGGGTGTGAAATCCGTGGCAGCAACACCCGGGAACTAGTCTACAATGAACAATAACAAATCAGCAATATCCTAGACTAGGTGTGAAATCCTTAGTATCAACACCAGGGCACTAGCCTAAGGTATGCGCGCTAACACGCAAGTATTCATGACAACAGACAAAGTAGCAATGCAGCCCGGAGGCTTATGAAGCAGAGGAGACCCCACTGGCACGCCCTCCTCTCATCAGCCAATCCTGGGCGCCGTGGGTCTCCTCTGACGTCAGCCGACCAGCAGGTCAGCTGACGGGCTTCCTCCCCGCATAAAGGTCCCGTCTGTGTGCGCGCCCGCACGCTATGGCAGCCCCCTGCACAGGAGAGCGTTCCGTCCTCGGCGTCCTGGACGCCGAACGGACGGGTGGCCGCATGGAGGCAGCTGCGGCGGCGGTGCTGTTCGCCGCAGCTGCCTCGTTTCTTACAGTTTCTCTAAGTTCTTGTTCTGAAGTACCTCTGCAAAGAATCCTGCCTTTTAGAGAGAATGTTACCAATACCATAACTTTTTTATTAATATACAGTATATTGTTATATCTAGAGAGGTTGTTGAAATAACCCTTTTTCTTATAGGACTAGCTAGAGTTAGAATTGTGTATTTGCACGCTATTGGGAATTGGTGGCAGCTTACCTGATCTCTATACGAGATCACCTTTTCTGACAAGCATATTCTCTAGCTTAGGCCATGCACCCACTAAATAACCTAATCAGGCACTGCCTGTACATATACTGTATACTTCCCCACCTCTTGTTTCCACCCCATTCCTTTAGATTGTAAGCTCGCAAGGGCAGGGCTCTCCCCCTTTTGTGTCATGGAATGTTATTCATTTAATTGCTTGCACTCTGTTAGACATTTATACATTTTAGTCATCATGTTAAATCAAATTGTAATCAGCAGTGCTGTATCTTGTATCAGTGTTCATATTTGATGTATATAATTATCTGTATCATTATGTATCCCTTGTTTGTTTTCTTACATTGTACAGTGCCACGGAATATGTTGGCGCTTTATAAATAAATAATAATAATAATAATAGCAGATTGTATCAATTGTACATACAATCAGTACTGAATTTTTTCAGAATTCTCTTTAGTGTCTGAGAGCTGCAAACTGTGACAATTAGGAAACAGGAATTGGAGGGTGACATCACACCGAATCGGGAGATATTTTCTGTTATTCATCCTGGGGTTTTAGTTTACGGTTGATTGTTGAGTTCCATATACTCAGTACCCAGCCCACTCATCTGGTAAGTACTATTATTATCCATATCCCCAGATTGATGCCTCTCAGATCTTCTCTCTGTTATGTGCTTTTTTTCCTATGCTAAGGTTTTTTTACAGCTTTGCTCCCATCTGTACCTCTTGCAGGCTCTGGATCAAAGACTGAATGTAACTGTAAGCATAGCAGACAGTTCAGCTGCTTTGGGACCCGTTACACTGGGGCCTGGAACTGTCTGGTGAAGATGCTTAGAGAGACAGCAACAACATTTGACAATGTGTTATGATAAAAATAATTCATGTATGGCTTGGCACCCTTTATACAGTTGCTAAGCAAGTATACTGTTCTCTAGCATTTGTTTAAGATTTAGAACTACAAGTTAAAGGAAATCTGAGACTAATCAAAGTGTTGCATTTAAACTTACCTGTGGCTTCCTACTGCCCAATAGACCATTGGCTCCCTCGCTGTCCTCACAGATCGGTCCTGTACTCCGCTAGCAAGCCAGGTCTCTCTCAGCCACCCGCATCCCGATCCCGGAGACATCGGGCTGCACATGCACAGTACAGCACAATGGTGGGCAACTAAAGGAAGAGGACGGCCAGCAGAGGACTGGAGCGACTGGGTGGATGGTGAGGGAGCCTGCGGTCCACAAGTGGCTGGAGGAAGCCCCAGGTAAGTATGAATGCAGCACTTTGATTAGTCTCAGGTACACGTTAAAGAAGAATGTATTTGTAAAGTTTCAATAACACACAAATAAGAAGCAACAGCTATAATGTCTGACTGTTCATTTTTTTCTTTTGTCTTTTAGTCCTGCTGCTAAGTTGGACCTCCCTAGAATCCCACAGTCTTATTTTGTGTTTAAATCTAAAGCCCAATGACACTGCCTTTTAATGTTCTACAGTTGTCATCTTGAACTACTGACCTTTTTATCTATTCCCTACACTCTTTCTCTGTCAATCAAAAGTTTGATGGCCTGTTATTAACGCTGCGTAATATGTTGGTGCTTTATAAATACAATAAATAAATAAATTAGTTATCAGTGAAAGTTACACTATTGTTCAACTAGTTTCCACATACCACTCTGTAGTGCACACAACCTTCTTCTGTTCTCCTCTAGAATCACCTTCTCGTATTTACGTATTACGGATATAAGAGTTCTCACAAGCCTCACCCCTCCCCTGGAATCCCTTTCCTAAACATACCTATCACTCTCCGACCTTTGAAACACTTCGAAATGTTTAAGTGCTCCCTCAAAATTTACTTTTTCAGAAAAGCGTACATTCTAACTTACACCATTCCCCTTCAACCAAGTTGAGCTAAGTTGTGCTCATAACTAAACATAACCTAAAAACATATTGCCTCTACGTACACATAATAGATATCAACTCCAGTTTCCTTTCTGTTCCTTTAGATCAGGGGTCCCCAAACGTTTTGGATCGAGGGCCAGGTCAACATACTTAAGACTGCTGGGGGGCCGGAGTATACATAAAATGATGTATAAGTCTTTGTGGGCCAGACAGTAAAGCATACCCAGGTGACAAGCTGCAGTCCAAATGGACGCCTGATGTGAAATTTGATTGGAAACCAGCAAATTACTGCTTTCTGGTTTCCATGTGGATGGGTGGTGCCAGCACTGCTATTCTATATGCGGACAACCAATATTTAAAGATGTAGCTGACCACATCTATAAGTAAAACATTTTGTATGTGGAGGGCCAGTACAAAAGCCTCAGGGGGCCACATTGGGCCCGCGGGCCTTAGTTTGAGGACCACTGCTTTAGATTGTAAGCTCACAAGAGCATGGCTTTCTCAACCATATGTGTTGTGGAAGCTCCTATACGTTTTTTCATTTTGTTCATTATGTTACATAACTGTCACTGTAATTACTATGATGTCTATCAAATCATGTACCAATGTCTACATATGTATACCATTGTTAGTATTATTATGTACCTTGTGTTTTTCTTATTGCCATGGACTCATTTGGCACTTTCTACATGAATAATATTAACTCAAGTTACTCAATTTAAGAGTAAATTTATTTGCATAACTGAATTCTTTACCCTTACAGTAACAAAAAAGAAGAAAGTCCCGTTTGCAGTTTGCCACAAGCCATGTGGGGGATACAGCAACCATGTGGAAGAAGGTGCTCTGGTCAGATGAGACCAAAATGGAACTTTTTGGCCAAAATGCAAAACGCTATGTGTGGCATAAAACTAACACTGCACATCACTCTAAACACACCATCCCCATTGTCAAATATGGTGGTGGCAGCATCGTGCTTGGGGGTTGCAGGGACAGGGAAGCTGGTCAGAGTTGATGAGAAGATGGATGGAGCCAAATACAGGGCACACTCGGAAGAAAACCTCTTGGACACTGCAAAAGACTTGAGACTGGGGCGGAGGTTCACCTTCCAGCAGGACAATGACCCTAAACATAAAGCCAGGGCAACAATGGAATGGTTTAAAACAAAACATATCTATGTGTTAAAATGACAAAGTCAAAGTCCAGATGTAAATTCAATCGAGAATCTGTGACAAGATCTGAAAACTGCTGTTCACAAACGCTGTCCATCTAATCTGACCGAGCTGGAGCTGTTTTGCAAAGAAGAATGGGCAAGGATTTCAGTCTCTAGATGTGCAAAGCTGGTAGAGACAAACCCTAAAAGACTGGCAGCTGTAATTGCAGCAAAAGGTGGTTCTACAAAGTATTGACTCAGGGGGCCGAATAATTACGCACACCCCACTTTGAAATTATTTATTTGTAACAAATGTTTGGAATGATGTATGATTTTCGATCCACTTCTCACATGTACATCACTTTGTATTGGTCTGTCACGTGGAATTCCAATAAAATTGATGCATGTTTATGGCAGTAATGTGACAAAATGTGGAAAACTTCAAGGGGGCCGAATACTTTTGCAAACCACTGTATGTAAATAAATTTGTTCTGCTAAACTTTGTTGGCATATCTTGTGTCTGTTTGGAGGAGGTAAGTCCACCATTGCCTTCACAAATGCAGGGCCGGCCCGCTCATGAGGCGGGGTGAGACATTTGCCTCAGGCGGCACATCTGGGGGGGCAGCACCCGCCTGTCCGTGGATGGGGGGCCACCCGCCGAGCTGGAGGAGTAGCGGGCAGAAAGGGGGTATTGGGCCTCCTTCGCCTGGGTCCCCCGATATGCGCTCCCTTCCAGCTGTAAATAGTTAAGTACCAGTGTGTAGATTAAGAGGCAACGGGCGGGGATCACTCACCTCTTCTGCGTTCCAGCGAGCGCTCCACTGATGTCACTTCCTGCATCGCCGCCCACTGTATTGTAAGTGGACGGCGTTGCAGGAAGTGACATCAGTGGAGCGCACTTTGGAACGCGGAAAAGGTGAGTGATCCCCGCCCGTTGCCGCTTAATCTATACACTGATACTTCACTATTTACAGCTGGAGGGGTGCGCAGATCATGGGACCCAGGCGAGGAAGGGGGGTCCGACCCCCCTCCCCACCGCTAGGACCAATACCCCCTTCCTGCCCGCTACCCCTCCAGCTCAGTGGCCCCCCCCCCCACCCACGGGCGGGGGGCGGCGATTTTTGTAAAATTTTGCCTCAGGCGGCAAAAAGTCTAGGGCCGGTCCTGCACAAATGTTCAACTTTTTAGAAATGTTTACTCTTCTGCTGCCTCTGTATCCCTGTTACATTGTTCTAAGTCCACCCTTGGTGGACCGGTGTCATTCCCTTTTTCCTGATCTACAGAGAGCGACTTCTTAATCCTGAGTGGGGTCAGGTCTAATCTCCCCATCTGCTGTTACAGTGGTTGCCTTTGAAGTAACCCTGCTTTGTGAGTATATTTGTATTTACTCTACCAACTTCATCCCATATTACCAGTACATACTACACTATATTTGGATCTTGGTGTCCTTATCTTTGCCCCCAGGGGTTGTTTTTTTATTACCATGTCTCTTTAAAGATCATTCATGGAAAGCTTCAGGGTGAGAAATGCCTGGATGGATAATGGAGTGAGGCAAGTTGTTTGGTCGCATGCACGCTCCCGTCCCGTGCACGTGTAATTTGGGTGTTGGCAGTAGCCGGACTTCAAATGATGTGTCCTGCCAAGATTTTCATCAGCAGCAGGATCAGCCATCATTCGACTCACCCTGTGTCCAACTCACCTGCAGCTTTTCCATGCGTATGGTAATGAGGGGATGCTCCATTCTCTGCTACTAATAAAAGTTATTGAAATGTAGGGGAGCAGACTGTATTTGTCAACCTACCCTCTAAGCTGCAGGTGGCAAAAAGGCTCCTCCTCCTATTCATATCGCACAGCTTGCAGTGGCACATGGACAGGCGCTGTTTTATTGTCCACACTCACTTGCCCTTTTATTTCCTTGTGAGTCTAAAATATTGATGGCCAGTACAATACTGTTATGATATGGTTTATTCCAGATGTAAGCACAGGCAATTTTATATTCTCATGTGACTAGAAATAAATCATATTATACAGTTGTTCAGAATCCTCACAGGACTAATGTAGTAGGTTTATGTGATCCATATGTTATAATAAAAATAATCCCTCATGCTATAGCTACAACAGTAATATTATAAAGCAGGAAAAAGTTTCCACTAAAAGTGGACCTCCGGTGTAACTAAAACCCGGACAAACTGCACAGGCAGCAGAAGTTATAACAGAATAGCAGGAAAAATGTCTAAAAACTAACCCTTTTTGCCATAAAATCCAGGTTTTGTTTGTTAGCCATGCCCCGGCTTCTGAAAAACTGCCATGGCATTTTTCTTCCTTTGCAAAGACTGGTAAGAAATGGTGTCATCCATGGGGTGGGGTGGAGGGGGGGGGGCTCATAGATTTGCCTGAGGGTACCCTTCTTCTGCCTGTGCCACTGAGCCGGCTGATCACAGAGATGAGAGATGAGGAGAGGCGTAGTGCAGTCCTAGCCACAGTATACTGCATTCCAGAGCTGCCACAATGCTTCACTACTGATTAATGAAGTAGTCAGCTATTGCTGCATTGGGTGAAAAAAAAAGATGGGGATTAGTCATGGTAAGTACCATTCTGGCACTTTTTTTAAGCTTAGAATTTACTGGTCCACTTTAATATAAAAACTGCTGCATAGTAAATTGGCCTTAGAAAGCCTTTGGCCTGCTCCAACAAAACTCACAAAGTAGGCCTAACTTGGACTCACCACCTCCAGTCTGGAACACTTGTTCTTACTCCTACTGCAATTAGATCTTCTAAGTATGAACAAAATCATGTAATCAGCACAATCTAAAATCATTTTTTTATTTCATTCACTTTAAAGGGATACTGTAGGGGGGTCGGGGGAAAATGAGCTGAACTTACCCGGGGCTTCTAATGGTCCCCCGCAGACATCCTGTGTTGGCGCAGCCACTCACCGATGCTCCGGCCCCGCCTCTAGTTCACTTCTGGAATTTCTGACTTTAAAGTCAGAAAACCACTGCGCATGCACGCCCGTGTCCTCGCTCCCGCTGATGTCACCAGGAGTGTACTGCGCAGACACAGACCATACTGGGCCTGCGCTGTGCGCTCTTGATGACATCAGCGGGATCGAGGACACGGCAACGCAGGCGCAGTGGTTTTCAGACTTTAAAGTCTGAAATTCCAGAAGTGAACCGGAGGCGGGGCCGGAGCATCGGTGAGTGGCTGCGCCAACACAGGATGTCTGCGGGGGACCGTTAGAAGCCCCGGGTAAGTTCAACTCATTTTCCCCCGACCCCCCTACAGTATCCCTTTGAGCACATACCACGTCCGAGGCAGTATATCTACACCCTGCAGTACTTCTGTTCCAGCACAGGGTCATAGATAATTGTCCTTGCATTTCAATGGTCGGTGCACAACAATGCACACCCGCGATTTCCCACATCCCCCGTGGCAGAGTAGTAGACCGCTGATCAGTGAATGAGAAGACAGTTCCCAATCACTGATGGTCATTTTTCAGCTATTTTTCAGCTATCCGATTCGGATTCGATTCCGGATTTCTGTGGAAATCCGGATAGCTTTCTGCGGATATTTGGTCGCATACCCGGATATCCGCGATCCAAATACTGTAACTAAGGAGATGAAATCATTGAGCTTGGAGCCCTCAATCAGAGGGCTCCCAGCAGAAGCTCTAGCAACCAATCACAGAGGGGAACCCTGGCCAGCCCCACCTGACCTCATTGAGCCAATCAGCGGACTCCCAGCCTAAACCTTGCCACCCAATCACAGAAAGGAACACTGGCCAGGCCCCCCTCTATAATAAGGAGTGCTGCCATGATGAGAAATATCGTCCTTGCTTGTGAATGCTCACTGAGAGACATGCTCCAGTGCGGCTGGCCTAGCAAGTGCTGCATACAGTGATAAACCTAAAGCTGTTCAGTGATTAACCCCTTCACTTTCACTACACTATTGTTGTATTGTTAATTATCTTGATTTCATTGTGTGACAGTTAGAGTGTGTGCTGCAGGGCTGCTGCAGCTGCTATGTGTCTGTGTGTGTGCTGTGCACAGACCAGGCCAGCTGCTGCCTGCTGGCCAGCTATTAGCCTTAGTTAGCTACAGTATAGGTTAGGTTAGGGATTAGAGAATAGGATTACTGTGTTATTGTGTAGTTAGTACTGTAGTACTGCAGTCAGTGCTAGTAGTTGTTAGAGTCGTAGAACTACTGTGTTAGCTTACTACAGAACTGCTGTGCTTCTGAGCAGTGCCAGTGTGACAGTTAGTGCCTTCTCCTCTGCTGTCTGACTGTCACTCGGCACGTGTCACTTGGCACGTGGCCCTTGGCACGTGGCCCCCTTGGCACGTGGCACTTGCCACTTTGCACGTGGCACTTGGCACTTTGCACATGGCACTTTGCACGTGGTAGGTGGCACTTGGCACATGTCACGTGGCACGTTCAAAGTGCCACATGCAAAGTGCCACGTGGCACGTGCAAAGTGGCACGTGCCAAGTGCAAAGTGCCACGTGTCAAGTGCAAAATGCCACGTGCCAAGTGCCAAGGGCCACGTGCCATGTGCCACTGCCAAGTGCCACATCGGGCATGCTCCTGGCAGACGTTACACCTGCTGCTGCGGCATTGCACTGCTCCTGCTGCCTTTGCTGCTCCCACCGCCAGGGTGCCACAGGCCACTGCTGCTGTGATGATACCACCTATATTTAACCCAAAACACAATTGCAGCGTAATTTTTTTGAGGTATCTGGGCTGAAAACTGCCATGTCCCAGTTGTGCAATTGGACTTTGGACACAATGTAGGCTGCACGACCGCTGTCTGGAACCTAGTCCTGATGTTAATTGACAGCCTTTTTTTTTGGGGGGGGGGGGGGATTTTAAGTCCCCACATCATCAATTAAAGTTTCCCTTTAAATAATAATGATGCTACATGCCTCATTTACCCTAAAAAAAACTTTTTATAGCAATTTAAAGGCCACTTCCAGTTTTCCTATCCAGATATCCGAATCCGCATGGATAGCCCGGATACTGAGGTCGGATATCCGATTCGGATCAGAAAATTTTGAACTCGGATATCCGACCCGGATCGGATATCTGGCTTTTCAGATCCAATCTGGATTTTGAAAAGGGGTATCTGAGCAGCACTGCTCAGGACCATTGTTGACACTGAGAAGATTTCATCGATATAACATTTAACTTTTTAAATGATACATACACTCTTTCCTCCAAAGAAGTGACACTGTAACATTGTTTTGGTCAACTACTTTCTGTCATAGCTCTTTGGACCAAAAACAAAAATAATCTTTTCATTACAAATAGTGGTAGATGATGAGGTGGTTAAAGAAAAGCGTAGCGAAAAAAGTCCCCCGGTGAGTACTTACTTTAGGAGGGGAATGCCTTTAGATTCTAAAGAGGCTTCCCCAATCCTCTTCACCAGAGGGGATCCAGCGCTGGTACCCCTGAAGATTATCTTGTTGCTGATTGTTGGGAGTCTCACGCATGCACAGTAGTGGCTTTCCAATGGGCAGTAGAGCAGACCTGATCGGATTCGGCTATATACGCTGGAGCCCGATCGGAGAGATGCTAATTCGATTGGAAATCCACGCAGGCACGCCACTGGCATTGTTTATGTTTTGATTTTTCCAGTGCTGGATTGGGGTCACGGAGGAGGACGTGGGAAACCCCATTAGCAACCAGAGGTTTCCCCCTCTCAAGGTAAGTATCACAAAACCTTTGACACTCTGTTCTGCTACTGCTCTTTATACTAAACCTAAAATGACAATTTACAAATGTTATTAATTGTGTAATTGAAATACATTTACCAAATGTCAATTCTATTTCTGTAAAAATGTTTTAAAACATTCAAGTTGTACTCTAAATTAAAAAATATACCAAATATTAAAACAATTTTTTTTTATATAAATTGATGAAACATAGCAAAGAAATGAACAGCGCTACTTAAAAACAGATGAGTGCTTACCTGCAAAAAAGTGCACACCCCACTCATGGGATTCAAATACACAATGAGCATACACATGACCTGTCTACCACTTGGAGGATGTTAGTTTCACTAACAATTTGCAATTTGTTAGGTACTTGTCCCTCCCACTGTCGAAGAAGTCTTTCCTCCATGGGAGGGGACCTAACACTAACTAAATTCTACCTATGCATATGCATAGCCTGGGCGCGCTACCAGTAAAATTGAGAATTGTGCAAAAAAAGTGGGATCAGCGCATCACCAGGCCGCCTCTGAATGGCCTCAGCTCAGAGATGCGCTGAGCCCCCCCAGAAACTGCAAACGCACCTTGAACCCAAGGTGCGTTTCTGGGGGGGCTCAGCGCATCTCTGAGCTGAGGCCATTCAGAGGCGGCCTGGTGATGCGCTGATCCCACTTTTTTTGCGCAATTCTCAATTTTACTGGTAGCGCGCCCAGGCTATGCATATGCATAGGTAGAATTTAGTTAGTGTTAGGTCCCCTCCCATGGATTAAAGACTTCTTCGACAGTGGGAGGGACAAGTACCTAACAAATTGCAAATTGTTAGTGAAAATAACATCCTCCAAGTGGTAGACAGGTCATGTGTATGCTCATTGTGTATTTGAATCCCATGAGTGGGGTGTGCACTTTTTTGCAGGTAAGCACTCATCTGTTTTTAAGTAGCGCTGTTCATTTCTTTGCTATGTTTGATTGATTTATTTCTGGTCAGCTGCTCCCACTTAATAGTTTTCCTTTGGTGTATATGCAGAGCCTCTCTTTGGGTTCAAGGTGCGTTTGCAGTTTCTGGGGGGGCTCAGCGCATCTCTGAGCTGAGGCCATTCAGAGGCGGCTTGGTGATGCGCTGATCCCACTTTTTTTGCGCTATATAAATTGATGGCATTGCTAAATCTAAAAATATACCTACCCCTTTGCCAACTCCCAACCTTAGAACCTTCTTCTTTAATCACCTCTCAAGGTCTTTAAATTGGTCATGTAGACCCACCATCTGGCTGGACAAATCACCGCCCCCCTGGTTCCCGCTCAGTGGCATTTTGGGGGGCAGGAGGGGTCGCAGCATGAGGAGAGAGCATGGCTGCACATTGGTGAGGAGGGGGAACAGTACCCCCCCTCACCTCGAGGTCTCCCCTCCTGAAATTATCAGTGTCAGCGACAGGAACACATACCTCCATCAACCGCAGAGGTCCGATCTCTAAGTGCCTCACGCTACTTCCTGTTTGAACAGGAAGTAGCATCAGACACTTAGGGATCGGAACCTCTTGCGCGTGGAACGCATGGAGGTATGTGTTCCTGCCGCTGCCCGCTGCCACTGATTATTGCAGGAGGGGAGCACGCTGAGGAGAGAGGCTGAGGTGAGGAGGGGGGGACTGTCCCCCCTCTCTGCCGATGTGCGGCCATGCTCTCTCCTCATGCTGCAACCCCTCCTGGCCCCCAAAACAGCCCTGAGTGGGGGGTCCCCCGCAGGTACAGGGGCTTCGGGCCCTATTGTTATGTCCCTGGAGCCCACACCATGTCATTTTGTAACCCTCTCCATTTGCTGAGTGATAGTCCCCTCCAAATGGCAACAAAGCAAGTGTGGGAGGTTAGAAGCATGAGTGACAAACAGGAGGAGGCAAGACAATTTCAATGACATACATCAAAGGTCAGCGCAGGTTTAGAAAGTCATTGTATGTAGGGAATGATAAATTCTTCACCACAATATATCAAATGCTCAGAGGTAGGTATCCGCCAAACATCGAAACAAGAAAAAGCTTACCAGCTCCCAACAACCCACATTATAAGGTTGTAAAATGGCTCAGGTCACAGATAACGTCCAGGGAACATCAGACGTCGTGAAGATCCAGTGGACATCCGTATGGAGGTAAAGTTTCAGGAATTTATATAGGAAAACAAAAACGGCAATATCTAAGCGTAACCTGTTTATTTAGATAAAATTTCTTTAAAAGGCAATAGATATAAAAACAATAACCCACATACGGAGCCCAGAGACTGGGAACCCCGGAATATTAGCGCGCATGTAATGGTCAATCGTAGATCAATAGACAATGGTGCCGCCTGTTACCTTCCCAAACGGTTTCGCAGTCTTGCGTCATCAGGGGAGAAAAGACTGCGAAACCATTCGGGAAGGTAACAGGCGGCACCGTTGTCTATTGATCTACGATTGACCATTACATGCGCGCTAATCTTCCGGGGTTCCCAGTCTATGGGCCCCGTATGTGAGTTATTGTTTTTATATCTATTGGCTTTTAAAGAAATGTTATCTAAATAAACGGGTTACGCTTAGATATTGCCGGTTTTGTTTTCCTATATAAATTCCTGAAACTTTACCTCCATACGGATGTCCACTGGATCTTCACGACGTCTGATGTTCCCTGGACGTTATCTGTGACCTGAGCCATTTTACAACCTTATAATGTGGGTTGTTGGGAGCTGGTAAGCCTTTTCTTGTTTCGATGTTTGGCGGATACCTACCTCTGAGCATTTGATATATTGTGGTGAAGAATTTATCATTCCCTACATACAATGACTTTCTAAACCTGCGCTGACCTTTGATGTATGCCTGACTTCTGAACTTTTGGACATTGTTCTTCTCAGCGGCGGTTCCATTGTTCCTTGGCACCGATATATTTGCTATTATATATTAATTTCAATGACATGATGGCTCACTTTTAGAAGACAAGGGAAACCCCACCACCAGCCCCAGAATGAAGTCATCATTGGAGCTTCTAGTGTACAGGTGAGAAAATGTGAGGGTTTGATGCCAAGCCTAGCTGATAAGGCAAAGAGGCTTCAAAGTATGGATATGTATTCAATTCTGGTAGTGCTCAAAAGTCACGCATAAAGGCAGATGAATAAAGTTTACTGGTAAACTTATGGCCATGGAAATGTAGCAAACTATACTTCTCTGGGCCTAGTTTAGAGATACTTTCAGTTTGAGAAAAAATGCTGAGAAATGAAAGCCGGCAGATCTGACTGAGCCTGAGAGAAAAAGCCAGTCAGCACAGAGGACATAATAGTTTACAAAAGTCAGCTGTTCGTATAAGCCACTGGATTTCTGCAGGCACGTAACGGTCTGGTTAATCAAGCATTCCTGGATAGTACAATTATTCCGCCCTCTGAATATTTCTATTCCCAGCAAGGAAGCTCAGTTGTCCCCCGTTTATGTGGACATGTGCAGTGAAATTGCTTAGCACATCTATTAACATGCTGTTTCTTGTTAAACTCTCATTCAAATATTGATGGAATAATTTTTTTTTACTTGCATTCATTAAAATGTATATTGTATCATGAAATAAAAATGAATGAAATCTTTTCATGATCTAGAAAAAATAGATCCATGGAGTAACTGCTCTCCAGACCTTTGTTTGTACAGTAAGGTAAGGCTAATAACGGGATGTGGGTCGTTGGATAGTGTACTGGTTAAAGATACCACCTTTAGAGACCAGAATTCGAATCCTGGCTGCAGCCAGTTACCTACTCGGCAATAACAAAGGATGCAGGTGCTCTGGTATAGCCCCCTCTTCTATGTGTATCATCTATGTACTGTAGCCCCTCTCTTTCATTAAAAAGCTACCTTGGACATCAGTTTTCCTTTTTCATGTGTTGCTCCCCATTTTCAGCCTCCTCTTTCATATGTATGAACCCCTCTTTTATTTTCAGGTGCTCCCTTGGGCTGTAGCCACCCAAGGCCCGGGCCGTTGTGGCCTTTCCAAAAACCCAGCCCTGACGGTAGGTACCTGCCCACATACCAAAACAACATCGAAATGATAGCCTATTAAAATCAATAGGCTATTTCTGATTAGTGTACAGGAAGAAAAAATTGCTGCATTTTTTCGCACACCCCGTCTGAATCCCCATTGCTGTGCATTGGCAGGGCAGTTCTATTCAGATGCAGAATCACAGTGTCCATCTCGGTGGTGGACGCCACACTACAGTGGAAATAGGGCCTAAAGTATCTTCCACAGTAAAGTAACTTTGACAAATCTCCCTTCTTCCTCCCCGCCTGTTGCTCTCAAAATAACAAGTACTCTGGACCACTTAACGCAAATGAGATGATGTCAGAAATCTGTTGCCAATTTCTATTTGCCAGAGTCTGAATGTGCTTCATAGGTGTCACAATTGCTTCCATTGTCACCAAGTGGTTATTAGTTACTTTGCCAATGTCTGTATTTATGTGCTCCTCCCAGACTGGAATGTTGTATTGAGAAATAACAACAGGCAGTTAATGATATTGTGTAAAAATCAAACTGAAAAACATTGGCTTCAATCCATTCAGTGGCGTAGCAATAGGGGTTGCACAGGTCTTTACCACACCAGGGCCCTTGGGCCAGTGGGGCCCCGTAGGGCCCTCCCTCAACTGCAGTATTTGCTCCTTATTGGTTTTGGTTTTGGTGCACCATATCAATTGTTATGTAAAAAGCGCTTGGGCGGCCCCATGTGAAACTCGCATCGGGGCCCATAACTCCTTAGCTATGCCACTGAATCCATTAGGATGCTTTTGGTAAAAAATAAAGGGTCAGCAAAATAATGTATTCGGTGGCCATATGCAATTAACAAAGAGTTCTTAAATTAGGCGACAGGAGCGTCGCATAATTCAATTAAACTTAAACACCCCACGGCCCATATGCAATTCACTTTTTCTCCTAAGAGTTTTCCTAGGTGATATTTTTAAACTTGTCAATTAAATGCCTTGTAAGCCCTAGAAAGCAAGAAAATACTCAAAATAATTTTAGTAATACGTTTTCATCTAGTGTTCAATACTTTTTCAATTGAAAACTTCTGGAAAGTTATTTTAAATAGAAGATGAGAAAATATCTCCTAGGAGAAAACTCAGGAGAAAAAGTTAATTGCATATGGGCCCTGGGGCCAGATGCAATTAACTTTTTCACCTGAGTTTTCTCCTGGGAGATAATTTTTCATCTTCAATTTAAAATAATTTTCCAGTACTTTTAAACTAAAAAAAGTACCAAAAAGTAAATTAAAAAGTACTATCAAAATTATTTTAAGTATTTTCTTGCTTTCTGGTGGCTTAAAAGGCATGTTATTGACAAGTTTAAAAATACCACCTAGGAGAAAAGTCAGGAGAAAAAGTTAATTGCATATGAGCCCAGGTGCGGTAGAGAACTCGCTTAGGCAGAGCAGGGACAAGGTCCTCCAGCACCCAAGGCTGAGACACCAAAGTGCGCCCCTCCATCCCTCCCACCCCAGCTGTCACACACTGATTACTATTAGACTAAGAGGGCCACAGGGCCCACAACCTCCCCAACACCTTAAAATCTAGTTATCTGGCTTGCAGTCACTGCTATGTATCCCCTTTTCTTATTTATTTCTGCTTCATACACAATTAGGAATGACAGCTGAATGAATTGTGCGCCCCCTCCTACACTGCACCCTGAGGCTGGAGCCTCTCCAGCCTATGCCTCAGCCCGGCCCAGCGCTTAGGTGATACAGTCACCCAGTGAGTTTTGTCCCCAATTCAATTGTATTTTTCACTTGAGGTGATAAAAAGCTTGCCGGTTTTGAGCTCCTTATCACCTCAAATTGCATATGGCCCATCGTGTTTTAGACTTTTTTTTTGTCAAATTCACAAGATTTTCACACATGTGGTAATATTTTGGTAATTTACCCCCCAAAAAAACCCTGCAATCCTTAAAAATGCTGTTTTTGCAAAGCACATAGTCACCTACTGTATACTTGCTAGTCAGAGCTGCATAATGCAAATCATTTAATTGTGCCATGAGGAAATTTAGGCTCGGCTTTTCTTTCAATGTAAATTTAATGGTTACAAATATCATAGGTGTATCCTGTAAAATTGGGGTGTACCAATATAATTCTGGTTTAATGGTTGTGTATACCATAACAGTTATATAAGCCACACTAGTTTAACGATTTAAACACTAGGCATAAATGGGCGGAGGAAAGTGTTATAATTTTTAATAGTTATACACCATAACAGTTAGTATATACTGTTGGTACAATATTGGTAGACACAACGGTTTATTGGTTTCAATGGGTTAGTGTTAGGTATAGTTGGTAAGAGGTTAGTGTTCTGTGTTAGTAGGGTGTGGATTAGTGTTATTCATTTAGTGGCTTGCAAAAGTATTCGGCCCCCTTGAAGTTTTCCACATTTTGTCATATTACTGCCACAAACATGAATCAATTTTAATGGAATTCCACGTGAAAGACCAATACAAAGTAGTGTACACGTGAGAAGTGGAACTAAAATCATACGTGATTCCAAACATTTTTTACAAATAAATAACTGCAAAGTGGGGTGTGCGTAATTATTCAGCCCACTTTGTTCTGAGTGCAGCCAGTTGCCTATAGACATTGCCCGATGAGTGCTAATGACTAAATGGAGTGCACCTGTGTGTAATCTAATGTCAGTACAAATACAGCTGCTCTGTGACGGCCTCAGAGGTTGTCTAAGATAATATTGGGAGCAACAACAATATGAAGTCCAAAGAACACACCAGACAGGTCAGGGATAAAGTTATTGAGAAATTTAAAGCAGGCTTAGGCTACAAAAAGATTTCCAAAGCCTTGAACATCCCACGGAGCACTGTTCAAGCGATCATTCAGAAATGGAAGGAGTATGGCACAACTGTAAACCTACCAAGACAAGGCTGTCCACCTAAACTCACAGGCCGAACACGGAGAGCGCTGATCAAAAATGCAGTCAAGAGGCCCATGGTGACTCTGGACGAGCTGCAGAGATCTACAGCTTAGGTGGGGGAATATGTCCACAGGAGAACTATAAGTCGTGCACTGCACAAAGTTGGCCTTTATTGAAGAGTGGCAAGAAGAAAGCCACTGTTAACAGAAAAGCATAAGAAGTCCCGTTTGCAGTTTGCCACAAGCCATGTGGGGGACACAGCAAACATGTGGAAGAAGGTGCTCTGGTCAGATGAGACCAAAATAGAACGTTTTGGCCAAAATGCAAAAAGCTATGTGTGGTGGAAAACTAACACTGCACATCACTCTGAACACACCATCCCCACTGTCAAATATGGTGGTGGCAGCATCATGCTCTGGTGGTGTTTCTCTTAAGCAGGGACAGGGAAACTGGTCAGAGTTGATGGGAAGATGGATGGAGCCAAATACAGGGCAATCTTGGAAGAAAACCTCTTGGAGTTTGCAAAAGACTTGAGACTGGGGTGGAGGTTCACCTTCCATCAGGACAACAACTCTAAACATAAAGCCAGGGCAACAATGGAATGGTTTAAAACAAAACATATCAATGTGTTAGAATGGCCCAGTCAAAGTCCAGATCTAAATCCAATCGAGAATCAGATCTGAAAACTGCTGTTCACAAACGCTGTCCATCTAATTTGACTGAGGTGGAGCTGTTTTGCAAAGAAGAATGGGCATGGATTTCAGTATCTAGATGTGCAAAGCTGGTAGAGACATACCCTAAAAGACTGGCAGCTGTAATTGCAGCAAAAGGTGGTTCTACAAAGTATTGATTCAGGGGGCCGAATAATTACGCACACCCCACTTTGCAGTTACTTATTTTTAAAAAATGTTTGGAATCATGTATGATTTTCGTTCTACTTCTCACGTGTACACCACTTTGTATTGGTCTTTCATGTGGAATTCCAATAAAATTGATTCATGTTTGTGGCAGTAATGTGACAAAATGTGGAAAACTTCAAGGGGGCCGAATACTTTTGCAAGCCACTGTAGATGGTGGGAGGTTAGTGTTAGGTGTTGGTAGGGTGTGGATTAGTGTTAGGAATAGATGGTGGGAGGTTAGCGTTAGGTGTTGGTAGAGTGTGGATTAGTGTTAGGAATAGATGGTGGGAGGTTAGCGTTAGGTGTTGGTAGGGTGTGGATTAGTGTTAGGAATAGATGGTGGGAGGTTAGCGTTAGGTGTTGGTAGAGTGTGGATTAGTGTTAGGAATAGATGGTGGGAGGTTAGCGTTAGGTGTTGGTAGAGTGTGGATTAGTGTTAGGAATAGATGGTGGGAGGTTAGTGTTAGGTGTTGGTAGAATGTGGATTAGTGTTAGGAATAGATGGTGGGAGGTTAGCGTTAGGTGTTGTGAGGGGAAGGTTAGTGTTAAGCAGGGAAGATTTGTGTGAGGATAGGATAGGATAAGGTATAATCGAGTATTGGTAAAATTACCGATATTGTTCTATCCGGAATAGCTTCTAGTAGAATAGCCATACCTCAGGGGCGTAACTAGGGGATAGCAGCCCCTGTGTCTGCAGGGAGTCCAGAGGAGTGGGAGGGCCCCAACTACTAACAATAACACACATCCAATAGATGTCTTCTTATAACAAATATATAAACTTTATTGCATGCTAAACACAATCACCCCTATCCCCTCTAAAAGTAGGTACACAACAGGTTAATATTAGGCCTGACTTATCACATCCGGCTGTGTCATACAGACTCAACCATATACACCTACAAACACATACGGAAGTCCATGATACTCCCGGGAGTTATTATTGCCTAAAGGCTATTAATGTCTCCATATATACATGGTATCTATTCAAGGCATGTGTGGATAACCAGATTCCTTATTCCCGCTATAGCAGTCACTGCAGCAATAAATATATCACAAACGTGCCTCTCAGAAGTGGAGTGCTCTGCTTAGATCACAGTCTTGCATCTATTTAGCTTGCCCTAGAGGGCTCTTACCACCTCTTGGGACCGGCCAGTATTACAAATCGGCTGGTTTCCTCTGTCCCCGGGCACTGCGCATAACTGTCCATAAGATCCATCCACTCCACGCTGCTGGCGCCGGCTCCCCTGTCTCTCGTAGCGCTATGGTTAATTCATTATTTTGTTAACCCAATACTGGGGTGCCACCTTTGTTCACAAGTTCAACCAACAATAACACACGTCCAATAGATGTTTTCTTTTAACAAATGTATAAACTTTATTGCCTGTTAAACACAATCACCCCTTTCCCCTCTAAAAGTAGGTACACAGCAGGTTAATATCAGGCCTGACTGATCCCAACTACTAACCTTCCCTTTCTCTAATACTTCAGATCTGGTGTTTTATGGCTACATTTGTTATGGGTGTGAAGAGCCTCTTGGACACACTTGTATGATGGACCCCCATTTTGTGAGGGTCAACAAGGGTGGGGGGGGGGCAAGGAAAGGGTTGTAAACATCAAGGGGGGCCCCAAAAAAGTTTTGCTGGAGGAAATTTCAGCTTTTTTAAAGTAACTGTGGGGGTTTTGTCTATGTCGAATTGTATATGTATGTGTCTTAAGATATAATCCCCTTCCCCTTTAAGAGTATGTATTCATGTGTATTCTTGTAGAGGGAGTCCGCCCGCCCAATTGGATATATAAGTGGGGTGGAAAAAGGAAGGGGCAAGCCTTGGTGTCCTGAGGAGGCGTGACTACACGCGAAACAGCTGTTGACACAGGCTTTCTGCAACCTGTTGCTTGTTTTTTTCCATGCTTGAATAAACAACCTCTGCATTGGAGTGCCGGAGTCCGTCATCCTTTTTTCAGATTGCATGAACCTCTTGATATCTGGATTCCTGGCACTGCGGTGGAGCCCCGGTATGGGATATAATTCTCGGAAGACAGTGTGGTAAACAAAACAGCGTGAGCTGAACTTCCGGACTAAGCGCACAGAGATTGGTGAAGCTGCGCATCTAGCCTCGTTCCCAATGGTTGGATAGGCGAGCGGCAAGTGACGCCGCATGTGGGCGGAGAAGCCAACACACGGAAGTACGCTGAGACACCACGGCTGGACTAAGGGCTAACGTGAGAGACAGTGCCCTGGAGCCATGGCAAATCTACCGAGGAGAGAAAGCTCCAAATACCGCTGCAACGCAGAAGTAGAGCACGGAACTATTGCTTACATCAGGGGTGAGTGCGGTGCTCCGCTCAGTCTTTTTTTCTCTTCTGCATGAACTGGCCTGACGGCATCTGTATGAGCGAGTGTGCACGCACTAGATCCCCATATTACTGTCAAGATGGAAAGCGACTCTAATGCCGACATAGCAGAAGAGCAGATGACAGTACCAATAGAAGAAATCCCAGACAAGGGATTGTTATTGTCAGCTAGGGGCGACATGTCTCTTTTGTTACCTGCTGGCAATTCCATTGCAACAGAATTTAAGATGTATAGTACCAAATTGTTAGAAAAAAATCCTCTTCGATTTGTCTGAACAGGAAGTGAAATTATATTGGACAGTCCAAACGTTGTCTCGATATAAAGAACTTGGTTATGTTACCAGGGGGTTTCGTATGTATGCAGAGCCTGCCCAGTACAGTGATGATCCAGATTTTGTTAAAATTTGGCAGGAAGAACATATTGAACATGCTAAACGCAAAATGGCTATTGTTCTTGCCCGCAACCAGAAAGAGTATGGTCTTGTGGAAAGTAAATTAATGGTATTGAAGGATGAACTTAAGTCTCGAGTGAATCAGGAAGTATTTCAAAAAATATTGGATAAGATTGAGAAAAGACTGATCCCCATACAGAATGAGATTAAAGACAGGAAACAAAGGAAGTTCCTATGAGATAAAGAGGACTACCTTAACAATAGGGTGTTTACTTGGAATAAAGGAAACAACACCCAAAAAACTGTCATGGCGAAAGCCACAACCCAGGAGTCCTAAACCAAGGGGAGGAATCCCCAATCCTGACTCTGGATCAGAAAGTGGTCTTACCGAGGATGAATCCAACATGGGGAAGAGGGGGGCAGCGCCCTTTAGACATAGGAAGAGGAGAGGGAGGAGGAGGGGGCACAGGTCCCAGCAATCCCAAGAAAAGGAAACAGGTCCATTGGAAAGGGGTGAGGAAGTAGAGGTGCCTTTAGATCCCCAGAGAGGAGACATGCCCCATGGTCCTACTGATAGTTCCACTAGTTTCACGGATATACAGGACTCTAAAGTTATCAACTTGTCTGATGTGGTGTTATCCCCAGATTGTATCTCTCTGTTATCTAAGGGTCTGAACTTTTGCCTTACCAGCAAGTTCAAAATAAATGTGTTTGAAGCAGATCTTAATGAAGCCATACGTAAGATCAATGTACACAGATTTTATTCCTGTAAAAATACGGAAGCTGCCAAAAATATGGATGTTGATGTTGGCGGCCTTGACTCCAGCATGGGTGCTGTGCTCGATGCACGGGATGAAGAGGCTCTGACCATTCTAGGGGAGTTGCTCATGGAGAGTGGGGGCCCGGGGGGGGGGGGGGGGTAGGAGGGGACCTGTGTGGGTAGCAATGTGCGCCTGCGCAGGTCCTCCTTCTTCCCCCCTGTCTCCCCTGGGAGCCCCCTGGATATATTACAGAGAGAGGTTTTAAATGGGGTTAGGGCCTGTCTTTATCCCGAGGATCGTCCTAACATCACCGAGAAAGAAAAACGTGCATTAAACTGGCTGAAGTCCCGTAAGGACTTAGTGTACAAACCTGCGGACAAGGGCGGGAATATTGTGGTTATACCCACCACTATGTATGTGGCTGAAGCCAACAGGCAGCTTGGGGATCCCTCCGTGTATGAAAAATTAAGGGGGGAACCCAATAGAGAAAGATAAGGCTGCACTTCGCAGCCTCCTCAGTAGAGGGATGGAGTTGGGGTTCCTGTCCAAGAAAATGTGTGAAGATTTGTTTACGGAGACCCCCAGGCTGCCTGTTTGGTATTATTTACCCAAGGTACATAAAACCCTGGTGAACCCACCCGTGAGACCAATAGTATCCGGGGTGGATTCACTTACAGAGACCTTGTCAAGGTTTTTGGATTGGAGGTTGAGGCCTTGCCTCCGATCGATCAGATCACTGTTGCAGGATACTGTGGATGCTTTGCAGGTGGTGGAGTTCTTTGAGTGGCGGAGTGGTTACCACCTAGCAACGATTGATGTTGTTAGCTTATACAGTAGGATCCCCCATGGGAAGGGGCTGGACGCAATATGCCACATATTAAATGATTTTGGTAAAAGTGAAGAATATGTAGAATTTTTGTGTGAGTGCTTGAAATTTGTACTCGAACACAATACATTCAAATTCAATGGGGAATGGTATCGACAGCTTTCGGGAACAGCTATGGGTACCCCGGTAGCCCCCACTTATTCGAATTTGTTTCTATCTATGTGGGAAAATGCAAAGATCTGGGCCCCCACTAACCCCTTTAAGCAATCTTTAAAGTTATGGCGGCGGTATGTGGATGACATCCTGATTGTCTGGGGTCGTAGCCAGGGAGAGTTTGAAGAATTTATGAATTGGATTAACTCCAATGATATTAATATGGAGTTTACGGCAAATTTTGGTGACAGGAGAGTGGAGTTTCTTGATTTGATGATAGAGGTGGGCAAGGATGGTCTCACCACTAGGGGATATAGAAAGGCCACTGCCACCAATAGTCTCCTACACTTTGATAGCTACCACCCCGGACATGTAAAGGATGCCATCCCATACGGCCAATTTCTTAGACTGAAAAGAAATAATTCTGATATGAAAGAGTTTGAGAATCAGGCATTGGAACTTACTAGTCGCCTTCTAAGGAGAGGGTATCAGAGTAGATCTATTGAACAGGCCCTGGATAGGGCCAGATCCATGCCCCGCACCCAACTACTTCAAAGAAAGGGTAAAAAGAGAGTCGAGGAAAAGAGGTTTAACTTTATCTTTGACTATAGTCCCATGTCCAGTCAGATTCAACAAGTAATACGCAGCCATTGGCATGTGTTATCCTTGGATGAACATCTAAAAGAGGTGGTTGATAGACCACCAAGAGTGAGTTTCAGAAGAGGGAACACCATTAAAAAGATATTGGTCCATAGTGAATTTAAACCCATCCACGAGAAATCGAAAAATTGGTTGACGGAGAAAAAATGGGAAGGCAACTTCCCTTGTAGCCATTGTTCGGCATGTAAATTTGTGAGAAGGGGAAAAGTGGTACAGATAGGTGGTATCACATGGCATGTTAGGGAACTTATTAATTGTAGGTCCAGGTATGTGGTATATTGCGTCTGGTGCCCCTGTGGGAGATTCTACATAGGGAAGACCACTCAGCCACTTAAGGACAGATTCCTGCAACATAAAAGGTCAATTAAAAATGGGGTGGGATCACGCCGTATGATTGACCATGTTAATTCTTGCCATGGGGGTAATGCTGACTGCCTAGAAGTAGCTGGCCTTTTAAAAATCACGGATGTATCTAGGGGCGGCTCTAAGGAGGATTTATTATTGCGTAGAGAGGCTTCCCTGATATCTATGACTAATGCACTGGGCAACTTAGGATTTAATGATAGAAATGAAATTTCAGCTTTTTTAAAGTAACTGTGGGGGTTTTGTCTATGTCGAATTGTATATGTATGTGTCTTAAGATATAATCCCCTTCCCCTTTAAGAGTATGTATTCATGTGTATTCTTGTAGAGGGAGTTCGCCCTCCCAATTGGATATATAAGTGGGGTGGAAAAAGGAAGGGGCAAGCCTTGGTGTCCTGAGGAGGCGTGACTACACGCGAAACAGCTGTTGACACAGGCTTTCTGCACCCTGTTGCTTGTTTTTTTCCGTGCTTGAATAAACTACCTCTGCATTGGAGTGCCGGAGTCCGTCATCCTTTTTTCAGATTAAATATATAAACTTTATTGCATGCTAAACACAATCACCCCTATCCCCTCTAAAAGTAGGTACACAACAGGTTAATATTAGGCCTGACTTATCACAGCCGGCTGTGTCATACAGACTCAACCATATACACCCAAACACACATACAGAAGTCCATGATACTCCCGGGAGTTATTATTGCCTAAAGGCTATTAATGTCTCCATATATACATGGTATCTATCCAAGGCATGTATGGATAACCAGATTCCTTATTCCCGCTATAGCAGTCACTGCAGCAATAAATATATCACAAACGTGCCTCTCAGAAGTGGAGTGCTCTGCTTAGATCACAGTCTTGCATCTATTTAGCTTGCCCTAGAGGGCTCTTACCACCTCTTGGGACCGGCCAGTATTACAAATCGGCTGGTTTCCTCTGTCCCCGGGCGCTGCGCATAACTGTCCATAAGATCCATCCACTCCACGCTGCTGGCGCCGGCTCACCTGTCTCTCGTAGCGCTATGGTTAATTCATTATTTTGTTAACCCAATACTGGGGTGCCACCTTTGTTCACAAGTTCAACCAACAATAACACACGTCCAATAGATGTCTTCTTTTAACAAATGTATAAACTTTATTGCCTGTTAAACACAATCACCCCTTTCCCCTCTAAAAGTAGGTACACAGCAGGTTAAAATCAGGCCTGACTGATCCCAACTACTAACCTTCCCTTTCTCTAATACTTCAGATCTGGTGTTTTATGGCTACACTTGTTATGGGTGTGAAGAGCCTCTTGGACACACTTGTTTTATGACCCTTGTATGATGGACCCCCATTTTGTGAGGGTCAACAAGGGGGGGGGGCAAGGAAAGGGTTGTAAACATCAAGGTGGGCCCCAAAAAAGTTTTGCTGGAGGACCTCAGGATTTGTAGGTATGCCCCTGCCTCACACCGAGTCATGCATATCAAAAATAATTCAGCAAAAGATGTAGTTTTATCATTCAAACCACACTGGTCTGTCCTATCATCATTAGTTTTACAGTGCAAGTAGGGTGAGAAAACTCTCCTCCTCTTCATTTGTTTAGTCGACTCTGACTCTTTGTGACCCTATGTACGTCTGCACACCAAATGTCTTTGTCACTCATTGCTTCTTTCAGCTGTTGCATAGGCATGCTCATTGCTTCACATCTGCTGTTTATCTATCTTAGCCTCTGTCAACCTCTTTTTAACAATAAGTCAACCTCTTCTTCTTTTACGCTTAATTTTTCCAAGCATCAAGGACTTCTCCAAAGGATCCTGTCTTCTCAATACGTGACCAAAGTATTTGCGTTTTAATAGTTGTATCAGCCCTTCTAGTGCACACTCTGGCCTTATTTCTTTAAGTATTGACTGGTTAGATCTTATGGCAGTCCAGGGAACTTTTATTACCTTTCTCCACATCCTCAGTTCAATAGCATCCATTTTTATTTGCATTACCTTATTTATAGCCCAATTTTTACAGCCATATGTTACTACTGGGAAGACCATACCTTTAACTATCCTGATCTTTGTTGGTAAAGTAAAATCTCTATCTTTAGCATCTTGTTTAAACTTTCCATAGCAACAAGCGGCAAGCGGCTCTTAATCTCATGGCTGCAATCACTATTTGCAAAGACCTTTGATCCTAGGAAGATGGAATCTTTTACAACTTATAGTTTTTCCTCATTTTTTGAGATTGGTTCATTGGAGCAGTTGACATAACTTTACTTTTCTTGAGCAGTAGAACAGCGTTGGCACTTTCTTGTTTGACATTCATAACTAAACTCTTTAATTCTTCCTCAGTTTCATCCATCAAATTGGTATCATCAGTGTATTTCAGATTGGAAGTTCAATGTATATTCCAATCCCAAAAAAGGGCAGTGCCAAAGAGTGCTCAAATTATCAAACACTTGCATTAATCTCACATTCTAGCAAGGCAATGCTCACAATTCTACAATCCAGACTGCATCAATATATGGAACAAGAACTGTCAGATGTGCAAGCTGGTTGTAAAAGAGGGAGAGGCACAAGGGACCATATTGCTAACATTTGATGGTTAATAGAGAAATCAAGGGAATTCCAGAAGGATGCTTTTGTTTTTCTTGACTATTCAAATGCTTTTGACTGTGACCTTTTAAGCAGCAAGCAAGCAAACAAATATGGCAAGGAAATGAACAGCGCTACTTAAAAACAGACAAGTGCCTACCTGCAAAGGAGTGCAAGCCCCACTTGTGGGATAAAATACACACCTAGCATACACATGACCTGTCTACCGCTGGAGGATGTTGGTTTCCGTAACAGCTTGCATGCAACCTATTAAGTACTCGTCCCTCCCACTGCGAAGAAGTCAATCCTCCATGGGAGGGGACCTAACACTAACTAAATCCTAACCTATGTATATGCATAGCCTGGGTGCGCTAATCAAGTAAATTCGAAAATTGAAAATTGCGCAAAAGGTGGATCAGCGCATCACCAGGCCGCCTCCGAATGGCCTCGAATCAGCCGCACCCAGGCTATGCATATACATAGGAGGATTGACTTCTTCGCAGTGGGAGGGACGAGTACTTAATAGGTTGCATGCAAGCTGTTACAGAAACCAACATCCTCCAGCGGTAGACAGGTCATGTGTATGCTAGGTGTGTATTTTATCCCACAAGTGGGGCTTGCACTCTTTTGCAGGTAGGCACTTGTCTGTTTTTAAGTAGCGCTGTTCATTTCCTTGCCATGTACTAATTTAATTCATTTTTGGTCAGCTGCTCCCACTTAACAGCTTTGCTTTTGGTGTATATGCAGAGCTTCCGTTTGGGTTCAAGGTGTGTTTGCAGTTTCTGGGGGGGCTCAGCGCACCTCTGATTCGAGGCCATTTGGAGGCGGCCCGGTGAAGCCCTGATCCACCTTTTGCGCAATTTTCAATTTTCGAATTTACTTGATTAGTCGCACCCAGGCTATGCATATACATAGGTTAGGATTTAGTTAGTGTTAGGTCCCCTCCCATGGAGGATTGACTTCTTCGCAGTGGGAGGGACGAGTACTTCATAGGTTGCATGCAAGCTGTTACGGAAACCAACATCCTCCAGTGGTAGACAGGTCATGTGTATGCTAGGTGTGTATTTTATCCCACAAGTGGGGCTTGCACTCTTTTGCAGGTAGGCACTTGTCTGTTTTTAAGTAGTGCTGTTCATTTCCTTGCCATGTAGTAATTTTATTCATTTTTGGTCAGCTGCTCCCACTTAACAGCCATGCTTTTGGTGTATATGCAGAGCTTCCGTTTGGGTTCAAGGTGCGTTTGCAGTTTCTGGGGGGGCTCAGCGCACCTCTGATTCGAGGCCATTCGAAGGCGGCCTGGTGATGCACTGATCCACCTTTTAAGCAAACAAATATACACACTAATTTTGGCAGTACCTTTTCAACTAATTTCTGATTTGTTTATTTTCAATTGAAGAGTGCTAAAACATTATTTTAAATAGAAAATGAAAAGTTATCTCCTAGGAGAAAACTTAGGAGAAAAAGTGAATTGAATAAGGGGCCTTGCCATAAAATGCGCCTTAATGAACAACCGACACCCATGCTAACCTAGAAATAAAAAACACATATATAAGTAGGTAAATACTACTTCTACTTATATAACAGATGTAGTGTGCTATCCACCTAATGATTACTGTGAATTTTATAAAGGAAAAGCAGAAAATTCTATTCTAGGCAGTGGCCATCTTGCCAAGCTAATGCTGACATCATATCCTCTCTGACTCTTGTTTTCCCCCCTCCCTTCTCTTGCTCATTGTGTATTCATTAGCTGCCCTCCTCCCAGAGTCTTCAGACACTCCCACTGAGGTGTATACTAACAACTGCACTGTCTTTTTTTTTATTTACACATCAAATCACTGAGTCACCTCAGCCCTGCTTGTAAGCACAAGTAATCAGAGAGTGTTTCCGATAAGTAACTAGGCAGGGAAATAAATGGAAGAGGAGGAATATATTATAGATAAAAAGAACTCTGGTTGAACTCGATGGACGTATGTCTTTTTACAGCCAAAATAACTATGTAACTATGTAACTCCCAGCATTCAACTCTTTGGCACTGTTTGGCACTAGGGCCAGTGCTCCTAAAGTATGTGATAACTACAAACCATGACAGCAGAAAACATTTTGCAAATTTTGAATGCAGGATAGCATCTTTATCACTTAAAACACTCAGACCAGTTGCTGTTGAAATTAGATTTTTATGGTGACCATACTGCTTTAAACCACCAGCAATTAAGAAAATGCTCAAAATAATTTTGATAGTACTTTTTCACCAACTTTTGGGTACATTTCCAATTGTAAAATACTGAAAAGTTATTTTAAAGAGAAGATAAAAATTATCATCTAGTAGATATCTCAGGAGAAAAAGTGAATTGCATATGGGACCCTAGGTGATATTTTCACACCTTGTCATAAAAAGCTTTTTAAACCTCCAGCAAGCAAAAAAATACCCAATATAATTTTTCCCCCACTTTTGGGTACTTTTTCAATTGAGAAATCCTGAATAGTTAACTTAAAAAGACTCCGAAGTCTCATAAAATTTACCTTTTTATTAAAAAATCTCTTTTACATCATTGTCCGAACTAAATCGCTGCATCCCTGCAGCTGAACACTAAGTAAATGCCCCCAAACTCCCCCCTAACTCCCCCCCCCCCTGCAAAATCCACGACTTTCTTGGTCGTGGATTTGGCTGCTGATAAGGATAAGGATATTTTATGACTAACATGCAAGGGCTCATATGAAACTCCCTTATTCTCCCAAGTTTTCTCCTAGGAGATAAATATCATCTTCTCTCTCTTTAAAGAGACTCTGAAGTCTCATAAAATTGACCTTTTTATTTTAAAAATCTCTTTTTCATGATTGCCCTAACTAAAACGCTGCATCCCCGCGGCTGAAATCTAACTAAATCCCCCCAAACTCCCCGGGGCACACTGCGGGGAGCGCTTCTGTGAGAGGCAGAGCTTTCAGCCGCAGCTCTGCCTCTGCGCGCGTCTATCAGCGCGTATCTTCACCTCTCCCTGCCCCTCTCAGTGAAGGAAGACTGAGAGGGGCGGGTGGAGGCGGCAATCCGCGATGATAGACGCGTGGAGAGGCAGAGCTGCAGCTGAAAGCTCTGCCTCTCACAGAAGCGCTCCCCGCAGTGTGCCCCGGGGAGTTTGGGGGGATTTAGTTAGATTTCAGCCGTGGGGATGCAGCGTTTTAGTTAGGGCAATCATGAAAAAGAGATTTTTAAAATAAAAAGGTCAATTTTATGAGACTTCAGAGTCTCTTTAAAGAGAGAGAAGATGATATTTATCTCCTAGGAGAAAATTTGGGAGAAAAAGGGAATTTCATATGAGCCCTTGCATGTTAGTCATAAAATATCCTTATCAACATCCCATTATAAAACATTTCATACTTTCCTGTAGAAGGTCATAGACTCCAGCAAAACCCACAAACCTAATATTACTTAAATTCCATGGAGTGACTGTTTTAGCGCTGACAAATGCTTATGGTGTTAATGATCCTCTTTTTGCTTGCCTGAACTTTCACAGGAGATGTAAAGTGCATGACACAAAATCAAGAGTAAAAAATGTTTATGAATAAACCATGAGAGAGCGTTACTTAATAATTTATACAGTCAGCAATATTCCTCGTATTTCAGCACAGCGGCTGCATGGAAATATTACTATAGAGAGTCAACAAGAATTCCTGCTGTACAATTAGATATAGTGTGAGCGGGAGACAAGCTCTCTCTAGCATTTCACAAATACATAATAACTCGCTTACTGCGCTTATTTCCGAATTCATGTGATTTATTTTAATAACAGTTATTCAGAATTACAGAATACCTCCCACCAGCACGGAAACATTGCCTGCAGTACTGCACAAATCCTAACTGCAGGCACGGGTCTAACCGTACACTGGCTTAGCGCTCTTTCACGCTAGGAGCTGACCCGTCCGTTTTGTGGGATCGCTCCTAGAATGAGGTAAATGGGGTAACATGAAAGTCTATTGACTTTTATGTTACCTTTCACATTAGACAAAGCGTTCCAGTGTTACGTCGTAACACATCTGGGAGATCTTAATCGTCCAGCGTCTTCATTTTCCCATTGAGTAAATTAAGACTAGCGCCGCTGATCAGCGTCGAACCGCAACTTTTTAGCTTTCTCAAAAAGTTGAGGTCGTTGCCAGTTACAGCTAAAGCATTGTCAGCCCAGGACAGGGCTGTCAACCTGTGATGGTGACTTCCAAAAATGTAAAGCTGGAAACTTTCTCCACAGTTTCTGCATTGATCATTATCGGTATGTGTTTGGTCTTTTTGGTGGTTCTAAAGTCCAGAATAACTTATTTTGTCTGTTTTCTATTTAATAACAGGTTGCTAATGTCACACCATTCACTCAGGTTCCTAACTTCTTCCATGTATGCAGCTTCCTCATTGTATGATTTAAGCCCAATGACAGTCGTATCATCTGCAAATTTAACAATTATATTTGAATTATGGATAGGTTGGCTGTCATGGGTGAAAAATGCATAGAGGAGAAGACTTAGTACCCTGCCCTGCGACATGCCAGTGTTCAGGATAAGGTTGGAGAATGAAGGTGATGTGTAAGACAGTCCAATAACCATCTACATATGGAGGGAGCATAACCTAGTGCATAGAGTTTGTTGATCGGTATGCCAGACTTGAAGCAGAACATGTTAAGTAAACTTGAGATCAAAAGGAGAAAAGTATTTTTACTTACTTGGGGCTTCCTCTAGCCCACTGTAGTCCATCAGCTTCCTTAAGGTCCTTCCATTTCCAATCCGATGTGCTCCTATGAAGTCCGCAATCCAGCTGGGTTGTAGGCCACTGTGGATGCGCTGTGGACCATCGCATTGGATCATGCCAATTGAAACAGGCCCTAACTGATAAATAGGTTTTCTTTAAATTGGTTATGTTTGGTAAACCATCAGCTTTGAGAACAGTCCTTATTCATGAACCTTTTTTATATGTTTTTATACATAAAGTCAAGATTCTTTAACCTTTTACTGACCACCTAATGCACATTGGCGGCAGCAGAGAGGCTCTCTTGTTCCTCAGCACCACCATATGGCGTCATTTCGCAAAGAGAGAGATTTGAAAAAAGCTCGCACTCGCACCAGCATGAACTCCTGTCAGTAAACACAACGGCACCAGCAATCAGTCTGCCAGCCAGCGATTGGCGCTGGCAGGCTGTTTTTTTTTATTTATAACAAAAAAGTATTTATATAGTCCTGACATCTTACGCAGCACTGCACAGGGCACTGTCTTGCCACTTAACTGTCCCTCAGAGGGGCTCACAATCTAATCCCTGCCAAGCCATATGTCTATGTATGTTTGTGTAGTGTATGCATCTTAGTCTTGGGCCATTTTGAAGGGGTAGATAAAAAAAAATATATTTTTTAAAACATAAGTCCTTTTTTATTAATACAAAAATTAAAAATTGCAGCAGCAATCAAATACCACTAAAATAAAGCTCTGTTTGTAAGAAGAAAATGGGGTAAAATTCAATTGGGTGCTAGGTTGTATGACCGGACAATAAACAATTAAAGTTGTGAAGTGCCAAATTGTAAAAAATGGCCTGGTTGCTAGGGGAGTATAAACCTCTGGTCCTCAAGTGGTTAAATTGCATTTCCTCTTGCTTCATGGTCAAGTCAACACCTAAATACATGCTATAAAGCTAGATTGATGCTGTACACAAGTAATAATTTACATGATTAAAATTGATCCTTCTTGTCTTAATTTTCGGTCTATTGCGACTCATGATTTTCCAAAGCTGATTGGAATCTTTAGGTGCCAATTTCTTAATGAACAGTTAAATTTTCCCTCAGATTATTTAGACCGTATTGCCGTATATCGAAACAGAGAAGCTGGTTGGCCCAATCAATCCTGAACAACCACATTATCGATCATTTACAAAGAGAAATGGTTGATTGGCGTGGTGGATTTTTCAGGTGTAATCGGTTTGGATAGGATCACAGGTAATTTCTTTGCTGTGGATCTATTAAATATGATCTTTTCTTTCAATCTGAATGAACTTATTGAAAATAAGATTGTTCCCTAAAAATCACATTGTCCAAGGGATCTTGCACCTCTTTGCAACCATGACAACAGAACTCTATTCAGAGCAGAGATTGCCAAGATATTCATGTCTTTCTTCACATGCAATTAACTGCACAGAGCAGAAAACCTTGTTACTGCTCTGTATACCTAGGCTAGCCAAGTGATTGGCTGCTAAGTGCGACATACCCATTTGGTAGTTTCTGCTAGGAACACTTTGCAGTGGTTGTGCCTTACCTGATCATAAAAACAGTGGCCCTGATTCAATTCACTTTTTCTCTCAAAGCAGTCTTGAAGAGAATAAAAAAACACCTTATGATATAATGAATTGTCTGTGTAGTACGGATAATGAATAGAACATTAGTAGCAAAGAAAAGTGTCTCATTTTTATTTTCAGTTATATATATTTTTTTTATTATTATTTTTTTTTAATAACATTGCATCATTCTGTCATATTTACAGTTTAGAAAGTAAACTTTGGCCCATATGCAATTCACTTTTTCTCCTGAGTTTTCTCCTAGGGGATATTTTTAAACCTGACAATAAAATGCCCTTTAAGCAAGAAAATACTCAATATAATTTTGGTAGAACTTTTTCACCTACTTTTTGGTACTCTTTTAGTTGAAAAGTGTTGGAACGTTATTTTAAATCCAAGATTAAAAATGATCTCCTAGGAGAAAACTCAGGTGAAAAAGTGAGATGCATTTGGTCCCTTGTCTTTTAAGCTATACAACAAAGCAGAAATAATGACCCTTTGAACTTCCCTACTATAAAACCTTATTTCAAGCAGTCTCAGGGCGCGTTTCCACTTGAGCGGAAACCGCCACGAATCTGCAGAGGTTCCCCGCAGGCGAATAGTGGGGGGAAACTCTGCCATAGGGTGCAATGGTAACGCCGACCAAATCGCTACCGCTAGCGATTCGGCCAGCTTTTCCATCTGAATCGGCGCGGGAGGCTGCGGATCCCATAGCCGTGCATGGCACGGCTGATGGTATTCGTCTGCTTTCCCCGCAGACCCAGAAGAGCCGGCTCGCGTCTCGCAGACGTGCACCGCTCAAGTGGAATCGCGCCCTCACTGTTTCTTGGCTGTTCAAGTGCTTCAGTAAAAAGGACTGTATTTGACCTAGTGAGTTGAATAGCTAAGGCCCGGTTCACATGAACATTTCAGCCAAAAAAAAATCCGGTGAGCAGATCCGGTCTCCGCTTCACCGGATGGCTCTGTCCATTGCCCAGTTCACATAGTGAAAACAGATCGGATCAATGATTGATTGGATCCGTTTTCACTCAGCAAATACATACCTAATCTTCAGTAGCACCCGGTGGTAGAGACTTCCTCTTCTTCCGCTGTGACTACACAGCGCGTCATGTGACTAATCACATGACGCCTCATGTAGTCACATGACGCTGATGAAGACGGAAGCCTCTACCGCCGGCTGCTACAGAAGATTAGGTATGTATAAACCCTCGCTTACCCATCCGCCCGGCTGCTGCACCCTCCCTCACCCTCCCGTCGCTCAGATCCGCGCCCCCATCCCCAGTGGAACGGTCATTTTCTTCCCTAGTGTGAAGAAAAATTTAGTTTTACATTGCCCCAAATGCTGCAGCATTTTTTGTCCGGATCCGTTCCGCTGGGCAGAACAGTCAGGAAAATAAGGGCCTGCACCATTTTTTAGATCCGGGGACTGGAACGTATGGAACGTATCCATACGCATGGAACCTATCCATAGGTTAACATTGGATCCTTTCACATCCGTTCCGTTTGTACAGTACACGTGCCGGTTACATTCCGGAAAAAAACGCTAATGTGAACCGGGCCTTAGAGAAGCTATTTTGCATAGACAACAACTGAAATTTCTTAACTATTCCTGTGCTGGAAAACAACACTACTAACACTACTGTTTTATTTCTTAGCGGTATTACACATACAATTCATTATCTCATAAGTTTAAATTCACTTCAGTTTTGCTTTAAGTTTGCTCCTAGGAGATAATTTTTCATCTTCTGTTTAAAATTTTAAAAAGTTCCAAATCGTAGGCAGTTTCTAGGCTAAATTGCACCGAGGATGAGGGTGTAAACATTGCGCCCCCCACCCCGTGGACTAGTGAACCCTCACTCTTTAGGGACAGTCACACAGTCACAGGTCACAAGTAGATCTGCCTACTTACTTGTGACCAGCCACTCATCCAGGAGGAAGCAGGGACCAGGAAAACACACAGGCGAAGAGAGCCCGGAAAGCTGACTCCTCCATGGGTGCCGCGCACTGACAGCCTGCAGTACCGCTACGGGACATCAGGTGTCATCACGCAGTGGTGATGTGATGATAACTTGACATCTGACGCAGGCAGCCTAGGAGTCAAGGAAGGTGATCGAGCTGGTAATCTTCTACCATTTGGCGGCACCATGCCTCACCAGCTTCCTAGCGGATATGTCCTTCTGCCTGCACTCCCCTTCTTCTATTTGCCAGTCTGCACCCCGCACTGCCCTGAAACGGCCCTGAACGAAGGTGAAGAAGTACTGTCAAAATAATTCTGAGTATTTTCTTGCATTTTATCCATAAGATGTGAAAATTTCACTAAGGAGAAACATTTGGAGAAAAAGTGAACGGCCAAACGGCCTTACAGTATACCGTATTGACATGACCTATAAGGAATGTTTTTATTTGACCCAAAAGGACTGATTTTCCTTTGAGCATGTCTGTCTAGCTGTTTGTGCCTGGCAAGTGGATGAGTTTTGAACCCTTGTGGTTGCACAATCCCACTAACTCCGGAAAACTGGAACATAGCAACCGGGGAGTGTGTTTTATTATACCACGCTAATGAAGTGCACTGCAGAGAGCTCTGTCTTCCCTCTATGTGTTTATGTCTTTTATGAGTCAGAAGAAAGCTTTTAGCAAGGAAAGATTGGCTCCATGTACATACATCTGTGTGCCAATACCATCCACATCCACTGAATGAGGTGGGAGTGGAATTCTTTTGACTGTGTTTTTTTTTTTGTCCAGTTCAACAGTTCAACCCACTCAGTGACATTTCAAACACACTGTTGTTAAAGTCCACTCCACAATGCACGTCATGTTTTCCCTTCTACACTCTCATTGACTCTAGTACTCTGGTGATTAAATCGATGTACATTAATATATAAGTGCATTAATGGAAGTACCTACTGGGATGTCTGTATTTGGTCAGTGAGGCTCTGAGCATGTTGTGGTCATTTAAAGCCATCATTCTAAGTAGACAATGAGGTGGGTGAACTACTTCTCTACATACCAGGGGTGTAACGACAATTCATGTGGCCCCGCCCAGCAAAACATTGATGGGGTCCCCCAATGTTTACACCCCTCCCCTTGCCTCCACTTCATGGCCTTGGGGATCATCTCACAAGGGTCATAAAAAAAGTGTGGCCATCATGACCTTCACACCCATAATAAGTATCTGAAGTATAGTCTCGCGTATCAGAGGAAGGGATGGTTAGTAGTCGGGGCCCCCTATAGCTCTGGTCCCCTGTGCGACCGCAAGTGCTGCTCCCCTCCAGTTACGCCCCTGCTACATACCGTATCTATGTGGAGTAACAGGGCAATGAATATTATTATTATTATTTTAGTATTTATGTAGCGCTGACATCTTATGTAGCACTGTACAATATATATATTTGCACTATCATCCTCAGAGCTGAATATCCAAACATCAAATGGTGATAGGCAGTCACCCTGTGCTCCAACAGAAAGACAGGTTATCGTCACTAACTGTCCCTCAAAGGAGTTCACAATCGAATCCCTACCACAGTGATATGTCTATGTATGGTGCAGTGTATGTATTGTAGTCTAGGGACAATTTAGGGGGGAGTCAATTAACTTATCAGTATGTTTTTGGGAATGTGGGAGGAAACTGAAGTGCCCGGAGGAAACCCATGCAGACACAGGGAGAACATACAAACTCCTTGCAGATGTAGTCCTGGTGTCACTTACCTGTCCAGACGAGGTGGCTGGTACACATTGATGTTGGCAGGCATTCTGGTGCATATTGTTGGGTCTTTGTGTGGGGACCTGGGGTGTGTACACTTGATATTGTATGTGACAGTGGAGGCATTGGCGCCATGGGACGCTAGAGTGATGCTGTGCACTTGCACGCCCAAAGGGTCTCCTGTTTGTGTGTGTTTTATGGGTCAGCGTGATTATGTCTGGTTGTCCGCATCATCGCGTATGAGCGTCATGGCGTACACCTGATGCGTCATTGCGTGCAGTGGTACACGTGTTCCCACCAAACAGCCTATTTAAGTCTGGAGAATGACACCATTCAGTGCTGTTGTATCGCAGCTAGTTTGGTGTGTGTTCCTGTGCGTGATCCAAGTATATGAATGTTCCTGATTTCATGGTAAAGGGGTTCTGTGGAGGCTAATAAAAACAAAAACTAGCACTTACCTGGGGCTTCTATCGGCCCCCTGCAGCTGTCATGTCATATGATTCTCCATTCCCTGCCGCCGGTCCGGTCTAATTATTCATCTAACTAGATGAATACTGCTCGCTCCTGCGCCCGTCATCAGGAGCTTACTGCGCAGGCGCAGTACGGGTCACATGCAGGAGGGAGCATGCGTGCGGTCATGGCCGCACAGCCACAGTTTAGTTAGAAGTATAATTAGACTGGGACCTGCGACGGGGAACAGAGGATTGCAAGAGGACGGCACGGGACATGGCAGCTGCAGCGGGCCTATAGAAGCCACAGGTAAGTGTCAGCTTTTTGTTTTTAAATAGCCTCCACAGAACTCTAATGTCCTTGGCACGGCTGACTTCACGACTTGTTACTGACCTTTGCTACGTAGGACTACCCGATTTGTTGTCAACCTCTGCCTGTCTGAGTACCCAATCTGCTGCTGTTAAGCTTGGGGGTGTAATCTCCACAGTCAGCATACAACACATAAGCTGACGTGAAGGAGGTACACACACCAGCACAAGGGATCAGGATATCCCCAGTTTAGTGGAGGAGAGGACTGACTCCAATAGGAGATTGTGGTGCACAGAGCCGGTGCAGATCTGAACAGCCACAAACACTTCCGTAATAACGTCTCAGCGCAAAGTAGCGCTGAGCGCATAAACCAGGACTGAGGAGATCAGGACAGGTAGACAGAATGAACGCTTGCTAGCTAGCGATTACTTAGCGACAGCAAGCGTCCAAAACCAGACAGACTGGAATGAGGCAGCCAATGCGTTGCGGCGATGGCGTGCCTCACAAAGACAGGACAGGAGAGACAGGAAATAGCAGGATCGAGATAGATGAACGTAACACAGATAAATATACAATAAGTATGTTTTCCTAGCGTATTACACTTACAGCTATCAATGAAACTATTTGTAAGGTCTGACTAACCTATGTATATATCGGCAATGAACCGATATATGACATAAGCAGGAACGCTGACTAGAACTGGAGTAATACAGGGAACAGGACTCAGAAGGATTCGCTATCTCTTCGCAGAGATGAACGCAATCCACAAACAGGACCAGGAACAGGATAACTAGCTCAGCACGGGTGTTCACGATACGCGCAAACTACCAAAACGTGCTGGAAACTGACTAACTGAACACAGGAAATAAACAGTTCGTGTACGTATATATCAGCAACACTGATATATCAACGTAACACGGATACAAGGAAAATAACAAAATGCGCAAGTATGCGTATATATTGGCGATGAACCAATATATGACACAAGACAAGCAAGTAACAACTTCTAGAACAAGAGCAGAACTAGGAGGACTCGCTGACCCCTTCGCAGGAGTCAGCGCAGTCCACACGGACCAGGAACGAGGTGGGGCACGAGCAGAGTAACAGATAGAGTCTGAAACTATGGTAGCCCATGAGGCATTGCAGGAAGCAGTTCTTTATACTGAGGTCATCCAATGGGAGCAGACCTGCAGATTCCCACACAAGTGAATGGTAATTAATCACAGGCTGATAGCAAGAAAAGGCAGACAATGATATGCAGCCTGCAGGAAAGGGACCGCCCCTCCACTGCAGCAGACAATGTTTGTTTACACAAAAGCATATTAAACTGTCATTAACTTCAGAGCGACTGCAGATGGAATCAGCAACTAGTTTAAGTGCAAACCAAACTATGCAAGCAAATGCATGTAATGACATTAGAACTGTTTGGTTTGCAATACCACTGCAGTCAGCAGTAAACGCTGCAGAAGCGATCATAACAGTACCCCCTCCCTTAAACGCGGCCTCTGGACGCCTATGAAAACTGACATATTTCTCCTGAACCACCCAAACCAAAAAATCAGAAGTGGGAAATCCAGCAAACTGATCTGACTGAAAATTCATGAAGGTCGGATCCGTCCGACAAAACCAAATTCCCAAATCAGTCTCACCAAAACTAGACCAATTGGAACCAGAACCTACCGAACCATGCCCGTCAGCACTACAAGCCTCAGTGTGATACCCATCAGAACCACGACTTCCAGAGAAAAGCCCCCAGAAACTCTCTGAGCGATACCCACCGCCTTCCCGGGACTGTCCAAAAACGCCAAAGCCTTTGCAATGCCCACCGGAACTGTCCCCACCAACACAAAACCCACCGTTGAACCAGTCCAAGGTACCAGGACAAGTTTCCTTAGAGATCTCCCAGAACACTTGGAAGCTCCAAAGAGATCCCCACAGGTCAGAACGCCCCTTAGGCTCACATGGAGAACCATCAAGAACCCCTATGGAACCCAGGGCAACTCTAGAGTCAGGGTCACAAGGACAAACATCAAGATCAGGGATTTTAGGGACCAGAACCATCTCCGGGCATGCAGGCCAACCGGCAACATCAGAACATGTCTCCACTAGGGAAGCGTGTGAGCACGCCAACACAGACACACTTGGGCACTCTGGCATACGAAGCACATCTGGGCACACCGGCACAAGAGAGACTTCTGGGCATGTCAAGGAACTGCAAACCTCAAAGTCAGTCAAGGTAGGACCGAAACCAGGACTGGGCAAAAAAAAATCATCATGACTAGACTTCACAGTTACTGGATTCTCACTAAAAAATGCAGGATCAGACTTAGATGTCTCTGATTCCAGCAAAGTTATTAACAAATCATGTTCAGGGGCATTTACAAGACAGGACAAATCTTCTGATGTATGCACCGAACTAGACAGGGTTCCCATAACTTCTTCTGGACTAGACAGAGACTCATCAAATACACTGGATTGGAGCTCATGAAGGGCTGCAAAACAAGTCAGTAGTGCAGCAATCCCCACTGAACTAGGCAAAACTGAGTAACTCACTGGACAGGAAGGGGACTCAGGAACTTCTGCCACACCGGCCAGAGAACCAGAATTTTCCAGGATACAGGGCTGGGTTTCAGAAACACTCATTAACCCGGACTGAAATTCTGAGATTTCTATTATTTTTTCCAGCGAGTCAGAATTATCCATGTTACAGGGCAAGACTTTTGAAACATTCAGAGGACAGGGCTGGAGTTCCTCGGCTGTTACAACACTGGAGAGGGACTCAACAACATTGGTTAAATCAGACTGTGTACAGGGCAAGGTATCTAACACACTTGCTGACGAGGACAACATTTCAATGGCTTCTGCTTCGCTGGGCAGAAATTCATCAAGTTTTATTAGAGCAGACTGTAATTCCAAAACAGCTGCTAGACAAGTGAATATTACTGCAACACCAACTGAGGTAAGCAGTGCCTCAGACTGTTCTGCTAGAGGGTTTGAAGTATCCAAAGTACTGGGTGAAGCATAAGACTCTGCGACCACAGCTTCACTGGACAGGATCACCGAACAGTCCACACTGCAGGGCAAAACCATGGAAGCACCTGCTGGACAGCATAATGACTCTGTGACCTGAGTTTCATTGGAGAGATCTACTGCACAATTCATGGTACAGGGCAAGTTCACTGGAACATTTTCTGAACACGGTAATAATTCTGCGATTTCGGACTCACATAGCAGACGCTCTGAGTTATTCATGAAACTAGAGCGAGGTGTAGAAACAGGAAGATCAAAACACAATGTTTGCGCATCTAAATCACCATTCAATTGTGAAATTGGAAAATTCAGATGCTGGGGATCTGAGATTTCTGGACAGGATTGCTGGGACTCAGAAACTGATGTAGTGCATCTATTGGCATCTGCTGGATCAGACAGGAGTTGAACTTTATTAACACAGGTAATTTCTGCAGAAATGTTTGCAGAGACAGGCAAGATTTTTCTGGTGTCTGTTTCACTAAACAAAGAGTCATGAGTACTGGCTAGGCTGGACTCAAAAGTCAGCAGGACCTCTGGGTCCTCTGCTGAGAAATTTGTGCAGGGCAAGATTAAGGAAGTATTAGTAATTTCTGTCTTACTGGGAAGTAACACTGAGTTATCCATGGTACAGGGTGGAATTATAGGAACTTCAATTTCACACAAAAGGAGCTCTGAATCACTCGCTGAATCAGCCAAAGGTGCTGAAGCAGGCGAGTCCTCAGGAACTGAGGAAGTGGAACAATCTCCACTTGACAGTGTGTCTTCCCTGGTATCAAGTGATTGAATCGCATAAAAATCGTCAAGAATCATTCTCCACACATCGATCAATGGAGCCACAAAGTCATACCCACACACACCAGTTTTTATTAGGTTATAGGCAGACTTAATGCATGCATTCAATACTAATTCACTTTTTGCACTGTAAAACTGACAAAATGAACTTGCATCTTTCTTCCATTCATAGACCAGAGCTTCCATCTCTCCTTTCTCAAATGGAGGATCCCATGCATATTTAACAGCTGAGCATTCCGGCTGATCATAGTTTGCAAATGTGTTAGTGGCAGAAACATACATTGGGTTATTTAGCAGGTAATTGGCCGATTTCTTATTCCTAAGGATTTCCAATACCTGTAGCAAGTGTTGAACTGTAGTGTATGCAAATTTCCCTTGCTGCACGAATAAATTGATCTGTTCAATACTCTGTAATATATCTTCATAATCATATTCAGATAATTCATTTAAACAAGAACTTTTATTTTCCCTGGCTAGCAATGAAAGTTCATTAGTAGTTTCATAGGTCCATTTGACTCCCCTGAATGGTGACTGAATTTCATTATCTGCTACTGGCGGAGTCTCATTACAGATCTGATGCGCAGTCGCCAAGGGCAACGACTCCGCTGATTGTAACGCTTTTCTTTTGGAGCGTTTACGTTTGGCTTTAGACCCTGCTGCCTTAGCAGAAGAAAAGTTATCAGAACAATTATCTGCTTGCTGATTATTTTTGTAGGCAGTAGAAGGAGCAGCTGATTGACAAGCTGCCAGGAGCTTATCAAAAGGGCTAGGCAAATCGGTTTTGCGCAGCCAGTTATGGATCACAAACGCTAGAAATTCCAGTGGTCTTTCTTTTAAATTGGTATGATCCAAGACATCGTAGGCCCACTGAAACAATCTTCCCTTAAATAAAACATAAACTAGCTGGGGGGCCCACGTTGAAACAGGAGTAGCCTGGAGCTCAGGATTGGCCAGGAACCTGGCACATTCAGAAAAAAACTCATTTTCTGTTTCAGAATTGAGCTTCTCAAATTTCTTAAAGGAACAGGAACCATAACAAACAGTGTCATTTTTGCTGGGAACCCCCCCCCACAATGGGGATTGGTAAAGGGGCTACCATAATGTTAAGCTTGGGGGTGTAATCTCCACAGTCAGCATACAACACATAAGCTGACGTGAAGGAGGTACACACACCAGCACAAGGGATCAGGATATCCCCAGTTTAGTGGAGGAGAGGACTGACTCCAATAGGAGATTGTGGTGCACAGAGCCGGTGCAGATCTGAACAGCCACAAACACTTCTGTAATAACGTCTCAGCGCAAAGTAGCGCTGAGCGCATAAACCAGGACTGAGGAGATCAGGACAGGTAGACAGAATGAACGCTTGCTAGCTAGCGATTACTTAGCGACAGCAAGCGTCCAAAACCAGACAGACTGGAATGAGGCAGCCAATGCGTTGCGGCGATGGCGTGCCTCACAAAGACAGGACAGGACAGTCAGAAAATAGCAGGATTAAGATAGATGAACGTAACACAGATAAATATACAATAAGTATGTTTTCCTAGCGTATTACACTTACAGCTATCAATGAAACTATTTGTAAGGTCTGACTAACCTATGTATATATCGGCAATGAACCGATATATGACATAAGCAGGAACGCTGACTAGAACTGGAGTAATACAGGGAACAGGACTCAGAAGGATTCGCTATCTCTTCGCAGAGATGAACGCAATCCACAAACAGGACCAGGAACAGGATAACTAGCTCAGCACGGGTGTTCACGATACGCGCAAACTACCAAAACGTGCTGGAAACTGACTAACTGAACACAGGAAATAAACAGTTTGTGTACGTATATATCAGCAACACTGATATATCAACGTAACACGGATACAAGGAAAATAACAAAATGCGCAAGTATGCGTATATATTGGCGATGAACCAATATATGACACAAGACAAGCAAGTAACAACTTCTAGAACAAGAGCAGAACTAGGAGGACTCGCTGACCCCTTCGCAGGAGTCAGCGCAGTCCACACGGACCAGGAACGAGGTGGGGCACGAGCAGAGTAACAGATAGAGTCTGAAACTATGGTAGCCCATGAGGCATTGCAGGAAGCAGTTCTTTATACTGAGGTCATCCAATGGGAGCAGACCTGCAGATTCCCACACAAGTGAATGGTAATTAATCACAGGCTGATAGCAAGAAAAGGCAGACAATGATATGCAGCCTGCAGGAAAGGGACCGCCCCTCCACTGCAGCAGACAATGTTTGTTTACACAAAAGCATATTAAACTGTCATTAACTTCAGAGCGACTGCAGATGGAATCAGCAACTAGTTTAAGTGCAAACCAAACTATGCAAGCAAATGCATGTAATGACATTAGAACTGTTTGGTTTGCAATACCACTGCAGTCAGCAGTAAACGCTGCAGAAGCGATCATAACAGCTGCCGACCCCCTGTTTGTTCAAGGATCTGATTCAGTACTGATTGCAGTCTTTCAAAGAAACCAACTCATCATCTTTATACCAGCCTGGAAGCTGAGTCATTGCACCTCCAGACTCAGCACGTGGGAGCGCTTCGGTTCCTTCACGTGCTCACTGCTCAGGTGTCACGCCATTGGTTCTGCTAGCGCTCCTGCCCCGTATTATCTGTAGGGCCCTGTTCTCACTTTAGGGCACTCAGCTAGTAAGTTGCAAGAGTCGCTGTCCTCAGCACATCGGTCTCCAGCTCCAGATTAGATACAAATTCTGCTTTGGTTTGAAGTAAAGTTCAACTTTACTTCAAACCAAAGCATAACACCCAAACTGACCCAAATAACTATGAAATAAACATGAGAATATGTCTGTTATGGGTTTCTGATACTTACAGGTCACCTGGTTTTGCTTGACTTCCCTCCATTGCACTTCTCTGCTCTCCTTTCGTGGCTCCAACAGTCAAGCTGCAGTGGAGAGGTCCTCTTCACTCCTCTTCAGTGTACAAGCAACATACAGCCTGTGGCTACGGAAGCTGAATAGTGATTGGCTGTATGGCGTTTGTACACTGAAGAGGAGTGAAGGGGACCTTCCCGCCGCAAGAAGCAGGTAATGTATAACCTATAATGCCAAGGGCAGTTCTAGTAATAATGGGGACCCCAGGCAAAATTAACCCGGGGGACTCCTGATAGAAAGCCCCCCCCCAACCAGAAAGTAGCATTAGGGGCCCTTTGTTGCAGCCAAATTTCCCCCCAATATCCCTGAGTCGGCTACCACACTCCCCCATCACTCCCCAACGTAACTGTGCTCCCCAGGCCCCTGCAATGTTGTTGGATGGCCCGTTTTTGGTTTAAGCACAGGAGCGCCCCCCCCCCCCCCCCCAAGCTCCCTGTGACCTGTGATGTAGGTCGCTAAATGGGGAGGGGACAACAAACCTCTGTCGGGGGGAGAGGGGTCAGGGGCAGCACAATGTTTCAAGCTTCAGCTAAGTGTCAATTTCTAAATGTATTTATTTGTTCAAGTATTTATATGGTGCTGACAATTTACGCAGCGCTGTACAGAGTATATTGTCTTGTCACTAACTGTCCCTCAGAGGGGCTCACAATCTAGTCCCTACCCTAGTCAAATGTCTATGTATGTACCATGTAGTGTATGTATCGTAGTCTAGGGCCAATTTTTAGAGGGGAGCTAATTAACTTATCTGTATGTTTTTTGGGATGTGGGAGGAAGCCGGAGTGTACGGAGGAAATCCACGTAGAACAGGGAGCACATACAAACTCCTTGCAGATGTTGACGTAGCTGGGATTCAAACTGGGGATCCAGCACTGCAAGGCAAGAGCTCTAACCAATACGACCTTAAGCTTAAATTGCACTTTGCAAGCATGGTAACTGTACTCTCTCTGGAGGGATTTTGGGCGCAATTGCAGCAGGTGCCGTACGAAGTAACAAATTGTGGCTATGGTGTGCCGGGGTGCAGGGTGCAGGTTCTCAGCTATTCTTTAGTGCTCTATCATTGGCACATCGAAGGTGCATAACCTTACATTTGTCTAGCATTAGATTTAATCTGACATTTACATTCAGAAACCCTGCCTGCAAGAGCCATGAACACCCCCATAGTCCCCATGCAATCAGGGGCGTAACAATAGACCCTGCAAGGGATGCAGTTGCAAGGGGGCCCAAATACAGCAGGGGGCCCTGTGGAGGGAGAAGTTCTCCCTGTCCTGAGAGACTGACAACTTAGGGCACGGAGAGAAAAAGCTTTCTGCTCTCTGCACAATTGTTCTAATGACTGCATCTGCTTAGCTACTGATAACGAATCATACCACATTTTGTAGACAAAGATTTTTCATGGGGGATCTGATCTATAACTAGAACCCCTGTGACAAAACTTCCTGCTTAGACTAAGGAGGTAAATTGAATGGTGCAATACTGGCTTTCGGTGTCAAAACTTACAGCTCCCATAGATTGTGTCTCAGAGTGCTCAAATATATGAACTATTGACTCTATCCTCTCCTGGCAGAGAACTGGGTTTCCTAGAGCAAAGTATTTTATGGCTGTAATTCCTTATCAGTAGTCCGACTGGGTCCCAACTGGAGAAAACTGTCAGTTGTCTAGCTGAATAATATTAAAGGTGCCCATAGACCTAAAGATTATGGGCAGATTCAAAAAAGAGAAACATTTATCTCTAATTTAATCTAATTAAAGATAAATTTGTCTCTTGTCAATTCTGCCCATACACTACAGGCCCATTCCCATCCGATTTCAACATGAAATCTTCAGGGAATCGCCTAAGCCCGATGCCCCCGCACCACTGCTGCCCCCTCCCCCATGTATAAATGTGCCCCAGTGTGCATTTATACATTACCTGTCCTGTTGCAGCCTCCGCAACCCTCCTGGCGGTATTTCGTATGCGCTACTGGCACATAGCATCTGGCGACGGCACATAGCGTCTGTCGTCAGACCATATGCGCCAGTAGCGTTTATGGATAGCGGCCCGGAGGTTACAGGACACCGTGCAGCAGGTGCAACAGGACCGGTAACGTATAAATGCACACGGGGGGCACATTTATACATTGCAACGAGGGGTTTTGTTGTCTCGCCGCTCGCTCGAAAATTGAGGCCGTACCGCTGCAGACCCGACCAACCAACTTCGGCTCGACATCTTGCAGCATGCACGATAGACAAATCGACAAGTTTCTGTCCCGAAATTGGTCGCTTGTTGGTCGGGCATGCACTTGGCGGCAACAATTTTTATCCAATTTGATTATAATAATCAAATTGGTTGGTCGATCGGCCGCCAAGTCGCCTGATGTATGGGAACCTTAACTCTTTCCGGCAGAGAAAGAAGAAAAGCATCACAGCATATTTATCTGTGTGTTTGCCGTTGTACATACTGTACACCTGTTTATTTCATCATAATGTCACATCACTTAAGGTTTCCTTTAAGATCAAATGAACGGCCAAACTTGTTAAAACTGAGAAAAAGTCATCCACAATCAATGCTCCTGGGCCATAAATAATAGAAAGAAAATATCACTGGAAAGTACCGGAATATAGAAAATAATAGATTTTTATGCCCTCGATTCCAGGACCCTAATGTATATAATTATTTATTCATCAGTCACTCTTGCATGAAATACCGTTCTATCCCAAATCGTTCTTTTTAATTCTTACATTTCCTGTTTCCATTTTTATGGAAATATCTTGGTCTCATGTGTATTATTTTCTATTTAACCACCTTATCTCCGGTGCTGCATTCAACAGATATTTTGTGTTTCATTTCCCCAGTGTTATGTGTGTCAATATTCATTTTAATTCATCTAAATCTGCCCGTCTGCCTGAAGCAATTTCACTAAACCACGATTCCCCGCAAATTAATTCTTTAATCATTCAGGCTGTGCTCTTTGGGACAAAAATATTTCCCAACACAAACATTTCTGAACAAAAAGAGGTCCCCCAGTGGAGACACTAGAAGGCTAGAATCTTTCAGGAATATCTCCTCACATCTCCTCATCTTGAAAGCTTGAAATGGCAATGGACAGAGGTGTAAGAGGACTGTGGGCCATGCAGACAATGTTTACACATAGGGGTCAGGGCCAGAGCTACCATTAGAAAAAATGGGCAATTGCCCCAGGGTCCCAGAGCCTGTAGGGGCCCCCAAGGTGTCCTTCCCCGTCTTAACTGTTGCTCCCCAGGGACTCTGCAGAGTCTTTGGCAGAGTAGCGTCTCATCTATGCTGGCGGGCAGGACACTGCATAGACACTGCAGAGGTCCTAGGGAGCACAGTTAAGTTGGGAGATGATTGGGGGAGGGTCAGCAGCCAGCTCCGGGGCCCAGAAGGGAAATTTGGCTGCAACAAAAGTCCCCTAATGATGCTTTTTGGTTGGGGGATGTCTGTTGGGGGGCCCCCAGGCTAATTTTTGCCCATTGTTACTTAAACCGGCCCTGATAGGGGTGAGGTTCTGAAGTCGATTTCTGAGTTTCCAGTCAGAAATCGACTTTCCTCAGTGGAAATCTGTATGTGAAAATCAGGATTCTGAGGAAACATCGCATTAGAGAGACACAGAAATTTGAGGCCAATCACAATACTCGGAAGCATTGGACCAATCAGGGAACCAGTATTGTGCCACGGAAATTGGATTACCATTGAAATTTTAGGCCAGTGAGAAGACTCAGGAGAATTAGGCCGATTAGAGAAAGCAGACGTTTACTGTGGTTGCCGATCTGAAATACGGATTCCAAATAATAGTGTACATTCACAAAAAATAGCAGTTTCTACAGAAACATTTTTTTTTTTTTACAAATCACCAACTTTACTGACAAAAATAACAAAAAAAATACCAAAACAAAAAAGATTCTTCAGAATTTGGAAAGACACTTATCGGAAAGCATAAATCTGTCGGAATCAGCAATCGGCATTTCCAGCCATCCCTATTCATACAGGGATAATGCTAGGGAACAATAGCTAGGAAGATATCAGTCAGGATTATCCTGGCCTCATTTGGACTTTAATTCTCATGGATCTCAATTCTCAGCCTACAAAGGGAGGAAAATCATGAAAAAGTAAAAAAAAGACCAGAAGTAGGTCCAAGAGTGGCATTTTTCAAACATGTCTCTGCTCAATTTGCAGGAAGATTGGTCAAAAGTGTCAAGTCTAAATAACACTGAAGATAATGGGAAAACATTTCTGATTTTTGTGGTCTCTGGGAAGGCAATTACAGTAGCCAAATGCAACAAAATGGATTAAAATGGAATAAAAAACCCATCACATGTTGAAAGAACACATTGGGAACACGTTGAGGAGGGGTTATTTTACATAGTTTGGAGGCCAACATAGTAGGAGAACAGGCGTATGGGCAGTGGTGGTGGAGATGGAAAGACACAGTTTAAAGGTCAAAAGAAGGTGGATCAGCGCATCACCAGGCCGCCTCAGATCGGTATACCTACAGAGATGCGCAACTTTCACCTCCCATTCATTTGCCAATAACTTTATCACTACTCATCACAATGAATTGATCTATATTTTGTTTTTCCACCACCAATTAGGCTTTCTTTGGGTGATACATTTTGCTAAGAATTAATTTATTCTAAATCCATTTTAACAGGAATATTAAGAAAGAAATGGAAAAAAATCATTATTTCTTAGTTTTTGGCTATTATAGTTTAAAATTAATACATGCTACCATAATTAAAACCCATGTATTTTATTTGCCCATTTGTCCCACTTATTAAACCATTTAAATTATGTCCCTATCACAATGTATATATGCCGATATTTTATTTGGAAATAAAGGTGCATTTTTTCAATTTGCGTCCATCACTATTTACAAGCCCGTAATTAAAAAAATTATATTAATATACTCCTTTGTTACCCAAATAATTTTTTTAATAAAAAAAATTACAACTAAACCCCCCCCCCCAAAAAACATAAATAGTTACTAAAGTATAACATGCATATTTAAAAAGTTCAGACACTTTGGTAACTATTTATGTTTTGTTTTTTTTTTGTAATTTTTTTTATTAAAAATTGTATTTGGGTAATTTTTGGTGTGGGAGGTAAACAGCTAATTTTAAATGTAAAAAAAAAAAGTATTTATTTAATAAAAAATGGATGTGGGTGTAGTTTTACTATTTGGCCACAAGATAGCCACAGTCAAAAAGTCCTGGAAGCGTACGATCACGCTTCCAGGAACATGGATGAAGACGAGAAACTTTTTTTAACTCAGAAAAACCGCAGCCTCTGATAAGAGGCTGTCGTTTTTTCTGCGGGGGGCTTCAATGAATGGGAGCTATAATACCATTCATTGATCGCTAGGCTAACGGCCGGTGGAGGGAGCGCACGCAGCCGGCGGCAGGGACGGATCTAGGGGGGGGGCAGGCGGGTCTCTTGCCCCAGGCGCAGTTTGTTGAATTCTTAAAAAGGCGGCAAAATTTGGATGGGGAATTGCAATTTAGGTGCCAAAACCTGACCTTTAGGCGCCAAAATCTGACCTTTAGGCGCCGTTTTGGTGCCAAAACCTGACCTTTAGGCGCCAAAACCTGACCTTGCCCCAGGCGCAACTTTGTCTAGATCCGTCCCTGGCCGGCGGGAGTGCGCGCAGCCTATCTGGACGAGAATGTTCATCCAGATAGGCTTAAGTGGTTAAAGGTTACTATGCAGTTGCGTATCTTTTAGAGCAGAGAGGACGTTCCCACTTCAGGTCCACTTTAACACTCCCTGGCCCCCTCCCTATTCCCCAACATAATGCAAAAATTCAATGTATACTGTACAAAATAAATAACAGAATTATTTAATATGGTATATACAAATAGACTTCATACATCAGTACTAGAATTTGTGTTTTGTAATTCTCATGGATAAACACTATAATCTGGCTCACAGGTGAATGTATTAAACAAAACAATTTAAAAATCTATGCACTTTGCAATAACAGCGGAGGGTTCTGAAGGCCAGAGGACAAGTCTAAGAAAGCAAGTTCATAACTTTTGTTAAATATTAATATGCTTGTCTAGACATGCTGAAATAGAGGGTACATTATAGTCACAGGCTGGAGGATTATTATACATAAGCTTTGCAGCCTGGACTTGCACAGAGAGTTGATATATGTCGGGTGAGATTCTAGTGCTACTTTAGTTTACATAGGCAGATTGTAATCTGTGTTTAAGCAGTGAAAAGTAAACAGATGTAGAGGGAGCCAGAATTGAGCAATAGTCCTATCTGGAGACATGGAAATGTGTGAAATGCAGCCACATGTGGCACTAAGGCTTTCTCAAGGTGCGTACACACCTTTGACGGACGTCGCCCATTGAGACAACGCTGGGCCGGGCTGCACACACGGGTGTCAGCTGTGTAGTTGACGACATGCTGTGTGTGACGACTGGCGGGGGGCTGACGGAGTGACGACGAGCGGTACATGTGTGACTCAGCGGGATCAGCGGGGAATCAGTGTCGCTGGAGGTGCGTAGATCCGCCCTGCAGATTGCTCATGGGTTTGGGTCGCCGGCTGCCGTACACATGCCTGTTTATTGGCTGAGGTTATCAGTCATCTCAGCCGATTTAAGTCATGTGTGTGTATAGGCCTTTAGAGACATGTGCTCCCGGCGCCAGCTCCGAGCCACATAGCGCCAGCTTTGGGCACTGCAATAGACCATAATGTTATTACGGCTAGGCTACAGAGGCACTGCAGGGAAAACACTAAAATTTTGTGTGCCGGCATTACATCCAAAGAGAAACAGGCTAGGTTGTTATATTCCCTTACTTTGCCGTGTGCAGAGAGAGGTGTCTCCTGGCTTCTCTCACGCCCAGCCGAACACCACCGAACCCATACGTTAGCAAGTTCTCCACAGACAGATTGGTGCTTCTCCAAAGTTTTGCTCTTGTTGAATACAACCTACTCCTTCAGAAACCAGACCTTCAGGTTTACAGGTGAAACTAATAGGGTAAATATCAACCCCCCCCCCCCCCCCCCCCCACACACACACACACACACACACACCAAATTTAGACAGCAACTATAATAATAATTTTGTTTTTTATTGTAAGGGGGCAGTAGAACAGCAGTCAAATTCAGCTTGAGCTCTCTTGAAAAGTAAACAGAAGCCCAAAACACTTATGTTTGGCTGAGGAAACACTGCTGATATCAAGAAAGGACTGTAAAGTCCAAACAGCTATAATTTATTTTGTTTTGCAGCTGAATGAAGTGGATTTTTACATTACAGTGACATGGCCGCTGTTTATTATTAGTTTAGCCTTAAAAATTCTGCCCTTAAACTAAAAAGTTAAAGTATAAGGAACGTTCTATGTACTACTCATCCAATTCATTATCTAAGAAGTTTATTTTCAGGTTAGGTTTGCGAAAAGTGGGGAAAAATGAATCAATACTTTGCAAAGTGAGAAGTTACAAAAAATAGAAAAAAGATCAGAAAATGATTGTTATTTACCATGTAATCTGTTCATATTGTATGATCTACAATTTGAGAAAAGGTAAAGATTTCTCATGGGAAAGGTGGTTTCAGCTACTGATTGGAATTAAGTTCAATCCTTAGTCACAGTTCCTGAGTAGATAGTAGAAATTTGACAGAGCCGACAGGTTTTGACTAGTCCATCTTTTCATGGGGGCTTCTCAGCATGGCCTTTATCTTTATAAAGACATTTCCTGAAAAACATTCATATAAAGATGCTGGTCAGCCTTCCTACCTGCTGCACACTTTTTTGGCAGTTGGATGGTGCAACTGCCATTCACTAAATGCTTTTGAAAATAAATGAAACCCTGAGAATCACCCACTAGGAGATGGGCTAGTCCAAAACCTGCCAAGTCTGTCAGACTTTTACAACCTACTGCAAATTACAGCAACATAGGAGAAAAATAATTTATGTGTCATTTTACTCTAGAAGAGTATTTTTTATTTGTATGTTTTTACATGTATTTAAAATGTAGCGATTTTCATTTAAGGGTTTTAGAAAAGCTTTGAAAAAAAACCTTTCACTCTATAAAGCTGTCCTGTACAGAATTACTTTTTGCTCCTCAGCAGAAGTGTAATTTCACTTTAAGTGAATTTCTGACTGCATCAGAAACCAGCCCATTAACAATGCATGCTACCTGATTCCAGAGGAATAGTACATGGCTGTCCTGGGAAAACAGGAGCATATGGGAGCCCTGCTTATGAATTAAATAATCTCCTGCCTTACTACAGTTGTACCTGAGATTCTCCTAATGAGATCAGGTTTCCAGAACAGAATGATTTCCATCTACAAACCAGGTGGTCTGAGGCCACATCGCCATAGTAACCTTAACTTATTCAGGCTTTATTAAACTCATTTCATGTGTATAACTAATTCATAACTTCTGCTTTACAGACCAGCAATTAGCATTCAAGTTTATCCAAAGAAAAGAGGGATTTGTGCAGTCCAGCAAGATGGAAGCTGCAGTTTCTCATTTACTTTCTGTTCTTAAACAGATTTGCATCCCCATTATTTCTTCCTAACAGGTGAAAATGTAGAGGTTTTAGTTTGTAAAAGCTTTTCCTATGATTACTTTGGCCTTCTCTGAAACCAGAAGGACTAAAGTTATAAATAGAGCAAGCTAAGGAGACCTTATCTAAAGGTGGAATACTTCCTCATCTCACTGCGCATGCGCCTGAGCTCCGGCGAACGAGCTGCCCATTGCGCCTCCCATTACCCATGATCTACATGGCGCGGGCCGCCCAACATTCACTCTGCGGTGCGTGTGACGTCATGCGCACTCGCTCATTGGCCGGTGTAATGTCAGCTATTGCAGCCCCGCACGTTGTGCAGCCCCGCATGCGCAGTAGGAGCCTGCGTCCCATTAAATTGTGCAGCCACGTAAAACATCCTAAATATCTCCGCTTCCGCACCACGTACACCCCCGAAATTTTCAGGGGAGGGAGGGGACCCCCAGATCTAGCTCTGTGCCGAATTGCAGCCCCCGAGCCCCGCTGGTTCCTGATACTGATTGCAGCAAAAACCTATCTCGGGAACTAGCGGGGCTAAGGGGGCTGCAATTCGACACAGAGCTAGATCTGGGGGTCCCCTCCCTCCCCTGAAAATTTCGGGAGTGTACGTGGTGCGGAAGCGGAGATATTTCAGGTAAATAATGTCTAACTCTCCACTGAGCATGCGCGATACTCAGTGAGGAAGGCTGCTTCCGGGCTGCAATATCTGACATTACACCGGCACCAACCTTTAGGTCGCATATAACGATCACGTCAAACCTTAAGTGGACAATTAATCAATCAGACATCCTATTTAAATGGCCAAGCAACGTTCATTTGCACAGAGGCACTTGGCCAGTAAGCAGACCCTTGTGGTAAGTGATTTTCTACAATTACCCTTTTCATCTATATGCATTATTCTTCCTTACAGCAGCATATACCCACTTCTAAGTATAGCTGATTACTCCCCTCTTCTCCTAATCCTGCACAAATATAATTTTATCATGACAAATAGGTTATTTAGCTGATATAAGCCCCAATTTCATTACTCACACTACAGCAATTACACTAACCCACGCTAATAGAATGCTCCCAGCAGCAAAATCACTTCCGCATCTATTACTGCACATTATGTTTTAAATATGCTTTCCTGCTTAATTGTATCCTATATGTTTTCTGAAATAATCTTTGTAGCAAATATGCACTATGGGTCCTGACTTTAGTATCCTCTGGCATTCTTGTTTCCCTATTTCTCTCCATTTTTTGCTTGATGAAGTAAGGTTGTGATCTGCGAAACGCATTGCAATTTGGAGCACTAAATAAATGTTATTTTTTTTTAGTCTGCTTGCCTACGAGGTAAACTTCCCCCTCTTAAACGGATTTTAGATGTTTTTAATATATTTGGCGCCTGTTACAAAACCTTGCATCCTTATCTAAAGGTGGAATTGGTTAATCTGGGTGCTGCCGGGTTAGCTTGGGCATCACCATAGAGCCTGAAGCAAGATGATGGTTTACTGGCACTAGGCGTTTCATTTTTGTATTATTCACTGTAACCAATAGCTGGCATCCAAATTATTCACTGTATCCAATAGCTGGGATCCAATTAATTCACTGTAACCAAAAGATGGCACCCAAATCATCCACTGTAACCATTAGCTCGTACCCAAATCATTCACTGTAACCAATAGCTGGCACCCAAACCATTCACTGTAACCAATAGCTGGCACCCAAATCATTCACTGTAACTAATAGCTGGAATCCAATTCATTCACTATAACCAATAGCTGGAATCCAATTCTTTCACTGTAACCAATAGCTGGCACCCAAATCTTTCACTGTAATTAATAGCTGGAATCCAATTCTTTAACTGTAACCAATAGCTGGCATCCAAATCATTCTCTGTAACCAATAGCTGACATCCAAATAATTCACAGTAACCAATAGCTGGCATTCACATTCATTCACTGTAACCAATAGCTGGGGTCCAAATCATTCACTGTAACCAACTGGGCAGCACAGTGGTGTAGTGGTTAGCGCTCTCGCCTTGCAGCGCTGGGTCCCTGGTTCGAGTCCCAGCCAGGTCAACATCTGCAAGGATTTTGTATGTTCTCCAAGTGTCTGCGTGGGTTTCCTCTGGGCACTCTGGTTTCCTCCCACATCCCAAAAACATACAGATAAGTTAATTAGCTTCCCCCTAAATTGGCCCTAGATTATGATACATGCACTACACAATACATACATAGGACTATGGTAGGGATTAGATAGTGAGCCCCTCAGAGGGACAGTAAAGTGACAAGACAATATACTCTGTACAGTGCTGTGTAATATGTTGGCGCTATATAAATACTTAAATAAAGAAAGAAAATAGCTGGCACCCAAATCACTCACGGTAACCAATAGCTGACACCCAAATCATTCTCTGTAACCAATAGCTGGCATTGAAATCCTTCACTGTAACCAATATCTGGCAGCCTGGCACCCAAAGCATTCACTGTAACCAATAGCTGGCATCCAAATCATTCACTGTAACCAATAGCTGGCACCCAAACCATTCACTGTAACCAATAGCTGGCATCCAAATCATTCACTGTAACCAATACCTGGCATCCAATTCATTCACTGTAACCAATAGCTGGCATCCAAATCATTCACTGTAACCAATAGCTGGCATCCAAATCATTCACTGTAACTAATACCTGGCATCCAAATCATTCACTGTAACTAACTAATAGCTGGTACCCAATTCATTCACTGTAACCGATAGCTGGCATCCAAATCATTCACTGTATAGCCAATAGCTGGCACCCAAATCATTCACTGTAACCATTAGCTGGCATCCAATCCGAAGCAAGCACCTGATAAGAAAGTTATGCCGTGCATACACGGCTCGTTTTATGCGCCGGATCGAGCTCTATGCCGACGCATCCCCGCTCGTCCGCGCGTGCGCGCAGATCGATTGCTGCTCGCCTCCGCCGGCGCTTCCTTATCACCGCTCGATTCCCTGCCATTGTCCACCGGCAGGAATCGAGTGGGCGCGGGTCGAGTGGCATGATCGGGCCAGCTGAATATTATCAGCTGGCCGGATCAGCTGGTCGATACACGGTACAGAAACGTACCGTGTATCCCCAGCATTGGATTGCTTAGGTTTTAGATCATAGGTGTCAAACTCTGGTCCATAAAATTTGGCCTGCAAGTAGTTAATGCATTTAAAATTGAATTTTGCTGGTAGCCATGTGCCGTGCTCCGCCCCCTCATCAGATCTACTCACTATCTCCAGCACAATTCTCCCCAAACACAGCTAACCTTTTCCTAAAGGTGGCCATACACTGGTCGATTTGCCATCAGATTCGACCAACAGATAGATCCCTCTCTGATCGAATCTGATCAGAGAGGGATCGTATGGCTGCCTTTACTGCAAACAGATTGTGAATCGATTTCAGCCTGAAACCGATCACAATCTGCCGAGCTGCCGCCTGTCCCCCCCCCCGCATACATTACCTGAAGCCTGGTCCCGGGCATCTTTTCCGCATCGGCTCCCGGCTGGCATCTTCTCCGCATCAGCTTCCGCATCCCGGCTTCCGGCATAACTTTCTGTCACTCAAGTGACAGCGGAAGTTAAAATAGAGCGCCCTCTATTTGTACTTCCGCTGTCACTGCAGTGGCACAGGAAGTTATGCTGATGCCGGGATGCGGAAGCTGATGCGGAGAAGATGCCCGCCGGGAGGTGATGCGGAGAAGATGCCGGGAGCAAGCTTTCAGGTAATGTATACCTGCGTCGGTCGTACGCCGCTAGCGATGCGCTCCTTACCCGCGGCGATCGACAGTAATTTTCCACACGGCACAATCGACGGGACCGATCTATTTCGGGCCGAAATAGATCGAAAATTAGCGTGTTGCGTGAACGATTTGACAGCAGATTCAATCCCAGTGATCGAATCTGCTGTCGATCGGCGGGAAATCGGGCCAGTGTATGGCCAGCTTTATTATAGTCCTCGCACAGAGATCTCCCTGGTCTTATCACAGACTATTGTTTTACAGAAGATTCTAGCAACCTAGCTAGTCCTAGTCGTATTTGATACCATTGATTGAATAAGTAAACAGGGCTACAGACAACATCAACAACAACACTTAATTATAATGCTGCCATTCAAACAGAACATAAAACAAGCATGATACATTAGAAACACCAAACTGTACAAGACACAGCATAATAATATTACAGTTTTGCCACACTTGTGCTCCACCCCTGTCTCACGCCTGTCATCTTTCCATGCCTGAACTTGCTCCACCCTCAGCGTGGCCACGTTCTATTACTCCCTTGCTTCTGCCTTCTCCTGACAACTGCTTAAGAGCACTGAGCCACATGTTTATAACATGCAGCATGGGAAGCAGTAAAAAAGGACGCATATGGTTAATGGCCAAAAAAAGCGCCACCATAGACTGCAATGCAAAATATCGGCTATTGGGCGCCCGAGAGGAAATTTAAGCGCCCGAGACATAGTGGTTGCAGGGATCGTGTTAACAAAAGTTTTCATATAAAGAATAAGGTTTATTACAAATATCATTTACAAATTTGTTTGTCTTACTTATTTTTTTGTTTTAAATTTCACTTTCAGGACTGTAACAAGTACATTTTCGTTTACACTTATTTTATCATTGTAAAATGCATTTCATACATATAATGCTTAAATATTGTTTTCAACCTTATTCTATTAGAAATACATTGCCTTTGGTATTAACTTAGTTTTTTTTAGACTTATAACGCGTCGATCATAGTTTTTAGATTTATTATCTTACTAATATATCGCTTTTAATGTAACCGTTATTTTAAGATTTAATGCGTACGTGATTGTAAGGCTATTTATTCCATTATATATATATATATATATATATATATATATATATATATATATATATATATATATATATATATATATATATATATGTGTATATACACCTTTTTCTATTTATAATATTATTAATGTTTGCGTGATTTTAAGGCTAATTATTCTATTACAAATAAATACATTATTCTATTCATGATATTTATAGTCAAGTATTTTAAGGATTAAATATATTATTGTTTATATGTGTGTAAGGGTGTTTGTGCAGTGGGGATGGTTTGGGTTAAGCACCACCAGGGGGATGGTTAGGTTTAGGCACCACCAGGTGGGTGGTTAGGGTTAGGCACCACCATGGGGGTCTTAGGGTTAGGCACCACCAGGGGGGTGGTTAGGGTTAGGCACCACCAGGTGGGTGGTTAGGGTTAGGCACCACCAGGGGGTGCTTAAGGTTAGGCACCACCAGGGGGGTGATTAGGGTTAGGCACCACCGGGGGATTGTTATTGTTAGGCACCACCAGGGGGGTGGTTAGGGTTAGGCACCACCAGGGGGGGGGTTAGGATTAGGCACCACCAGTGGATGGTTAGGGTTAGGCACCACCAGGGGGGTCTAGGGGTTAGGGATAGGTACAGGGAGGGTTCTGTGTGACGGTAGGGTTAGGTATAGTTACAGTATAATATTTGTAATATATACAATGTATTAAATTATGTATATTTACACAAAGGTGGGGTCTAGGGGTTAAGGATAGGAATAGGGAGAGATCTGTGTGAGCCTACAGTTAGGTATCATTACAGTAAAATACCTGTAAAATCTACCATTGTACTGTATTACTATGCTTAATACAATACAAGTGTAAATATCATTTTTTTTTGTTATAGACGCTATTTGACGTTTCATTTCCGATTTCGGTTTTTTTGTTATAGACGGTATTTTGCCATTTCATTTCCATTTATTCAACCTATTTAGCACTACATTTTCATTTATAAGATATAAACTAAAAATATTGTTTTACATTACAACTTACAATTTCGGCTAAATCCCGGGCCCTTTTTTGATGGACACTGCAGCATGTGTGAGAGCTGGGGGTTAGCGACTACAGCTATGAGGGAACACTGAGGTACAGGTGACAGGACTCCCCTCAAAAATAACGGATGCATGGGGAACACTGGGGACTGGTGAAATGACTCTCCCTCCATGAAAAAATAAGATGGGCCACATGGGGGGACACTGAAAGAATAGGTACCATGCCCCCCCCCCCTTCCAGAACAGTGTAAAGAGAGACAGACAGGTGACATGTCTCCTGTCCTGAGAAAGGACAGTGCTCGCTGAGCACGGCGATAGGTAGCCTGTAGCCAAAAGGAATAGTGTCACCTAGTGCAGTGCGTGGGCTGTATATTATGGCAGTCAGAGATTGTGTGCATCCCTCTTAATGCCGGTGACCGGGAGCTGGTAGGTAATGTTTTCTTACCTACCAGCATTAGATCTGGAATGGATGGATTGGTTAGTGTCTTGTGCTCGCGACTGCTCACAAGATGCTGACAGAGCCATCCATCCCGGATCTAATGCTGTAGCAGCAGATCGAAACCTCACACACTACCTACCAGCACCTGTTCCCTGGTGTTCTTTCTCAATAAATATGGCTGTTGGCCGTCGGCTTGATGTACATTTTTAATTTTGACCCATTGTCTATTTGAGTTTGACATGACAACCCTGATTTAGATGTTAGGTCTTATTTTGGGAACTTTAAAGGGAAGGTTCAAGCAAAATAAAAAAATGAGTTTCACTTACCTGGGGCTTCTACCAGCCCCATGCAGCCATCCTGTGCCCTCGTAGTCACTCACTGCTGCTCCAGTCCCCCGCTGGCAGCTTGCCGACCTTGGAGGTCTGCGGGTCGCATTGCGTACATTTTTACGCATTCCCGTTAGTGCAGGAACATTAACACATACATTTTTACGCGTTACTGGTTCAATGCGTACATTTACATTTTTACGCATTAAACCAGTAATGCGTAAAAATGTATGTGTTAATGTTCCTGCACTAGCGGAAATGCGTAAAAATGTACGCCATGCGGCCCGCCGACCTCCGAGGTCGGCAAGCTGCCAGCGGGGGACTGGAGCAGCAGTGAGTGACTACGAGAGCACAGGATGGCTGCATTGGGCTGGTAGAAGCCCCAGGTAAGTGAAACTCATTTTTTTATTTTGCTTGGACATTCCCTTTAGGAAGAGAATGCTTTTGTAGTGTTATTAAAGCAAATCCATGATGGTCCAAATCAAGGTGTCTTTGCACAGGGCACTGTGAAGTATATAGCCAAGTAGCCAACATTAACGCCAACAATCTCTTCTTGTGAGAACAGGCTCAGACACAGTACACGAATGACCTCAGTAGATGTGATTTGCTAAATGATATTTGCAGTGAAGTCAATAGCTGTTTAATCCAATCATGCAATCATGTGGAGAGAATTTTTTTGGTGACAGCCCCACACTTAATTGAATATTTGAAGTGATCTTCAATGCTGCTCTTTACCGGCGGCATACACTGAGGCCTGTCCATCATTGTAAATAAAATAATTGCATGATAGTGAATGCTAAAACCTGTATTCCATGGAAGGTTTGCCACGTCTGACTGAGGCGGCCGATAACGAGTGCCACAGCTGATAATCATGCGTGTGTATGGCAGCCGGCGACCTCCGACCTCCAACCCGCTGGCCGAATCAACTCAACCTCAGCGACACCGATCCTCCATTGATCGCTTTTCTACTTCCTGGAATGTGCGGCCTTCATTTGGAAAGATATGTGTACAAAAGTGTTTTACATGTTGTTGTCTTTGCAGTCTATTGGGGCAGCACAGTGGCATAGTAGTTAGAACTCTCACCCTGAAGTGCTGGGTTCCCGGTTCAAATCCCAGCCAGGTCAACATCCGCAAGGAGTTTGTATGCTAACGCCCTGTGTCTGTGTGGGTTTCCTCTGGGCAATCCAGTTTCCTCCCACATCCCAAAAACATACAAGTTAATTGGCTTCCCCCTAAATTGGCCCTAGACTATGATACATGCACTACGCAATATAGACATATGACTATGGTAGGGACTAGATTGTGAGCTCCTCTGAGGGAGAGTTAGTTACAAAATAATATACTCTGTACAGCGCTGCGTAATATGTCGGTGCTATATAAGTAAAAAATAAAATTAAGCCCATGCAGATTCGACACAGGCTTGCTTTAAAGGTGTACCCCTTTTCTGCTTTTTATTCATCACAAATCTATCACAGATGTTTGCTTAAGCTTTTTTTTTTGAATCGTGATGCCAAAGGCAATATTAATGTGCAGGTTCTCATGTATCCAGGTCATGGTGTACCCATTCAAAAATAAACCTGCTTCAACTAGACTTATATTCACGTTTTAGAGGACATTTCATCACTCCTGACGAGTAATTTTTCTCAGTTGTAACGAGTAAAGAAAGTTTGCCGGCAGGTAAATCACTAACTTCGGCCAACAGGCTAGCTAACTGACACTATTAGGCAGGTGTAAGTTGTTTAAATGCATGGCTATAGTGTGCTCTGATGCCCAAACATCAACCCAAACATAATGAGAGCATTGCATATTGATGAGCACTTGTATATCTAAGGGATTCTCTTAGATTCTCTTAATAAGAGATTATTGTTCTTCTTTGACATTTACATATCACATCCTCAAAAGAGTAGCCTAAGCCCTTGAGGTAGAGCTGAGACAAGGTCCTCCAGCACCCAAGGCTGAGACACCAAAGTGCACCCCTCCAACACCCTCCCCCCCACCCCAGCCGTCACACACTGATTGCTATTAGACTAAGAGGCACCCCAAGGCCAAATGGTTTGTTAAGGATTTTTGCAGCATGCTCCCGAATCCCTAGCCGTGCATGGCAAGTCTAAGCGATCTGGATGTGTGTTTGCATCCCTTCAAGTAGCCGGCGCGCATCCTGAAAGATGCACGCTGGTTAGTAGAAACTGTCTCTAATTGAGGACAAATGGGGGACAGAAGCTACTCACCTGTCCAGATGTCTTTGGGTAACAGGTGACCCAAAAAGCTTCGGCAGTCATTTTAGAAACATGAAGAAGAAAGGGTTGTTTGACCTCTGTACTCGACAGAGGGAGTAATCTTGGCAATAATGATGTAAAGTATAGGCAAAGTGTGCTAGTTAGTGCTGCTCCTTTAAAAGCCACTCTGGGTGGTGAAGATATCTGTTAAGGACAAGGGGAAAAGGAGGGGGGGAGCGCACTCAATAGACAATTTCAGAAAAACCGGTTAGCCAACCGTGGGCGTGGAATAATCTCACCTGAAATTCTTGCCGATTAACCCATATGGCTTGGTCGGCTGAAGAGCTTTTGTCCCACTCAGGACCGGGGACCAGGTCTTTTCAGCAATTTTCCTCCACAAGATGTACTGGCACATATGCTCCTCCATTCACTAAACTTCAGTCCTGGATCAGATGTATTTCCACTGCTCACAAATGCTACCTACCGCTATAGGCGGCTACATTCATGTGTAGGAGTGTCTGCACAAAGGTGTCTTAGATGTGCAGGAGGAACCGAGTTTGTGTTTAGAGGGCTCCACACTGCTCTGTGTGCTTTACACTTGTAAGCCACAGGCTACAGGAGCTCTTAACCTCTTGAGGACTGCAGGGCTAAACCCCCCTAGTGACCAGGCCATTTTTAGTAAAATTGGCCACTGCAGCTTTAAGGCCAAGCTGCAGGGCCGCACAACACAGCACACAAGTGATTTCCCCCCCCCCTTTTCTCCCAGCCAACAGAGCTCTCTGTTGGTGGGGTCTGATCGCTCCCCCCGTGTTTATTTATTTTTTTATAAATATTATTGTTGGCGTTTTAAAAAAAAAACTGTTCCTTTAAATCCCTTCCCTCCCTCCCCACAGCCAGCCAATTACGGCGATCGGCTGTCATAGGCTTCTGCCTATGCAAGCCGATCGCTCTCTTGTCCCCCAGGGGGACAGCCGTGTGTGTTAATTTCACTTCTCAAATATCACTGTGTGTGTCTCCTATATGATATATTTAACTGGCATTTTTTAACGTAACAACAACTAACGATTTATACAGGAAAATCATGATAGTTAACAATGTTGCCCAAACTTTAGCATCCCACTGTACTTTTTCTCTCCTGGTGCATTGACCTACTACACTATATTGGGCTCTTGTTTTTTTCCTCTTTTTGTTTTACAACGAGCACTTATGCACCATTACCCATTGGTAGTATTTGTTAGAAGATTCCGCGTTTCTCTACTGAGATAAACGTTTTGAGATGTTATAAGACAAATAATTGAATCCAATGAACCCTCCTCACTGACGTGGTTATTTCAGCCACTTAGTTTAATAGCGGACTCCATGAAAGATCTTGGCTTTGCAATATCTGGGATCTCCGGAAAGGAAAGGTCTTGATGAAATGATGAAGCCAGCAACCTTTCATAAACCTAAGTGCCCATTTCCTCTTGTTCTATTCATTCTGTGTTATTATGGGTTTGTTCATCAGTGAAACGACTACTGGTGTGTGCAGGGTAAATGGCTTGCAAATATCATACCATACTATTATCTAGGAATAGACGTGAAATCATATATATTTTAGGGATGATGAAATGAAATGTTCAGCGTAGGAGTCATTTTTTGAACAAAAAAATGCCGTCTTACCACTTACATTTTATTAAGGCAAATAAGCCTCTGTAGGTTTGCTGTGGGTGGTAAATGTAGACTGAATTTACATCACAGGAGCTAAACTTTGGTGAACAGTGTCTCCGAGTTCTATGAAAGAACAAAACTTAGGTACATGCGTAGCAGATCCCAGTTATAGTTGCTGAGAAGGGGCTACCTGGTGTTGGAGAAAGACTATTTGTAACATGTAAGCCAGTTTTTGGATGGCTTATCCAACTTAAAGCGAACTTGAGGTAGTGGGGTAAAAAAGCCTACGTACCTATGTAGAGGGAAGCCTCTGGATAGTCCAGAGGCTTCCTGCGTCCTCCTTGACCCCACCGTTGCTGCACACAAACTCTGTGAACAGGTCTGACAAGAGCTTGGCCACCTTACTATGCTAAGATTGTATGGTCCAACATAGTTACATAAATTAAGTGTATGGTTGTAGCCTCAACACAATATTAATAGGGATGGTCACGTCTAGGAGAACTTGTAGATTTGCAAAGCTCTGATTTGCTGTGATCACATCCTGCTTTAGCACATGATCATGACTAGCAAACCAGAGATTTACATGTCTATCACCTGATCAGACTGATCACATGCTTCTCCATGAGTTCTCCTAGAAATGACCATCACTTAATATTAGCAGCAAATATGCAATAAAGAACTAGCAAAGAAATAAAACTTGTTCCACTGCACAAATAATACTCTGATGATTTTTCACAATCTTACACTTTACTCTCTTAACTCCTCCCTATAATTTTCCATTTCCACTATCCACTATTTACTAGGATGCCCATTCTTCTCTGTATTTTTCCACTTTCTCTGATGCTCTTTCCGTCTTTATCAGTATTAATTTTACAATCTAAATCCAGCAAGCTATTATGATAATTTAATCACAGATATATCTGTACCAACTATATCTAAATCGTTGCACAGCAGTTTGGCATTGACTGCACTTATGACCTATAGCCATATACAGTATGTAATCAAAACTCTACTATTGTTCGGGGGTAAAAGCAATCCTCTCCAAGTAAAATCTGAGGATTTCATAAAACATTATTATTCTACAGCACTATCTTTTTATGTGCTAATACTAGCAGACGAAATTACATTTTCTTTCTGTTATTGTGCTTGCTAAGTATAAACAAACTACTAATTCCTGGAGGGGTGAAACTATTAGAAATGGGCCCAAATGGAGGAATGTAGATGTGTAACCAAGGTCGGATTTATACATTTACTCGCCCCTTGGTCTACTTTCTTGCAACTCCCCTTGCATGTGCAGCATCCTGTTGGATAGCAGCTCCCCATTTCCACGTGTTGCTCCTAATTCTGCAACCTCTCTATTCCATTTGCAGCCTCCTCTTCCATATGTAACAATCCCTGTTTCATGTCCAGCCACCCCCTGGCCACCTGCCGCCCAAGGCCTTGATCTTCTGTGATCTTTCCAGAAATCCAGCGCTGGGTGTAAATATAGATTGACTTCCAGGCTCTGGGGGTTACCAAGTGGAGAGAAGGAGACATGTGTGAACAGGGGCGTAACTAGAAATCACTAGGCCTCCCTGTGAAACTTTGGATGGGGCCCCCACTAGCCAAAACAAATCTACTAATCTTTGGCTGCAAAACTTTGTATGATTCCTTATCAGCGGCTGAGCAGATGCAATCATTAGAACAATTGTGCAGAGAGCAGAATGTTTTTTCTTTGTGCCCTTAGTTGTCTGTCTCTCAGGATGGGGCCACCTCTGGCTTACAGGCCCCCCTTTGGCT